>NC_140987.1:333185290-333570819 GCF_052327205.1 Somniosus microcephalus | reverse complement strand
GGCAATAGATTGGGAGAAGGGGAAGTGCAACGAGACCTGGGTGTCCTTGTGCACCAGTCGCTGAAGGTAAGCATGCAGGTGCAGCAGGCAGTTAAGAAGGCAAATGGTATGTTGGCCTTCGTAGCGAGAGGGTTTGAGTACAGGAACAAGGATGTCTTGCTGCAGTTGTACAGGGCCTTGGTGAGACCACACCTTGAGTATTGTGTGCAGTTTTGGTCGCCTTATCTGAGGAAGGATGTTCTTGCCATGGAAGGAGTTCAGCGAAGATTCACCAGGCTGATACCTGGGATGGCAGGAATGACGTATGAGGAGAGATTGGGACAATTGGGCTTGTACTCGCTGGAGTTTAGAAGAATGAGAGGGGATCTCATTGAAACTTATAACATTCTGTCAGGACTGGACAGACGAGATGCAGGAAGGATGTTCCCGATGGTCGGGGAGTCCAGAACCAGGGGTCACAGTCTAAGGATAAGGGTTAGGCCATTTAGGAGAGAAATGAGGAGGAATTTCTTCACTCAGAGAGTGGTGAACCTGTGGAATTCTCTACCACAGAAGGCAGTAGAGGCCAATACATTAAATATATTCAAGAAGGAGTTGGATATATTTCTTAAGGCTAAAGGGATCAAGGGGCATGGGGAGAAAGCAGGGACCGGGTACTGAATTTGGATGATCAGCCATGATCGCATTGAATGGTGGAGCAGGCTTGAGGGGCCGAATGGCCTACTTCTGCTCCTATCTTCTATATTTCTATTGGGCTAAAAATTGGATATAGCCACGAAACGGGCAGTGTTAAGGCCAAATTCAGAATTTTCCAGCTGGCACGCAAAATTCATGCTCACTCCTCATTAACATGATTGTAGTCATGATTTCAGCACTTAAACCGCTTCTCATTGGCTTAATGCTCAACAGGTGGACCAATATCGGGGCCAGTCTAATTCACAGTCATGTGTGGCACTACTTATAGGGGAGGTGCATTGATGCTACAGCACCTCATTGTCAGGGCATTTGCAACTGGAGCTGCCCCAACAGGCACCGGCACCAGCACCAGCACCGGCACATCATCGAAACCGGGAGAGAGCATGGCGGTTCTCTGACAAAGATCTGGAGGCACTCTTTGTGGCCATGGAGAGGAGGCGGGCTGTACTCCATCCCCAAAGTGGCAGGAAGCCCTCGCCATACACCTGCTGTACAATGTGGCAGGAGATAGCCGACCATGTAACGGCGGGTACTGTGGTGCCAAAGTCCACCATTCTGTGCAGGAAGAAGTTTAATGACCTCACACGGGTGGTCAGGGTGAGTGAAGCCTTCAGCAAATGCCACATACCAACATCTGCACCACAAGCCTCTCAAACTGCTCAATGCACCACGCACCCATCACTCAACTAGCAACAATCTCTACCTATCACCACTCATACCTCACAGTCAGAGCTTCACTTCACCCTCACAACTTTACCACTGTTGCAACACTCACACCCACATCTCACACATTGCACACACTGACAGCTATTCAACTGTGACAGGCATATCACTGTTCGCAGTCAAGCTCCTTTCTCCTTTGGTTCACAACAACACATTTTGAGTAAGCATGAGACTTCGTAGTGGAGTATATGGAACTGACTTTATTGATATAGTGATTGGCCTTTAACTGTATACAGAGAGTGGCTTTACGGTTAAAAGTTCTATCTTTCGAGCCCTCTGACAAACTGTTGAATACCATGTTCCTTTATACACCATATATATATTTTGAATACGTCAAAGGAAACTGTCATAGATAAGACTGTATGATGTATCTATTCCCCAAATCCTTTGAAATTGGCTATTTGTGTAAACAGTTTACAGTTGTTTACCTCAGAACGATTTCCCCGGCACGAGACTTCCTGATGTAACAGTTACTAACATCTTCAAAGTAAAAGCTTTGCCAACTGCTCTCTGCAGCTAATGGATTCCTCCTACCCATGTTTATTACCCTAAAACTAAACCACTCTTGGGGGACATCATTACTAACATTTATTCCATTGCACAAGCACTTTACATCTCAGAAAACAAGCAATGCATTCCTTTTCTGACACTTCAAAGTCACCCTGTTTATATCGGAAAGCCTGTCAATTCATTCCGTTTGCTTTAAGATACAAAGAAGTTCGACTGTTAAACTTTTAACCTTCACAACGTTTAACAATCATCCAAACAATTGCACCGCACTGACTCACACACTTCACCCAAACACATTGCACTGCACTCACTCACACACTTCACCCAAACACATTGCACCGCACTGACTCACACACTTCACCCAAACGCATTGCACTGCACTCACTCACACACTTCACCCAAACACATTGCACCGCACTCACTCACACACTTCACCCAAACACATTGCACCGCACTGACTCACACACTTCACCCAAACACATTGCACTGCACTCACTCACACACTTCACCCAAACGCATTGCACTGCACTCACTCACACACTTCACCCAAACACATTGCACCGCACTCACTCACACACTTCACCCAAACACATTGCACCACACTGACTCACACACTTCACCCAAACACATTGCACCGCACTCACTCACACACTTCACCCAAACACATTGCACCGCACTGACTCACACACTACACCCAAACACATTGCACCGCACTCACTCACACACTTCACCCAAACCCATTGCACCGCACTCACTCACACACTTCACCCAAACACATTGCACCGCACTCACTCACACACTTCACCCAAACACATTGCACCGCACTCACTCACACACTTCACCCAAACACATTGCACCGCACTGACTCACACACTTCACCCAAACACATTGCACTGCACTCACTCACACACTTCACCCAAACACATTGCACTGCACTCACTCACACACTTCACCCAAACACATTGCACTGCACTCACTCACACACTTCACCCAAACACATTGCACCGCACTCACTCACACACTTCACCCAAACACATTGCACCACACTGACTCACACACTTCACCCAAACACATTGCACCGCACTCACTCACACACTTCACCCAAACACATTGCACCGCACTGACTCACACACTTCACCCAAACACATTGCACTGCACTCACTCACACACTTCACCCAAACGCATTGCACTGCACTCACTCACACACTTCACCCAAACACATTGCACCGCACTCACTCACACACTTCACCCAAACACATTGCACCACACTGACTCACACACTTCACCCAAACACATTGCACCGCACTCACTCACACACTTCACCCAAACACATTGCACCGTACTCACTCACACACTTCACCCAAACACATTGCACCGCACTGACTCACACACTTCACCCAAACACATTGCACCGCACTCACTCACACACTTCACCCAAACCCATTGCACCGCACTCACTCACACACTTCACCCAAACACATTGCACCGCACTCACTCACACACTTCACCCAAACACATTGCACCGCACTCACTCACACACTTCACCCAAACGCATTGCACCGCACTGACTCACACACTTCACCCAAACACATTGCACTGCACTCACTCACACACTTCACCCAAACACATTGCACTGCACTCACTCACACACTTCACCCAAACACATTGCACTGCACTCACTCACACACTTCACCCAAACACATTGCACCGCACTCACTCACACACTTCACCCAAACACATTGCACCACACTGACTCACACACTTCACCCAAACACATTGCACCGCACTCACTCACACACTTCACCCAAACACATTGCACCGCACTGACTCACACACTTCACCCAAACACATTGCACCGCACTCACTCACACGCTTCCCCCAAACACATTGCACCGCACTGACTCACACGCTTCACCCAAACACATTGCACCGCACTGACTCACACGCTTCACCCAAACACATTGCACTGCACTCACTCACACACTTCACCCAAACGCATTGCACTGCACTCACTCATACACTTCACCCAAACACATTGCACCGCACTCACTCACACACTTCACCCAAACACATTGCACCACACTGACTCACACACTTCACCCAAACACATTGCACCGCACTGACTCACACACTTCACCCAAACACATTGCACCGCACTGACTCACACACTTCACCCAAACACATTGCACCGCACTCACTCACACACTTCACCCAAACCCATTGCACCGCACTCACTCACACACTTCACCCAAACACATTGCACCGCACTCACTCACACACTTCACCCAAACACATTGCACCGCACTCACTCACACACTTCACCCAAACACATTGCACCGCACTGACTCACACACTTCACCCAAACACATTGCACCGCACTCACTCACACACTTCACCCAAACACATTGCACTGTACTTGTGGTGTCCGTGTGTTGATAGAGACACTGAAGACAGGAGTTGGTTCATAGGTGTTTACTAAGCAAAGTCTGGACGGGTACTAATGGATATAACACAATATACAGGCTTATATAGCCCGAGTGGCCATTACCGGCATTACAGCACACATGGGGCTCTTAAAGGCACATACACTACAATTCCTCCCCTTTTAGCTAACCAGTACATCATATTTTAAGTAATTATTAATTACATATTATAAGAAAAATAATGTACACATTGCTGTAATTAATTAATTATAAGTCAGTCTCTCTGGAGGCTTCCTGACTCAGTCCGGATAACGCCTCGGTGGTGTAGTAGTTTCTGGTGGTGTAGTAGGTTCTTTTGGCAAGGCTGATTCGGCTTGAATGCCAGTGTCAGGTTCATCGGGTTCCAGTATCACCGGATCGGAGGTGGATATGGGTATCTCTACTTCATCGTTAGGCGTATAGAGTTGTGGTGTAGGTTGTCCCTTTTCGGATGACTCTATGATTTGGTCAGCATGGCGCCTTATTATGCTTTCTCCGATGTCCACGGTATACATCAGCGGTCCTAGTCGTGTGCAGATAGTTCCAGGCTGCCATTTCTCGGTACGGTAGTCCCGGGCCAAAACTTGTTGACCTATCTGGAAGGTTCTATTTGGCCTTTCATTCATGCCTTGAAATTGCCGGTTCTCCACGTCCCTTCTGATGTTGGGCTTGATCAAATCCAGCCGGCATCTTAGGCTTCTATTGAAGAACATCATGGCGGGAGTTTGGTTGGTAACCATATGTGTTGCATTCCTGTATGCGAACAAGAAGTTATCCACCTTGTGCTGAAGTTCTATGTCTTCATTACCCATGGTCTTTATGGCCTTCTTGAAGGTCTGGACAAACCTTTCAGCCAATCCATTGGTGGCGGGATGGTATGGGGCGGATGTGTAGTGCTTTACCCCATTGTTCTTTAAGAACTTTCTGAATTCTTCGGACACAAATTGCGGTCCATTATCAGAACAGATCTGTTCCGGCAGCCCATTCCTGGCAAATATGGTTCTTAATACTGTGATGGTTTTTTCCGTGGTGGTGGAGGACATCTTTATTACGTCCGGCCACTTGGAGTGTGCATCAACCGCGATTAAGAACATTGAGTCCATAAATGGACCAGCAAAGTCGATGTGTACCCTTTGCCAGGGAGATGAGGGCCACTCCCATGTGTGTAGAGGGGCTTGTGGTGGAGCGTTTTGGACCTTCTGGCATCCTAGGCAGCTCTTGGTCATTTCTTCGATGTCTCCATCGATACCTGGCCACCATACAAACGCCCTGGCTAGGTTCTTCATTTTCACTCCACCCAGATGCCCCTCGTGAAGCTCCTTTAGCACTTTATCCTGGAGTTTGGGTGGAATCACCACTCTGGATCCACACATCAAGGTTCCTCGGCACACTGACAGCTGTTCTCTTCTTTGTGAGAATGCTGGCAACAGTGGTTCGCCATGTGCTGGCTATCCCTTCACTGTTAAATCGTAGACCCGTGAGAGAGTCGGGTCATTTCTCGTCTCCCTTTCAATGGCAGAATTTGTTACTGGTAGACATTCCACTATGGTGGAGTGGAACATCTCCACTGGGTCTACTGTAGGTGCCTCTTCTACCATTGGCAACAGTAGGCACGATAAACCATCAGCATTCCCATGCTGTTTTGTTCCTTTGTATTCTATGTTGTATTGGTGTGCCCCTAGAAAAAGGGACCACCTCTGTAGCCTTTGCGCTGTCATAATGGGAACACCCTTTTTAGGGTTGAATATGGAGATGAGGGGTTGATGACATAGAGTCATAGATTCATAGAGTTTTACAGCGCAGAAAGAGGCCCTTCGGCCCATCGTGTCTGCGCCGTCCATCAATCCCTGTCCAGTCTAATCCCATTTTCCAGCATTTGGTCCATAGCCTTGTATGCAATGGCATTTCAAGTGCCCATCCAAATGCTTCTTGAATGTTGTGAGGGTTCCTGCCTCTACCACCCTTTCAGGCAGTGAGTTCCAGCTTCCAACCACCCTTTGGGTGAAAAAGTTCCTCCTCAAATCCCCTCTAAATCTCCTGCCCCTTACCCTGAATCTATGCCCCCTTGTTATTGACCCCCCTACTAAGGGGAAAAGTTCCTCTTTATCTACCCTATCTATGCCCCTCATCATTTTGTACACCTCAATCAGGTCCCCCCTCAGCCTCCTTTGCTCCAAGGAAAACAACCCCAGCCTGTTTAGTCTTTCTTCATAGCTGAGGCGCTCCATCCCAGGTAACATCCTGGTGAATCTTCTCTGCACCCTCTCCAAAGCAATCACATCCTTCCTATAGTGAGGCGACCAGAACTGCACACAGTACTCCAGCTGTGGCCTCACCAGCGTTTTGTACATCTCCATCATAACCTCCCTGCTCTTATATTCTATGCCTCTGCTAATGAAGGCAAGTATCCCATATGCCTTTTTAACCACCTTATCTACCTGTTCCGCTGCCTTCAGGGATCTATGTACATGTACACCAAGGTCCTTCTGACCCTCTGTACTTCCTAGGGCCCTACCACTCATTGTGTATTCCCTTGCCTTATTTGTCCGTGCAAAATGCATCACCTCGCACTTTTCCGGGTTAAATTCCATTTGCCACTTTTCCACCCATCTGACCAACCCGTTAATATCGTCATGTAGCCTGAGGCTTTCCTCCTCGCAATTTACCTCCCCACCAATTTTCGTGTCATCCGCGAACTTACTGATCATACCTTTTACATTCTCATCCAAATCATTAATGTAGATCACAAACAGCAAGGGACCCAGCACCGATCCCTGAGGTACCCCACTGGACACAGGCTTCCAGTCACAAAAGCAACCTTCGACCATCACCCTCTGCCTCCTGCCACTCAGCCAGTTTAGGATCCAACGCGCCAAGGCCCCCTGGATCCCATGGGCTCTTACCTTCTTGACCAGTCTCCTATGCGGGACTTTGTCAAAAGCTTTACTGAAGTCCATGTAAACCACATCCACAGCATTTCCCTCATCCACACACCTAGTCACCCCCTCGAAAAATTCAATCAGATTGGTCAGACATGATTTACCCTTGACAAAGCCATGCTGACTATCCCCGATTAACCCTTGCTTCTCCAAGTGGAGACTAATTTTGTCCCTCAGAATTTTTTCCAATAATTTCCCTACCACAGATGTTAGGCTCACTGGCCTGTAATTCCCTGGTTTATCCCTGCTACCCTTCTTGAATAATGGTACTACGTTAGCTGTTCTCCAGTCCTCTGGTACATCCCCTGTGGCCAGAGAGGTTCTGAAAATTTGTGTCAGAGCCCCTGCAATCTCCTCCTTTGCCTCACACAACAGCCTGGGATACATCTCGTCCGGGCCTGGGGATTTATCCACTTTTTGGCCTGCTAAAACCGCTAGTACCTCCTCCCTCTCGATGCTAATATGTTCAAGTATGTCACAGTCCCCTTGCCCGACTTCTATGTCTACTTCGCCTTTCTCCATAGTGAACACAGAGGCAAAAAATTCATTTAAAACCCCACCTACTTCATCTGGCTCTACACACAGCTTGCCACTTTGGTCCCTAATGGGCCCTACCCTTTCCCTGGTTATCCTCTTGCCCTTAATATACTTATAAAACATCTTAGGATTTTCCTTTATTTTGCTCGCCAGTGTTATTTCATGGCCCCTCCTCGCCCTCCTAATTTCCTTTTTAAGTATGCCCCTGAACCTTTTATACTCCTCTAGGGCTTCCTCCGTCTTTTGTCTTTTGTAACTGCCAAAAGCCCCCCTTTTTTTCCTAATGCATTTTTGTATATCCCTTGTCATCCAAGGTTCCCTTTGCTTGTTGGTCCCACCCTTGACCTTTACAGGAACATGTTGGTGTTGTACTCTCTCTATTTCCCTTCTGAAAGCCTCCCACTGTTTTGATGTGGATTTTCCTATAAGTAGCTGCTCCCAGTCCACTTTGGCCAGATCCTGCCTTATCTTATTAAAATCGGCCTTCCCCCAATTTAGAACCCTTATTTCCGGGCCGTCTTTGTCTTTTTCCATGACCACCTTAAATCTCACCGAATTATTGTCACTATCGCCAAAATGCTCTCCTACAGACACTTCCACCACCTGCCCGGCTACATTCCCTAGAATTAGGTCCAGTACCGCCCCCTCTCTTGTCGGACTTTCTACATGTTGGCTCAAAAAGCTCTCCTGGATGCACTTTAAGAATTCTGCACCCCCTAAACCTTTCACACTGACTATCCCAATTTATATTGGGGAAGTTGAAATCCCCCACTATTATTACCCTATTATTTTCACACTTTTCTGAGATTTGCCTACATATCTGTTCCTCTATCTCCCCCTGACTGTTTGGGGGCCTATAGTACACTCCCAGCAAAGTGCTTGCCCCCTTTTTGTTTTTAAGTTCTACCCATATGGTCTCATTAGAGGAACCCGCTTATATATCATCCCTCCTTACAGCAGTAATTGACTCCTTAATTAATATTGCAACACCCCCTCCCCTTTTATACCCCCCTCTGTCTCGCCTGAAGATTCTATACCCCGGAATATTCAGCTGCCAGTCCTGACCCTCCCTCAACCATGTCTCCATGATAGCAACAATATCGTACTCCCATGTGTTCAACAACAACTTCAGTTCATCCACCTTATTTGCAAGACTCCTTGCATTAAAATAAATGCCTTCCAGCCCTGCCATATTCCCTTTTGCCTTCACATATTTGCTCTGCCTTCCCTGCTGACTTGTTTTTTCCTCCGTATTTGGCTGTACATCACCCCCTACTATAGCTCCACTCTGTATCCCACCCCCCTGCCGAGTTAGTTTAAACCCCCCCCAGCAGTGCTAGCAAACCTCCCCGCAAGAATATTGGTTCCCCTCTGGTTCAGGTGTAAACCGTCCGACTTGTACAAGTCCCACCTTTCCCAGAAGCAGACCCAGTGGTCCAGGAAACTAAAGCCCTCCCTCCTGCACCATCCCTTTAGCCACGCATTCATCTGTTCTATCCTCCTATTCCTATACTCACTAGCATGTGGCACCGGGAGTAATCCAGAGATTACAACCTTTGAGGTCCTGCTCCTTAATCTTGCCCCTAGCTCCCTAAATTCTTGCTGCAGGACCTCATCCCTCTTTTTACCTATGTCGTTGGTACCAATGTGGACCACGACCTCTGGCTGTTCACCCTCCCCCTCCAGAATGCCCTGCAGCCACTCAGTGACATCCTTGACCCTGGCACCAGGGAGGCAACAAACCATCCTGGATTCACGTCTACGGCCACAGAAACGCCTATCTGTTCCCCTTACTATAGAATCCCCTACCACTATTGCTCTCCCACTCTTTTTCCTCCCTTCCTGGGCAGCAGGATCACCCCCAGTGCCAGGAAGCTGGTTGCTGCTGCCTTCCCCTGGTGAGTCATCCCCCTCAACAGTATCCAAATCGGTATTGTGGCGACACGCCACCACTGGACATAATCCGCTCACGGCGGCACAGACAGTCTAAGCAGAAGCCCCCAGCCGGGGGCCCTTTCCTCCAGCAACTTGTTTCCCGCAGGGACAGGCTGCCGGGAGCACTTCCTGTCTGGGAAGTATTTAAGTGGATGTGCGGGCTTTTCTAGTTCCTGTTTGCCATGTGGTCAGAATAAAGCAGTTGTGTTTTCAATAGCTCTGTCTCGACTCCCACGTTTGCCGCGGTATCTCAACACTGGTGACCCCGACGCTCAGGACGAATCCTAAGCTAGCATGGCGGATACAAACGTAGTCACGGTTAAATTACCTGACATTTGGGAGAACCTCGCCGAAGCCTGGTTCGTTCAAGCTGAGTCCAGATTCCGGCTGAAAGGCATTACAGTCGACGCCACGAAGTACAACTACCTCGTCGCCTCACTCACCTACGCTACAGTCCCCAAGGTTTGGGCAGCGCTGCAGAATCCACCAACGGAGGGCAAGTACGAGCATCTGAAGGCTGCGCTACTTAAAAAATTTCAAACGTCCTCTTACCAGCGCCACTGCCAACTCCTGGACCTCCCCGGCCTTGGTGACGCTTCACCATCAGACCTGCTTTCCCACATGCTGTCCCTCTCCGACGACAAAAATCCCGGCGCCCTTTTTCGCACGCTTTTCATTCGGCAGCTCCCCACCAGCATCCGCCCGCTCCTTGTGGAGTCTGACTCCACGGACCTGAATGAGATAGCCGAAAAGGCCGACCGGCTGCTCTCTGCACAGGCCGCTCGCGACGTCGCGCCCGACCTCACGCCAACGACCACGCGGTCTTCCCGGGCCGCTAGGCCCGACCGCCCTACCACTCCGGGTCACTGCTACTACCACACCCGTTTTGGCGCTAGGGCTCAACGCTGCACGCCACCGTGTTCCTTCAAACCCCCCCCCGCACCGGCCCCCGCGATGGCCGCGGGGCAGAAGGAGCCCCTACTGTACGTCACTGACGACAGAACCAACCGCCGATTTCTGTGCGATACAGGGGTCCAGCGCAGCATCACCCCCGCCTCCGCCCTCGAGATCCAACGCGGCACACGGGGTATCACACTGGCTGCAGCCAACGGCTCTGAAATCCGCACATATGGCACCCGCATGGTCACGCTCGACCTCGCGGGCCGCCGCTACCGTTGGGAGTTCCTGACAGCCAAGGTCCTCTGCCCACTCATTGGCGCCGACTTCCTAAGCGCCCACGGCCTCCTTGTCGACATTCCGAGGCACCGCCTCGTCAACATCAACACTATGGCCCCCATCCCCGGCGCCTTTACCCCGGCCCGTTCGGCCGGCCCGACGACCTACTGCCTCGCCAGAGCCACGGACGACTACTCGGCACTCCTAGCTGAGTTTCCCGCCCTCACTAACCCGACCTTTTCGGCCAAAGCCGCCAAGCACTGTGTGGAACACTATATCCCCACCACCGGCCCCCCAGTTTCTGCCCACGCCCGCAGACTCAACCCGGCCAAGCTGGAAATCGCGCGGGCCGGGTTTACCAACATGGAACAACTCGGCATCATCCGCCGCTCCAGCAGCCCTTGGGCCTCGCCCCTCCACATCGCCCCCAAGCCCGGCGGAGGCTGGCGCCCTTGCGGGGACTACCGCCGCCTCAGCGATGCCACCACCCCCGATCGGTACCCGGTGCCACACATTCAGGACTTCTCGGCCCGACTGGCCGGACAAACCGTCTTTTCCAAAGTCGACCTGGTGCGCGGTTACCACCAAGTCCCCGTACACCCCGCGGACATCCCCAAAACGGCCGTCATCACCCCATTTGGCCTGTTCGAGTTCCTGAGGATGCCTTTCGGCCTCAAGAATGCAGCACAGGCTTTCCAGCGCCTTATGGACTCAGTCCTCCGGGACCTGAACTTCCTATTCGTCTATCTAGATGACATTCTCGTGGCCAGCTCCTCCAAACAGGAACACCTCGAACACCTTCACATCATGTTCGGGCGCCTAGCCCAACACGGGCTCATCCTCAGCCCAGCGAAGTGCCAATTCGGCCTAACCGAGATCGATTTTCTCGGTCACCACATCACCCCTGCTGGGGCCGTCCCCCTGCCCAACAAGGTGCAGGCCGTCCAGCAATTACCCCGCCCCACAACCATCAAGGGCCTCCAGGAGTTCCTCGGGATGGTGAACTTCTACAACAGGTTCATCCCCAGAGCCGCAGCCCTTATGAAGCCCCTATACGACTCCCTCCGAGGAAAATCCGGCAAGATGGACGTAGCCTGGACCACTGACACGGCAGCCGCCTTCGACGCCACCAAAAACGCGCTCGCCGACGCCACTCTGCTCACGCACCCGAGGGCCGATGCCCGGGTCGCGCTCACCACCGACGCCTCCGACCACACGGTCGGGGCCGTGTTCGAGCAGTGGGTCAATGGCGCGTGGCAGCCACTTGCCTTCTACAGCCGCCAACTGCGCCCCCCGGAGGTCAAATACTCCACTTTCGACCGCGAGCTTCTCGCACTCCACCTGTCGGTCCGCCATTTCAGTTTCCTGCTGGAAGGCCGCCCCTTCACCGCGTATGTGGACCACAAGCCACTCACGTACGCGATGGCCAAGCACACCGAACCCTGGTCCGCTAGGCAGCAACGCCAGCTCGCGGCCGTCTCCGAGTTTACTACGGACATTCAGCACGTCTCCGGTAGAGACAACATGGTCGCCGACTGCCTTTCCCGTCCCGCCGTCTGTGCGAATCACCTCGCGGTCGACTACGCACAACTAGCAGCGGCCCAGCTCACGGACCCAGACCTCCTCTCGGCGGCTACCAGCCTGCCAGGGCTACGCCTAGCCAAGGTCGCGCACGGCCCCGAAGCCACGGCAGTCACGTGCGACGCCTCACTCGGCCAACCCAGGCCGGTCGTCCCTGAGACCTGGCGCCGCTGCGGCTTCGACGCGCTCCACGGGCTCTCTCACCCGGGTTCCCGCGCATCCGTCAAACTCCTCTCCAAGCGCTTCGTCTGGCGCGGCCTTAGCAGAGATGTTCGGACTTGGGCCACCTCCTGCCTCGCCTGCCAATGGGCTAAGGTACAGCTGCACACCAAAGCACCCCTGGGAGACTTCGGGGTACCCAGCCGCCGCTTCAACCATGTACACGTCGACATCGTCGGTCCCCTGCCACCATCGCAAGGCCAAACTTATCTCCTCACGATGGTCGACCGCTACACACGCTGGCCTGAGGCAGTGCCGCTGACCTCCACCACCACAGCCGACATCGCCAGGGCGTTCGTTAACACCTGGGTTGCAAGGTTCGGCGTACCGGCCGACATAACCTCCGACAGAGGCGCCCAGTTCACCTCCGAACTCTGGACGGCCATGGCACGCAACCTCGGGGTGACGCTCCACCGCACCACGGCGTACCACCCGCAGGCCAACGGACTTTGTGAACACTTCCACAGGTCACTCAAGGCCTCACTCCGTGCCGGCCTGCAGGACAGTACCTGGACTGACCGCCTACCGTGGGTGCTACTCGGCCTACGCACCGCGGTCAAGGAAGACCTCCAGTCCTCGGCAGCGGAGCTAGTCTACGGACAACCGCTGCGTGTCCCAGGCGAATTCCTTCCGGAGCCTACCAAGTCTTGGTCGGCCGAACAACAGCGGCTCGACTCTTTCTCTTCCGCTCAGCAGTTCGCCCCACTTCCGGTCAACCGACACGGCGAACTCGCACCTCACGTCCCGCCAAATTTACAGCAGGCGCGCTTCGTCTTCGTGCGACACGACGCGCACCATGGGCCCCTGCGACCCCCGTACAACGGTCCGTACGAGGTACTACAAACCGGGGACAAGGTATTCAAGCTGCGACTCGGCGACAGGGTCGAGACAGTCTCCATTGACCGGCTCAAACCAGCACACACAGAACCAGGGGAACAGGTCCCCGTGGCCCAGCCTCCAGCCAGAGGCCGTCCCCCCGGCAAGCCAGCACAGCCGGCGGCGAACCGCCCGACCCAACCAACCAGACCGGCGACCACTCAGAGCCGCTGTGGCAGAACCATTAGACCACCGTCACGACTCGTCCACTCCTCCTAAGCGGATTCTGGGGGGAGCTCTGTGGCGACACGCCACCACTGGACATAATCCGCTCACGGCGGCACAGACAGTCTAAGCAGAAGCCCCCAGCCGGGGGCCCTTTCCTCCAGCAACTTGTTTCCCGCAGGGACAGGCTGCCGGGAGCACTTCCTGTCTGGGAAGTATTTAAGTGGATGTGCGGGCTTTTCTAGTTCCTGTTTGCCATGTGGTCAGAATAAAGCAGTTGTGTTTTCAATAGCTCTGTCTCGACTCCCACGTTTGCCGCGGTATCTCAACAGTATACCTGTTTGAGAGGGGAATGGTCACAGGGGTTTTCTACACTACCTGCCTACTTCTATTGCTCCGCCTGATGGTCACCCCTTTCCTTTCTTCCTGTGCAACCCTTCCCTGCGGTGTGACCAACTCACTAAACGTGCTATCCACGAACTTCTCAGCATTGTGAATGCTCCACAACCCATCCACCCGCAGCTCCAGCGCCTCAATGCGGTCTGCTAGTAGCTGCAGATGGATGCATTTCCTGCACACGTGGTCATCAGGGGCAGTGTCCCTGAATTCCCACATGGAGCAGGAGGAGCATATCACGGGGCTGGGCTCTCCTGGCATGACTTACCCTTTAATTAATTTAAATTAATTTACTATCACCAATTTAAGATATCTCTAAGGCGCTTGTATAGTCTACCAACAGTCCCTGCTACACCAGAAAAGACCCTAGTAACTATAAACTACAGAGTTTAAGTTTAAAAAAGAGAAATACTCACCAACCAATCACTTACCTGCTCCCTGATGACGTCACACACTGATTTCTTTTTACCTCTCTCCCCGCTGCTGAGTTGGTATGCCTCGCCTCTCTCCGGTATTTGTACCCGGCTCCTCCTCGCTGCTCCGAGTGGTCTCGGGCCTCGCCTCTCTCCGGTATTTCTACCCGGCTCCTCCTCGCTGCTTCCGCTGCTCTGAGTGGTTTCGGGCATCGCCTCTCTCCGGTATTTGTACCCGGCTCCTCCTCGCTGCTTCCGCTGCTCTGAGTGGTCTCGGGCCTCGCCTCTCTCCGGTATTTGTACCCGGCTCCTCCTCGCTGCTTCCGCTGCTCTGAGTGGTCTCGGGCCTCGCCTCTCTCCGGTATTTGTACCCGGCTCCTCCTCGCTGCTTCCGCTGCTCTGAGTGGTCTCGGGCCTCGCCTCTCTCCGGTATTTGTACCCGGCTCCTCCTCGATGCTCCCGCTGCTCCGAGTGGTCTCGGGCCTCGCCTCTCTCCGGTATTTGTACCCGGCTCCTCCTCGCTGCTCCCGCTGCTCCGAGTGGTCTCGGGCCTCGCCTCTCTCCGGTATTTGTACCCGGCTCCTCCTCGCTGCTCCCGCTGCTCCGAGTGGTCTCGGGCCTCGCCTCTCTCCGGTATTTGTACCCGGCTCCTCCTCGCTGCTCCCGCTGCTCCGAGTGGTCTCGGGCCTCGCCTCTCTCCGGTATTTGTACCCGGCTCCTCCTCGCTGCTCCCGCTGCTCCGAGTGGTCTCGGGCCTCGCCTCTCTCCGGTATTTGTACCCGGCTCCTCCTCGCTGCTCCGAGTGGTCTCGGGCCTCGCCTCTCTCCGGTAATTGTACCCGGCTCCTCCTCGCTGCTCCCGCTGCTCCGAGTGGTCTCGGGCCTCGCCTCTCTCCGGTATTTGTACCCGGCTCCTCCTCGCTGCTCCCGCTGCTCCGAGTGGTCTCGGGCCTCGCCTTTCTCCGGTATTTGTACCCGGCTCCTCCTCGCTGCTCCGAGTGGTCTCGGGCCTCGCCTCTCTCCGGTATTTGTACCCGGCTCCTCCTCGCTGCTCCCGCTGCTCCGAGTGGTCTCGGGCCTCGCCTCTCTCCGGTATTTGTACCTGGCTCCTCCTCGCTGCTCCCGCTGCTACCTTGGCCAGTCAACAAGGTAAATTTTTGTCCGTGTAGGTAATGGTTGAATTTCTTCACTCCCCATACCAGGCTGAGTGCTTCCCTGTCGATTTGGGCATAGTTATGCTCAGCTGAGTTCAATGAGCGTGACGCAAAAGCTATCGGCCGTTCCGAGCCATCAGGGAATTTATGCGATAGTACTGCTCCTATGCCGTAAGGGGATGCATCGCACGCCAGTCTGATTGGCAGTGATGGGTGGTAATGAGCCAAAACTTCTTTGGATGTGATTAAGTCTTTGCATTTATGGAAGGCACGTTTACAGTCTTCGTTCCATTTCCAAATTACTCCTGTTTGTAGCAGTTCATTAAGAGGGTGTAGAAGAGTTGATAAGTTCGGTAAAAATTTATGATAGTAATTTATTAATCCCAGGAATGACCTTAATTGTGAAACATTTTCAGGTGCTGGGGCTTTTATGACCGCTTCAATTTTTTCAGGTGACTTATGCAACCCTTCCTTATTTATTATGTGGCCACAATATGACATTTGATTTCGGAAAAATTCGCACTTGGGGCGATTTGCTCGTAGGCCCCGTTCTCTCAGCCTAGTGAGCACCTGCTCCAAATTGGCAAGGTGCTCGTTGTCGTTTTCTCCTGTTACAAGGATGTCATCCAGGTAGCATTGAGTACCCGGAATCCCTTGGAGGACTTGCTCCATAGCTCTTTGCCAGATAGCTGGAGCGGATGCTACTCCGAAAACTAGTCGATTGTACTGGTACAGGCCTTTGTGTGTATTTATCGTGAGATATTTTTTAGCGGCATCTTCAACCTCCATCTGTAGATATGCCTGTGCCAAGTCAATTTTGGTGAAACTTTTCCCTCCGGATAGTGAGGCGAAAATATCATCTATCCTTGGAAGAGGATACTGTACCGTGTGAAGGACCGGGTTTACCGTCACCTTGAAGTCTCCACAGATACGAATTTTTCTCTGTTCTTCAGATTTATTATTATTCAATGCTTTCTTCATGACTGGAACGATGGGTGTTGCCCACTCGCTCCAATCTATTTTGGATAATACGCCTGCATTTTCCAAATTCTCCAGCTCTGCCTCGACTGCTGGACGAATTGCGTATGGCACTGGTCTTGCTTTAAAAAACTTGGGAATTGCTGCATCTTCCACTTTTATTGAGGCGGTGATGCCTTTCAAGGTTCCTAGTTTCTCTTGAAACACTTCTTTGGCGTTGGCCAAGATGTCTTTTAATCGCTCAGGTATGACGTCATCATCATTTTTTTTCTTACTGGTCACCGTCAGTGCCTGAATGGAGTGCCAGTCTAAATGTATTTTCCTGATCCATTCACATCCTAACAGTGGTGGACCACCATCTTGTAGAATGTATAAATACAACTTCTGTATTTCCTTGCCGTTGTATACAACAGGCACCCTTATTTTTCCTTTGGGGTATACTTTCTGCCCCGTATATGTTTTTAAGATAATGGATGTGTCTTTTAAAGGTATATGCGGAAATAGCCTCTCGTAATCCCGTCAATTTATTACGGTCAGAGCTGATCCTGTATCTAGCTCCATTTTAACTGGGGACCCTGCTATCGTGAGGATAACCCAAATGGTCTGGTAATCATCTTTGGCAAGTACATTATGTAATTTGAGACAGCTTATTCTCTTGTTTTCGGAGTCGCGATCGCTCTTCTGGTCTTCGGAGCTACTGTCCGTCATCATTTGTACCTTTCTGTACTTATCTTTATTGATTTTTTTTTCCTGTCTGTGGATTTATTTTGTCCAGATCGGCATACCCGTGCAATGTGTCCAATCTTTCCGCATTGCCTGCATGCTTTGTCCTTGGTTATGGGTGGATCTGCCGCAGCGATAACATCTTTCGAAACCCTGTGTCATTTCATGGGTGCCGAAGTCCTGTGTCTTTTTTTGTATCTCTGCAGCTCCTCTTGCTGCTGCTTCATATGATACAGCCATACTGAAAGCCTTGTCCAGTGTTAAATCTTTTTCAGAAAGCAGCCTTTTTTGTGTTCCTTCACTTAAGAGACCGCAGACGAATTTGTCTCGAAGATAATCTGCTAGTCCTGCCCTGAATTGGCAGTGTTTTGATAGCTTTCTTAATTCGGTGAGGTAATGAGCGTTACTTTCATTCTTGTGTTGATTTCTCTTGAAGAATTTGAATCGTTCCGCTATCAGCAGCGGTGTTGGGTTTAAGTGCTGCTGCAGGGTATCAACAATTTCTTTAAAATCCTTGTCCTTTGGTTTGGCTGGAGTGATTAAATTTCGTAACAGCCCGTATGCCTTTGCGCCCATTAAATTCAGCAGTACTGAAGCTGTTTTTCATCTTCTATTCCATTTGCAGTGCAATATACCTCTACTCTTTCCACATATGTGGTCCAATCCTCTATATCGCTATCAAAAGCATCAATATTGCCAGACTTAGGCATCTTAGAAAAGATATGGCGCTTCCCACACTTTTCTTTTTTTTCTGCAGAAAAGATATGGCGCTTCCCGCGCTTTGCCGCCGCTGCTGCCGATGACAACGCTGTTTCCCGCGGTTTCTGTTCTTTCTTTCTTTATTTATTTACAGTTGGAGACTCGTTCCCGCCGGACTTTCTCTCTAGGTCTGAACGCCAACCTGCTTGCAGCGCCGGCCGTCTCCCGAGTGCTCCCTCCCCGTTTGTTATTGCTTGCCTCCGATTTCGCTGCTTGTCCCATCTGTGGAGCCAGCCGCTGGAGCCCCAACCTGACGCCCAGGAAGGATTAGCGCAGTACCTGACACCAGCTTGGCCAGCTGGTGAAACCACAGCTTCTTTCACTTTCTTGAGTCTTCTGGACGCCTGAGGAATCGATGCCCTTGAGGTGCTGCCAAATTGCAGGTAAGTCCGTTTCCACTTCGTCGCCACTGTAGTGTCCGTGTGTTGATAGAGACACTGAAGACAGGAGTTGGTTCATAGGTGTTTACTAAGCAAAGTCTGGAGGGGTACTAACGGATATAACACAATATACAGGCTTATATAGCCCGAGTGGCCATTACCGGCATTACAGCACACATGGGGCTCTTAAAGGCACATACACTACAGTACTCACTCACATACTTCACCCAAACCCATTGCACCGTACTCACTCACACACTTCACCCAAACACATTGCACTGCACTCACTCACACGCTTCACCCAAACACATTGCACCGTACTCACTCACACACTTCACCCAAACCCATTGCACCGTACTCACTCACACACTTCACCCAAACACATTGCACCGCACTCACTCACACACTTCAACCAAACACATTGCACCGTACTCACTCACACACTTCACCCAAACACATTGCACCGCACTCACTCACACACTTCACCCAAACCCATTGCACCGCACTCACTCACACGCTTCACCCAAACACATTGCACCGTACTCACTCACACACTTCACCCAAACCCATTGCACCGTACTCACTCACACACTTCACCCAAACACATTGCACCGCACTCACTCACACACTTCAACCAAACACATTGCACCGTACTCACTCACACACTTCACCCAAACACATTGCACCGCACTCACTCACACACTTCACCCAAACCCATTGCACCGCACTCACTCACACATTTCACCCAAACACATTGCACCGCACTCACTCACACACTTCACCCAAACACATTGCACCGTACTCACTCACACACTTCACCCAAACACATTGCACCGCACTCACTCACACACTTCACCCAAACACATTGCACCGCACTCACTCACATACTTCACCCAAACACATTGCACCACACTCACTCACACACTTCACCCAAACACATTGCACCGCACTCACTCACACACTTCACCCAAACACATTGCACTGCACTCACTCACACACTTCACCCAAACACATTGCACCGCACTCACACACACTTCACCCAAACACATTGCACCGTACTCACTCACACACTTCACCCAAACCCATTGCACCGTACTCACTCACACACTTCACCCAAACACATTGCACTGTACTCACTTGTTAGATCCGTGATTCTTTAAATAGGATGTTTCCCCAAGAACTACACGGAGGCTGTAACTTAACAATCAACGGGTGTTTACTAGAGTAGAGTAGTCTCACGACTGAAGTACAGAAGCCTGCTCTGGCTTTATATACAGGTGTGGTCACTGCCGGTACTACAGTATACAGGAGCTGTAAAACAGTTCTCTCTTAACGGTACATACACAACAATTCCTCCCCTTTTAGATTAACAGTACCATAACATTCATTTAACAATTAACATTTTTAACATGCAACATTAACTGAAAATAGTCCATTTATAAATTCAGTCTTTGGGGCGGCTTCCTGATCCTTTCGGGATAGCGCCTTCCCTGAGGTTCTTGTTCTTGGTGCGGAGGCGATTCTGACCCCCTTTCGTCGGTTAGTTCATCAGTTTCCACTGCTACTGTTTCTGAGGTAGATGCTACCGGTATGTTGGGTTCATCCCCAGTTACGCGAGTCATGGGGTTGACTCATTCCTGTGACGCTAAGATCTGGTCGACGTGGCATCTCACAATGTTCTCCCCGACATCCACTGTGTACATTAATGGCCCCTGCCGTGTGCATATCATTCCGGGTTGCCATTTCTCTGTTCGGTAGTCATGGGCCAAGACTGGTTGTCCTACATTGAAGCTCCTTGTCGGCTTCTCATTGATGTGCTGGAATTGTTTATTCACAAAATTTCTTCGCACATTTGGTCTGAGCAAATCCAGATGAGATCTCAATCTTCAGTTAAAGAACATCATGTCCTTAAAAAACTTTGGACTTGCATTTACCTCTATTTTAATCGTTGCTGTTATGCCTTTTAGTGTTTTGAGTCCCTCCTGGAACACGTCTTGTGCATCAGTTAGCATTTTTGACAGTCGTCCAGGTGTGGCGTCGTCATTCTTTTTGGCCTCAACCTTCAGTGCCTGTATGGAATGCCAATCTAATTGTATCTTCCGGATCCATTCACGTCCTAGTGGTGGTGGTCCTCCATCTGGCAATACATATAGGTCCATTTTAGGGATTTCCTGGCCTTTGTATATCATTTTCACCCTTATTTTTCCTTTGGGGTAGACTTTTTGCCCCATGTACATCTTCAAGACAATCTCTGTAGCTTTCAAGGGTATATGTGGAAATAGCCGCTTGTAGTCCCTTTGGTTTATGACTGTTAGGGCTGATCCAGTGTCCAATTCCATTTTCACTTGGACTCCGTCTATCTTGAGTGTGCCCCAGATAGTCTGGTGATCCTCCATTTTGGTTACCTTATGTAGTTTCAGACAACCCAGCTCCTTCCTTTCAGAGTCTGTATCATTTCCCTGTTCGTCTGAACTGCTGTCCATCACCTTATGTATCTTTTTGTACTTCTCCTGTGGAGATTTCTTGCTGTTGGTTTTCTTCCCTGACCTGCAGACTCTTGCTATGTGTCCTGTTTTTCCACACTGTCTGCACACTTGGTCCTGTAGGATTTCTACTATGCTTTCGAAATTCTTATTCACAGGCTTCTCTGGGGTTATTCGGTTTCGCAGTAACCCATAAGTTTTTGCACCCATGGGATTTAACAAAACCAGTGCTTTCATAATATCTGGCACTTCATTCGCCCTGCAGTACACCTCAATACATTCCACATATGTCGCCCAATCTTCGACTTCATTGTCGAACGTAGAGATACTGCCACTCTTTGGCATCCCTGGGTGTGATTTAACTGTCAAAAATTGCGTCTCCCGCGCTCTCCCTTCTTCTCCGCTGGAACAAAATGGCGTCTTGCGCGCTTTCCTTCCTTCCCGCGATCGCCCTTCTTCTCCGCTGCGACTTCAAAAGAAATGGCGTCTCCCACGCTCTCCCTTCTTCTCCGCGGCTCAATGGCGTCTCCCGCCCTCTCCCTTCTTCTCCCCATGGACGCGGTTCAGCCCTTGAGCCCTGGCTGTGCTCTGTGCGTTCTCCTGTGCGCCTTTCCCATTGCCGTCGGTCGGTCCTGAACCCGGCTGCTGCTTTACCCTCTCTCTCTCTCTGCTTGTTTTTCCTCGACGCCGCTCGGTTCTTATACGCCCGGCCGCGCCCTGTGCGCTTCACCCTCTCTCTTACCCCGTCGACGCTGCTCATTTTTCTACGCCGTCGGTCGGCTCCAGACACCGCTGTCCGGGAAGGGTGTGCGCTGCACCTGTTGCCAATCTGTTGCTGGATCGTCGTGGCTCTCAACAGCCACTCCTGCAATGTTCACTTGCTGCCGGATGACTGGGTGGTTGCTCGTGGTCGACGCCCGTGCTTCTGGCCTCGACTTTCTTCCACTGTCCTCCCGGAGCGACTCCTTGACGGGGAATGCAGAGTTGCAGGCAGATTCGAATCAACCTCGTCGCCACTGTTAGATCCGTGATTCTTTAAATAGGATGTTTCCCCAAGAACTACACGGAGGCTGTAACTTAACAATCAACAGGTGTTTACCAGAGTAGAGTAGTCTCACGACTGAAGTACAGAAGCCTGCTCCGGCTTTATATACAGGTGTGGTCACTGCCGGTACTACAGTATACAGGAGCTGTAAAAGAGTTCTCTCTTAAAGGTACATACAAAACATCACTCACATACTTCACCCAAACACATTGCACTGCACTCACTCACACACTTCACCCAAACACATTGCACCGCACTCACTCACACGCTTCACCCAAACAAGTTGCACCGCACTCACTCACACACTTCACCCAAACACGTTGCACCGCACTCACTCACACACTTCACCCAAACACATTGCACTGCACTCACTCACACACTTCACCCAAACACATTGCACCGCACTCACTCACACACTTCACCCAAACACATTGCACTGCACTCACTCACACACTTCACCCAAACACATTGCACCGCACTCACTCACACACTTCACCCAAACACATTGCACTGCACTCACTCACACAATTCACCCAAACACATTGCACCGCACTCATTCACACACTTCACCCAAACACATTGAACCGCACTCACTCACACACTTCACCCAAACACATTGCACCGTATTCACTCACACACTTCACCCAAACACATTGCACTGTACTCACTCACACACTTCACCCAAACACATTGCACCGTATTCACTCACACACTTCACCCAAACACATTGCACCATATTCACTCACACATTTCACCCAAACACATTGCACCGCACTCACTCACACACTTTGTAGGGGGTTTCTCTTGCTCGTTCTGGTCTCCTGCCAGGCTTTGTGCAATAATTACCCTTGAGTGGTTCTACCCACTCTCCCCTACGGTTCTAGACCTTGGACTTAGATGCAGAGAACTGTAGTGCAGAGAAAGGACTCAATAGACCAGGTTGAATAGCACGAAATGGATGCTTTTATTTTTAACCAGTTTGAAGCATTACAAAATACATGTCATAGGCACAGATTAAAGTAACTACAATCATGCACAAATTTATGAACTTGACTCTATGGAAATGGGGAACACACGGCACGTCGTAAAAGGGGAAACACATTACGATTTAACCTTACTCCCTCCCCTAAATACCTAAACTAAGTTTTGACTTGAGGAACTCGGGATCATGCTCACCACTATCAGAATCACAAAAGGAGGTGTTCGCAGCCTTTCTGGCACAGCTTTCCGTCGTCGCGTGGATTTGGAAACTTCTGGCGCAGCTTGTTTTTCTCTCTCTCTCAGGCGATGAGGCAGTGGACACAGCCTCGGTGAGCGCTCGTCATGGCTGAAATCCACCAAGTCTGTTGTGGATTTGGGTTCATGGAACAGAACAACACCTCGATGGGATGTTGAGGCACGGAAGTGCTAGGCCCGGAGTGTCCTTTTCTCCGGCCTGGATCGTCGTTTTCCCGAGGGTGTCTTCTCCTTCGGCCTGGGTCATCGATGATCTCCCGACAACAGCACCCGGGCCACCCTCGTCGTCTTCCTGTCGTGGCCGAGCCTTGTCTGGCTGAACACCGACCACGTTGTCTTTTCACCAAAATTGTCCGTCCAAAGCGTCTTTAAAAAGAAGAAGCGTCTTGATCGATTCCGAAGCTACCGAGGTAGAAGAGGCGCTGATGGACTTTTCAAAATCCATAGTTATACCCTTTTGGGACAGTCTTATCTCCCGCCAAATCATAGTCCTGTCTTTGTATTAATTTTGGCGGGCAGAAATCTCTGCAGGGGCGCTTTGTCTTGTAACGGGAGCCGGTGATAACTTAACTGGCCTTCCTGGCCGATAATATCTTTTAATGTCTTTTACATTGTCACCGTGACTCGGTTCGCATATTGATCGGTCTGGAGATTTCCCTTGATGGCTGTTAAACGGTTTCTCCTTTGTACATTAAATGGGTATAAGTGTTCATGCATTGTCCGCCCATATCTTGATGGGCCCCATCCTGTTTGCCTGAAACCGTCCTGTACTTAGAATCCATTGAATATGTATGCTGTTTCCCTGAGTTTCGGTTTCCCGATACTGGCTTTCGCGGGCTTACTGTTTTCAATCCACAAGCCTGTCTGGCTTGCAGTAACAGAAATCAAATGGTCCAAAAACTGATCACGAGGCCCGGCGGCCATTTTGTATGCCCTTTTATCAAAGGTTTTTCTGTGCAAGCTTACTTTGGTCAATAAACTGTCTTATTTTATCCTGTTTTCTTGCGTGATTATTGCTGAAAATTTCGAATCTTACAGGCCCCCCTGTGATACTGATAGCTTGCTAGAGGTATCAATGATCCTTGGTGAGCAAATTTTCCCTGATTCCCCACATCGAATCATTCCTGGCACTTAACTATCTATGACCCTCACGACACATGCAGTTCCCATTTCCGAAAAAAAATGAAAATTACTTTGTGCACATTTGGACAATCATAGGCATCACTTCTTAAACTATAACACATTCATCTGTCAGATGTGCAGGGGTTGATACCCTCCTGCACCACCTGCATACACCTTTTATTAATCCAAAAACTTAAGAACGACTAATAACATAACAATATTCATATGCTTAAAACAAAAACACGCAAATGGCCAAAATCTAAAAATGGAGGGACGCTTAACCTTCAATACTAGCAACTTAAAGTGGGGTGTCTTCTTCCCCCATTCGCACATAGCGTTCTCTCCATTCTCCTGTGTTCTCGTGCCTCTGGAGGCGTTTGCCTCTTTTGCAATGCACGAATAGCAAAAATATCACAATTAAAACCTGACACACTACTAGGATGTGGGATGCTATTCTAATCCAGGCCAGGACCTCTATGTTAGTGAACAAGTCCCACCATGGTGGGATGACTATGTCCAATATGTCTTTTCCTATCTCTAAAGTCTTCTGCTCAGTGTGTAAAAATGTTTCTGTGAAACTATAACTGCTTTTAAAATCTTGGTGAGGTGTTCGGGAAGAGGGGGAATGACATAACCAAAATGCGCGACGAATCGTTGCAAGTCCGTGAAATTCTCTTTGGCAGTGAGGTGAACGGTGGAGGGTGCAGGAATGGGGACAATTCGTTGTTGTGCCACTTGAACCTCGGCCCTGGGTTTGAAACAGAAACTGCTATCACTGATCGAACACCACTCGTGTTGTCCGTAGCGGTAGTGAGGCGCTGCAGTGGTGACGCAGTATGTCCCACCCCCGATATATGCTACCTGCGGGGGCACATGGTCCTCTGCCATTGCCTCCATGGTGCAATTTATCGGCTTTGCGCTAGCGGTTCTGAACCCGCACTGTGGTTTCAAAAAGGCATTCAAGTGCTGGGGACACAGGATGATGTGTGCTCCCCGGCTCCGACACCCCGAGAGGTCGGTGCCTGTCATCGTACGCTCCCATCTGATGATGTAAGGCGGGACCACTGCATAACAAATGTGTGCGCCCCCCTGAATGACTCCAATGTTCTCCACCCTGTATACCGGGGCGGGCTTTGCTGCGGGACCCAACACCGGCATTCTTACCACTATTCCCATGATAGTATGATTCGAATGTCCGCAGTCCGCTGGGACTGGGTATGCTTCTGCAGCTAGTCTGAGCTGGCACGGGCTTAATGCATTCTCAAAAGGGTGGAGCGCTTGCAAGTGCTTGTTGCTGATCCAGGATGGGACCAAACCCTGTTTTAAATCCTCAAGATTACTGCGGCCCTCGCCCAGTAACCACGCCCCGTATAGCACACAGGCCTCGTTTTGCGCAGCTTGATCGGACACATTCCGATCCTCCTTAATGAGCGCATTTACCGTTCTCGCGTGTTTCTCCAGCTCAACTATTATTTCCTTAAAGTGTAGTGTCATGGCCTGGTCCTCATGTAACTCAGAACCCACTACCTTATTTTCGTCTGTCAGTATGTTCCTTAGCTGGGCTTTTAAACCGTTGATCTGTGTCTGCAGCTCCACATTATCTAGAGCGTTGACGACAGATGTCCCGGTATTAAAAGCAGTGAATATGTCATTTACTGTACCCCTTCTTTGCCTCCCGACTCGATCCAAAACTTCTGGTAGTGTGGTGTATAATTTGTCTTTGTCGATGTCGGCAAAGTCAAACTCGTAAAACTGTCTAAACATTCGGGTTAACAGGACCTGGTATAATTGTTCCGTTTCTTTGGGACACCACTCCGGCAATCGTGCCTCAGTGAGGTTTAAAATCACTGAGGCCACCGCGTAGTGTACCCCTTGGTACAGCACCTGACCGGTGGGTACCAATACTAAACCGTTCCCGGGTCCCTTGGTGGTGGTTGGGCACCCTTCTTTCTGGGCTTTTGCTACCGGAAGCGTGGGCAGGGGCTTGCGTGGGCGGGTAATGAGTTCAGTGGCGTTTACCGGAATAGGGGAGTATGGGGCTCCACACGCTCGAGTGCTGACATCCCATCTCATCCCCTTTCCTTCATCCTGCCACTGCCTCTGGAAGAAGATGGATACGCCCTTGGGGCAAACGCGTTTTGAACCCCACATACAGACATATATTCCTTCATCTGGTTCCCACCATTTGTCCCAACACACACGTAATTGTCCGTGAGTCCTCGTAATAGTCCGATGGGTATTATTACCCAGTCACTCCCACTCGACCGTAGAGTTCTTCATGTCCTTTCACAGCTTTCGCAGCCACCACCATCACCTTAGTGGTACGTTCCCATTACACACCAGACAGATCCTCTTTCCCACGGTAACGCTGACTCTGGGTGCAAGGATCCTCACCCGAGGGCACGTTAACGAAGTCTCTTGGTAGGCAAAACCGAAATTGCTGGAGTATTCCGTAGAAGTCGTCCCCAGCCAACCTGGCCATCTCCCCTGGTGGAAGTAGGTGGCGGTTTCCTCAACCTCTCGCTCCCCTGTCCCATCTGTTGCGATGGGGGCCGTGTCCCCGGAACACCCGAAGATGATGACGTCCTTGGTGCGGCCTCGGTAGGCCCACCCGCACCCGATCGCCACGAACACGATGAGAATCTTTTTCATTATATCCCAGGTTTCTGTAACCAATAAAATGATGTAGCCAGGCTCCCAATAGGTGCTGGCCTAATTAAATGGACGCGCGGGTTCCTGGACCCCGCTCCCAAACAAGCACACATACCGGGCAGACTTCAAAATTGTACTCTTAACATTTCTTAACACCGTAAACTTTATATTCCTTAAACTATCATCATAATTACCGAACTTAACTTATGTACAGCGCCGCCCTCCGCCGGGCGGCCTACTGAATTCCTGTGAGGGCTGCAGCGTGCCTCACCCTGCGGTGGGGCTGCACTGGCCTTCGGCTTTGATCCCCCGCAGCCTGTCGCTGCTGAACGGGAACCATGCCTTTCTGGGGCTGCTCTAAACCGAGGTTGGGAAAAATGGGGAGAATCTGGCCAAAACTTTCTGGGCTGGGGCGCTCGAGTCGACCTACGAGGGGCTGCTTTGGGTGAGGCTCCCGGGGCTGATGGACCGGGGGTTGGGACTGTCACCGTCACAGCCTGTGGTTCCACCACAGCTGCCGGCTCCAGCTCCCCTCCCTCAGGCTCCGCCCCCCCGGGGCCGGGATTTGTGGCTTCCGACTCCACCTCACCTGTCCCTACAGGTAGTGAGTCTCCGCCCCCATTCCCTACCTCCCCCAAGCTTGAGTCAAGGGCGGGATCGTCGTCCTCTGACTCTTCCTCCTCCGTGATTGGGTCTAAGGCGAGGTCGAGCTGTTCGGGCTCTTCCTCGTCCGAATCCCAAATTAGAGGGGAGACCTCCCACTCTGATGGGGTGGCCCCTCCCTTCACGCAGGCTACTGTTCCAGCCTGTGTGGTCTGTGACTCTGTTACAGGCTGAGGATTTTTGTTCTCAGACCTGGTCCCTTTTGTTGGCCCTTGTGCACCCGATTTAAACAGTTTACACTGGTTAATGTGAAACCATTTGGTACGTCGGGGCACCTTCACTGCATAAACCATGGGGCTGGCCTTGTCTACAATGCTGTAAGGCCCCATGTACAATAGTTCAAAACTCCCTACCCTGGCGTATTTTCGGACCATGACCTGGTCTCCGACTACCCACTCTTGTTGCTTACGAGGTTCCAGTAACAGTCGATTTCCCTGGTGCTGTCTTCCCATGTTCCCAGCCGCCTGCCCATAAATCTGTTTCAGGCGCTCCAAAAGGGTTTGGACGAATTTGTCTCGCTTCACCTCTCGGAGCTGGCCCTCAGTGAGCACCGGGGCTAGTACATGGGTGGGTGTTCGCATGATCCTTTAGTCATTAATTCGTGCGGGGAATACCCCGTACTTTTGGACTGGCTGGCTCGGATCCCCATGAGGACTAAAGGCAGGACCTCCGCCCATTTCTGGGGCGAGCCCATTGTCTCTTTCCTCAGCTTTTCCTTGAGGGTCCGATTCATGCGTTCAACAATCCCGGATGACTGGGGATTGTATGCTACGTGCCACTTCCCCTCAATGCCCAAGGGCATGAGGGCGTTCTGCATTACTTGACCGGTGAACTGACTCCCTTGGTCGGACTCTACAAAACGGGGGAGTCCCCACCGTGAGAACACTTCCCGAATCAAGATCTTAGCAGTGCCCAGTGCCGTAGCTGTTCTGCACGGGAAAGCTTCTACCCATTTTGTGAACACATCTACCAGGACAAGGCAGTACTTATATCCTCCCTGGGCGGCGGGCAGGGGCCCTATGTAGTCGACCTGAATCGACTGCCATGGTCCCTCTACCCTCCTGATGTGCCCCATGGGCACCTTCCTTTTGTGGGGGTCTGGGTTGTTTGCAGCGCACACAAGACAGCTTGTGCAGAATTCGCGGACATCGTCCCGAAGTCCCGGCCACCATCCCGCCTGCTCTACCCGCTGCCAGGTAACCTCAGGACCGGGGTGTCCCGCCCCTGGACCCTCGTGGGCCAGTTGCAGGAATTCCCTCCGGTGCTGCTGCGGCACAACCCACTGCTCCTCTCGGAACAGCATGCCTTCTTTGACTGAGAGGGCTGCCGTACTGTACGGACCCTCTACCTGCTTGCCTTCTGTGATGGTTCTTAGGACTGTTTTTAGGGCGGGATCCAGGGTTTGGACAGTCTTTAGGTCTGGGGGCGGTGTCACCCCTGTGTTCCCTGGAATTCTCTCCCTGCCTTGGATCGCCGCCACGGGTCCGGGTCCATAGGGGTCCCAGAGAATGCCGTTGCGGGCACCCTCCCTGGCTAGCGCATCCGCCTGCTGGTTGCCCTGACTGCGGGGTTCTGTGGTGGAATGAGCCTTCACCTTATGGATGAACACCTCCCCTTCCTCCCCCACAGCTGCCAGGATCTTTTCCAGCAAGGGCTTAACTGTTAAAGGCCGCCCGTCCGCGGAGGTATATCCGCGGCGGGACCAGATGGCGAGGTACTCCGTACACGAATTGCATGTGAACATGCTGTCTGAGCAAATCGTGTATGGGGTTGGGAAAATCTCGGGGTGGGTAGCCACGTACGCCATCGCGGACAGTTCAGCCTGCTGTGCGCTCATAGTGCTGGGGAGCTTAATTGCCAGGGCAATGTTTGCCGCAGGGCCATAAACTCCACACCCTGTGAGTCGTTCGCCAGCAGATACAGTGCTAGAACCGTCTACGTAGATTTCGCGGCCTGTGGGGTGTATCCCGGCCCGTAAACCTATGTTGACCTCCCATACCCCTTCTACGGAACACCGATGGGCTGTTCCGGGATATACCATGTTGGCTGCGAGCTTTGGCTCGCAGAGGCCTTTAACTTTGAGATCCATCTGGGAAAGGAGGAGGGTCCAGCGCGCAATCCGAGCGCTGCTTACGGTCCCATCCTTAATCCTTCCATCCAGAAGCATCTTTGTGGGGGTGTGATGGGTGAGGAGCATGATGGGAGAGGTTCCTGTGAAGATCACTGATCTGTTCACAGCCCAATGCGTGGCCAGGAGATGCCGTTCGCAATTGGAGAAACTCCTCTCTACATCCGTGAGCACCCTGGAGGAATAAACTACCGGTCTCAGCTTGCCGTGCCGCTCCTGGAGCAACACGGCGCTCAGGCTGTCCCCACTAGCGGCTACCTCCAGGAAGAACTCCTCTCCCCCATCTATGGCCCCTAGGGCTGGCGCGGTCTGCAGATCTCTTTTCAACTTCTCGAATGCTGCCTGGCACCCCTCATCCCAAGACCACTCGACTCCCTTGTGTAAGAGTCGGAGTAGCGGGGCTGCTGTGGCAGCATAGTCCTCGACGAAATCTCTGCAGTACCCGGTCAATCCCAAAAAGGACCTTACACCCGTTACTGTGTTGGGGATCGGCAGATCTTGTACTGATTCCCTTCTGGCCTTATCTATGGCTCTTTCTCCAGCGTGGATGGCCAGACCCAGGAATTTGACTTCCTGCTGGCCGATCTATGCTTTCTTTGGGTTTACTTTGAAACCCTTCCTTTCTAACAGTTCCAATAATTCGGCTAATAGTGGGCCGTGCTCCTCCCTTGTGTCCGTGAACAGGAGTAGGTCGTCCACATACTGCACTATCTGATTGGGCTGGCTAAATTCTTTTAAACTCCCCGCCATGCATTGATGGAAAATGCTGGGGCTGTTGTGAAAACCCTGTGGCAAGCAGTTCCAAGTGTACTGTTGCCCTTTGAAAGTAAAGGCAAACTTGTACTGATCCTCCCGCCGCAGCGGAATGGACCAGAAACCGTTCGAGATGTCCAGCACCGTGAACGTGGTCGCAGATGCTGGAATACTCCCTATTAGGTCTGCAACTGCTGCTACCGTGGGCGCGCAGGCTGGGATGTTACTATTGAGGACTCTGTAGTCCACCGTGGCTCTCCACGAATTGTCCGGCTTCTTTACCGGCCATAAGGGGGAGTTCACATGAGTGGCTATTGGTCTCAATACGCCCTGCTGCACCAATGAAGATATTGCGGTCTCCATGTCGGGTTCTGCCTCCTTGGGGAAATTATACTGCTTTTGGGGCCGGATCATGGGGTCCCCGTCTACGCTGACTTCAAACCCAGTGACTCTCCCACAGTCGTGCTTGTGGGTGGCAAACGCGGTCAGATTTTCCGACACACACGCCTGCAAGTCCGTTGGGACGTTCGCTACCATGAGCTCGAGATCGTAACCTCCTGACGGCTTCATGGTGCACAGGGCCCCCTTTTCTTCCCTCCCTGGGATTACGACTACCTTACCTAAACCGCTCTCGGCTCCCCAGAGACAGTGATTTCTCAGGTCCACGAGGATCCCGTGTTCCACCAAGAAATCAGCCCCGAGGATGCCTTTTCCACCCCCCTCACTCCACTTCAATAGGATACACGTCCATGTGGTGTGGAGTGCTCCCAAATGAATGGAGAGCGGGATGGAGTACGCGCCAGCCTGTTCTCTGCCTGTGAAACCCGCTACTAAGAATGGAGCCTGGGTGGACAGAGGTGAGGCAAAAGGTCTAGCTGTGTGGATCACGGTACACGAAGCTCCCGTATCCAACAGGTAACTACCCTTTTCCCTTTCCACCTCCATTTCCACCACAGGTCTTCTCCAGGCGTCATAGCGGAGCGGACACAAGTAGACAGGCTGCGCAGGCGTCAGTCATTTAGGTGCTTCGGTTGGGGTCTCAGGAGCGATAGGGCTGTTGGCGACCGCTACCTTCCCCTGCGAGGTCATCGGAGACCGCATAGTCTCCAAGATTGACTCAATCGTAGCGGGATCCACAACCGCACCACCTCCTGTTGTTGGGGCAGGGGCTACGGTTGGGTTCTGGGCTGGTGCTGGGGCAGCGGTCTGGGCTTGGGCTTGGACTGGTGCTGGGGCAACGGTCTGGGCTTGGGCTCGGGCTTGGGCTGCGGCGAACATTCTCTCTCTCTTATCCTACCATGGATTTCTACAGTCCTTGCGCCAATGACCCTCCTTCCACACCCGTAACAACTGCTGTTGGCTTGGGGAGGGCGATTCCCCTCCTGATGCCATTCCTTTTTAGCAGAAGCTGCGGGCCTTGCCTCATGTACCTTTCCTTTTAAAACAGGCGTTTTCCTACCCTTGTTGTTCCTGTGACTGATCGTGAGCTGATCAAGTACTAGTTCCTCCGTGGAGCGGGCGTTAGTGGGGTCAAACCATGCTTTGGCATGCTCCCTCACTATTGGCAAGCAACCTGCTACCAGGCACTGGAGCCAATGAGCCCTTTGTTCATCATTTAGCGTGTTCCATTCCGGTCCTCCCGGGCAGCTGCGCCGATACACGGGCCACAACCTTCCGGCGAAAACCCGTGGGGGTTCTCCCTCTAGCTGCACTGTCTTTTCTAAACGGAGGAACGGAGTTCCGTCACCCTCTCCTATAATCTCCAGGATCTCGTCCCGTAACAACTCATATTCCCTGTGCCCTCTCTTGCTCTCGTCAGGGAGACACTGGAGGAGCGAGCTGTCCAGGGAGAACAGCAGCATTTTGGACTGTTCAACCCCGTCGCAGTCATTAACTGCTGCGGTCTGCTCCACGTCCCTAAAATGGACGGAGGGGTCTCCTGACTCGGAGAGTTTTGGGATGTGACTTATCATTGCCCTCAGCTGTTGTGCGCTGTGGGGCATTATGATCTGATTCACAAGGGGTCCGTCCTCGCCATTGTCTTCATTCGGACCGAGCCTCCGGTGTCGAGTTGGACACATCGGCGCCGGCCCCGACTCTACTATCTGGTGTTGCTCTACCTCAAGAATCTCTTCATCTACCGTCTCCGTTTCCTTCCCCGGAGTCCAAGACTCATCATAAGCAGGAGGCGCAGAGGGTTCGGGGGTTGGTTCCTGAACTATCTCTTGTGGAATCGGTCTTTTGGATTCCTTGGCTAGCAATAGCTGGCTCGCTGGTGGGTTTATGAGACACACCAACCCGTTTGCCTTGGCTAGGACCGTTCTCAGGTCCTCTTGCTCCTGACGGCAAGCGCTGTGGTCGGTGCTCTCAGATCTATCCTCCATGGCCATCTTATATGCTGCCCTGGCTCCCAGAAGTTTTTCCTCTTGGGTCTCTATTTGCTTAGCTAGACGGAAACACCTCTCTCTCATTCTACCTTCACAGGCCTTGGCTTCAATGACCTGACATTTTAAATACTCTACCCGGGTTTCGTGGCAGCGAGTTGTGGAGTGGCGTTCCTGATTCAGCGCGTTAAGCGATTCAATCAGTTTTTGACCTCCCGCAACCTTTTCCTCTACGTCTGTAAGCAACCCTTTGATCTGGGCTGTTTGTGCTGCAACGACTTGGTCCAAAAGCTGGACTTGCTTCTTGTAGCACATCAGCCAGACCACCTTTTCTACAGATTTCTTATGCTCTTTACCCTCTGTCCACTTGATGGCTGCGTCTAGCGGGCGCCTATCCCTTAATAGGTCAGATATCCATTGTTTTGTGAGGTTGACTTTTCCAAAAACATAATCCGCTATTCTTTCATCCATCACATTTCGTTTATTCAGACCTTGATCTAACACACTACTTTCCTGCTGCCAAGGTCCTGCCGCGGTCGCCATTTCTGTAGGGGGTTTCTCTTGCTCGTTCTGGTCTCCTGCCAGGCTTTGTGCAATAATTACCCTTGAGTGGTTCGACCCACTCTCCCCTATGGTTCTAGACCTTGGACTTAGATGCAGAGAACTGTAGTGCAGAGAAAGGACTCAATAGACCAGGTTGAATAGCACGAAATGGATGCTTTTATTTTTAAACAGTTTGAAGCATTACAAAATACATGTCATAGGCACAGATTAAAGTAACTACAATCATGTACAAATTTATGAACTTGATTCTATGGAAATGGGGAACACACGGCACGTCGTAAAAGGGGAAACACATTACGATTTAACCTTACTCCCTCCCCTAAATACCTAAACTAAGTTTTGACTGGAGGAACTCGGGATCATGCTCACCACTATCAGAATCACAAAAGGAGGTGTTCGCAGCCTTTCTGACACAGCTTTCCGTCGTCGCGTGGATTTGGAAACTTCTGGCGCAGCTTGTTTTTCTCTCTCTCTCAGGCGATGAGGCAGTGGACACAGCCTCGGTGAGCGCTCGTCATGGCTGAAATCCACCAAGTCTGTTGTGGATTTGGGTTCATGGAACAGAACAACACCTCGATGGGATGTTGAGGCACGGAAGTGCTAGGCCCGGAGTGTCCTTTTCTCCGGCCTGGATCGTCGTTTTCCCGAGGGTGTCTTCTCCTTCGGCCTGGGTCGTCGATGATCTCCCGACAACAGCACCCGGGCCACTCTCGTCGTCTTCCCGTCGTGGCTGAGCCTTGTCTGGCTGAACACCGACCACGTTGTCTTTTCACCAAAATTGTCCGTCCAAAGCGTCTTTAAAAAGAAGAAGCGTCTTGATCGATTCCGAAGCTACCGAGGTAGAAGAGGCGCTGATGGACTTTTCAAAATCCATAGTTATACCCTTTTGGGACAGTCTTATCTCCCGCCAAATCATAGTCCTGTCTTTGTATTAATTTTGGCGGGCAGAAATCTCTGCAGGGGCGCTTTGTCTTGTAACGGGAGCCGGTGATAACTTAATTGGCCTTCCTGGCCGATAATGTTTTTTAATGCCTTTTACATTGTCACCGTGACTCGGTTCGCATATTGATCGGTCTGGAGATTTCCCTTGATGGCTGTTAAACGGTTTCTCCTTTGTACATTAAATGGGTATAAGTGTTCATGCATTGTCCGCCCATATCTTGATGGGCCCCATCCTGTTTGCCTGAAACCGTCCTGTACTTAGAATCCATTGAATATGTATGCTGTTTCCCTGAGTTTCGGTTTCCCGATACTGGCTTTCGCCGGCTTACTGTTTTCATTCCACAAGCCTGTCTGGCTTGCAGTAACAGAAATCAAATGGTCCAGAAACTGATCATGAGGCCCGGCGGCCATTTTGTATGCCCCTTTATCAAAGGTTTTTCTGTGCAAGCTTACTTTGGTCAATAAACTGTCTTATTTTACCCTGTTTTCTTGCGTGATTATTGCTGAAAATTTTGAATTTTACAACTTCCCCCAAACACATTGCACCGCACTCACTCACACACTTCACCCAAACACATTGCACCGCACTCACTCACACACTTCAACCAAACACATTGCACCGCACTCACTCACACACATCACCCAAACACATTGCAACGTACTCACTCACACACTTCACCCAAACACATTGCACCGCACTCACTCACACACTTCACCCAAACACATTGCACTGCACTCACTCACACACTTCACCCAAACCCATTGCACCGCACTGACACACACTTCACCCAAACACATTGCACCGCACTCACTCACACACTTCACCCAAACACATTACACTGCACTCACTCACACACTTCACCCAAACAAATTGCACCGTACTCACTCACACACTTCACCCAAACACAATGCACCGCACTCACTCACACACTTCACCCAAACACATTGCACCGCACTCACTCACACACTTCACCCAAACACATTGCACCGTACTCACTCACACGCTTCACCCAAACACATTGCACCGCACTCACTCACACACTTCACCCAAACACATTGCACCGCACTCACTCACACACTTCACCCAAACACATTGCACCGCACTGACTCACACACTTCACCCAAACACATTGCCACGCACTCAGTGACACACTTCACCCAAACACATTGCACCGCACTCAATCACACACTTCACCCAAACACATTGCACCGCACTCACTCAAAAACTTCACCCAAACACATTGCACCGCACTCACTCACACACTTCACCCAAACACATTGCACCGCACTGACACACACTTCACCCAAACACATTGAACCGCACTCACTCACACACTTCACCCAAACACATTGCACCGCACTCACTCACACATTTCACCCAAACACATTGCACCATACTCACTCACACACTTCACCCAAACACATTCCACCGCACTGACTCACACACTTCACCCAAACACATTGCACCATACTCGCTCACACGCTTCACCCAAACAAATTGCACCGTACTCACTCACACACTTCACCCAAATACATTGCACCGCACTCACTCACACACTTCACCCAAACACATTGCACCGTACTCACTCACACACTTCACCCAAACACATTGCACCGCACTCACTCACACACTTCACCCAAACACATTGCACCGCACTCACTCACACACTTCACCCAAACACATTGCACTGCACTCACTCACACACTTCAACCAAACCCATTGCACCGCACTGACACACACTTCACCCAAACACATTGCACCGCACTCACTCACACACTTCACCCAAACACATTACACTGCACTCACTCACACACTTCACCCAAACACAATGCACCGCACTCACTCACACACTTCACCCAAACACATTGCACCGCATTCACTCACACACTTCACCAAAACACATTGCACTGCACTCACTCACAAACTTCACCCAAACACATTGCACCGCACTCAATCACACACTTCACCCAATCACATTGCCACGCACTCAGTGACACACTTCACCCAAACACATTGCACCGCACTAAATCACACACTTCACCCAAACACATTGCACCGCACTCACTCAAACACTTCACCCAAACACATTGCACCGCACTCACTCACACACTTCACCCAAACACATTGCACCGCACTGACACACACTTCACCCAAACACATTGAACCGCACTCACTCACACACTTCACCCAAAGACATTGCATCGCACTCACTCACACATTTCACCGAAACACATTGCACCATACTCGCTCACACACTTCACCCAAACAAATTCCACCGTACTCACTCACACACTTCACCCAAACACATTGCACCGCACTCACTCACACACTTCACCCAAACACATTGCACCGCACTCACTCACACACTTCACCCAAACACATTGCACCGCACTCACTCAAACACTTCACCCAAACAAATTCCACCGTACTCACTCACACACTTCACCCAAACACATTGTACCGCACTGACACACACTTCACCCAAACACATTGAACCGCACTCACTCACACACTTCACCCAAACACATTGCACCGCACTCACTCACACATTTCACCCAAACACATTGCACCATACTCACTCACACACTTCACCCAAACACATTCCACCGCACTGACTCACACACTTCACCCAAACACATTGCACCATACTCGCTCACACACTTCACCCAAACAAATTGCACCGTACTCACTCACACACTTCACCCAAACACATTGCACCGCACTCACTCACACACTTCACCCAAACACATTGCACCGCATTCACTCACACACTTCACCCAAACACATTGCACCGCACTCACTCACATACTTCACCCAAACACATTGCACTGCACTCACGCACACACTTCACCCAAACCCATTGCACCGCACTGACACACACTTCACCCAAACACATTGCACCGCACTCACTCACACACTTCACCCAAACACATTGCACCGCACTCACTCACACATTTCACCCAAACACATTGCACCATACTCACTCACACACTTCACCCAAACACATTCCACCGCACTGACTCACACACTTCACCCAAACACATTGCACCATACTCGCTCACACACTTCACCCAAACAAATTGCACCGTACTCACTCACACACTTCACCCAAACACATTGCACCGCACTCACTCACACACTTCACCCAAACACATTGCACCGCATTCACTCACACACTTCACCCAAACACATTGCACCGCACTCACTCACATACTTCACCCAAACACATTGCACTGCACTCACTCACACACTTCACCCAAACCCATTGCACCGCACTGACACACACTTCACCCAAACACATTGCACCGCACTCACTCACACACTTCACCCAAACACATTACACTGCACTCACTCACACACTTCCCCCAAACAAATTGCACCGTACTCACTCACACACTTCACCCAAACACAATGCACTGCACTCACTCACACTCTTCACCCAAACACATTGCACCGCACTCACTCACACACTTCACCCAAACACATTGCACCGTACTCACTCACACACGTCACCCAAACACATTGCACCGCACTCACTCACACACTTCACCCAAACACATTGCCACGCACTCAGTGACACACTTCACTCAAACACATTGCAGCGCACTCAATCACACACTTCACCCAAACACATTGCACCGCACTGACTCACACACTTCACCCAAACACATTGCACCGTACTCACTCGCACACTTCACCCAAACACATTGCACCGCACTCACTCAAACACTTCACCCAAACACATTGCACAGCACTCACTCACACACTTCACCCAAACACATTGCACCGCACTGACACGCACTTCACCCAAACACATTGAACCGCACTCACTCACACACTTCACCCAAACACATTGCACCGCACTCACTCACACATTTCACCCAAACACATTGCACCATACTCACTCACACACTTCACCCAAACACATTCCAGCGCACTGACTCACACACTTCACCCAAACACATTGCACCATACTCGCTCACACACTTCACCCAAACAAATTGCACCGTACTCACTCACACACTTCACCAAACACATTGCACCGCACTCACTCACACACTTCGCTCAAACACATTGCACCGCACTCACTCACACACTTCACCCAAACACATTGCACCGCACTGAGAAACACTTCACCCAAACACATTGAACCGCACTCACTCACACACTTCACCCAAACACATTGCACCGCACTCACTCACACACTTCACCCAAACACATTGCACCGCACTCACTCACATACTTCACCCAAACACATTGCACTGCACTCACGCACACACTTCACCCAAACACATTGCACCGCACTCACTCACACACTTCACCCAAACACATTGCACCGCACTCACTCACACATTTCACCCAAACACATTGCACCATACTCACTCACACACTTCACCCAAACACATTCCACCGCACTGACTCACACACTTCACCCAAACACATTGCACCATACTCGCTCACACACTTCACCCAAACAAATTGCACCGTACTCACTCACACACTTCACCCAAACAAATTGCACCGTACTCACTCACACACTTCACCCAAACACAATGCACCGCACTCACTCACACACTTCACCCAAACACATTGCACCGCACTCACTCACACACTTCACCCAAACACATTGCACCGTACTCACTCACACACTTCACCCAAACACATTGCACCGCACTCACTCACACACTTCACCCAAACACATTGCACCGCACTCACTCACACACTTCACCCAAACACATTGCACCGCACTGACTCACACACTTCACCCAAACACATTGCCACGCACTCAGTGACACACTTCACCCAAACACATTGCACCGCACTCAATCACACACTTCACCCAAACACATTGCACCGCACTCACTCAAAAACTTCACCCAAACACATTGCACCGCACTCACTCACACACTTCACCCAAACACATTGCACCGCACTGACACACACTTCACCCAAACACATTGAACCGCACTCACTCACACACTTCACCCAAACACATTGCACCGCACTCACTCACACATTTCACCCAAACACATTGCACCATACTCACTCACACACTTCACCCAAACACATTCCACCGCACTGACTCACACACTTCACCCAAACACATTGCACCATACTCGCTCACACGCTTCACCCAAACAAATTGCACCGTACTCACTCACACACTTCACCCAAATACATTGCACCGCACTCACTCACACACTTCACCCAAACACATTGCACCGTACTCACTCACACACTTCACCCAAACACATTGCACCGCACTCACTCACACACTTCACCCAAACACATTGCACCGCACTCACTCACACACTTCACCCAAACACATTGCACTGCACTCACTCACACACTTCACCCAAACCCATTGCACCGCACTGACACACACTTCACCCAAACACATTGCACCGCACTCACTCACACACTTCACCCGAACACATTACACTGCACTCACTCACACACTTCACCCAAACACAATGCACCGCACTCACTCACACACTTCACCCAAACACATTGCACCGCATTCACTCACACACTTCACCAAAACACATTGCACTGCACTCACTCACAAACTTCACCCAAACACATTGCACCGCACTCAATCACACACTTCACCCAATCACATTGCCACGCACTCAGTGACACACTTCACCCAAACACATTGCACCGCACTAAATCACACACTTCACCCAAACACATTGCACCGCACTCACTCAAACACTTCACCCAAACACATTGCACCGCACTCACTCACACACTTCACCCAAACACATTGCACCGCACTGACACACACTTCACCCAAACACATTGAACCGCACTCACTCACACACTTCACCCAAAGACATTGCATCGCACTCACTCACACATTTCACCGAAACACATTGCACCATACTCGCTCACACACTTCACCCAAACAAATTCCACCGTACTCACTCACACACTTCACCCAAACACATTGCACCGCACTCACTCACACACTTCACCCAAACACATTGCACCGCACTCACTCACACACTTCACCCAAACACATTGTACCGCACTGACACACACTTCACCCAAACACATTGAACCGCACTCACTCACACACTTCACCCAAACACATTGCACCGCACTCACTCACACATTTCACCCAAACACATTGCACCATACTCACTCACACACTTCACCCAAACACATTCCACCGCACTGACTCACACACTTCACCCAAACACATTGCACCATACTCGCTCACACACTTCACCCAAACAAATTGCACCGTACTCACTCACACACTTCACCCAAACACATTGCACCGCACTCACTCACACACTTCACCCAAACACATTGCACCGCATTCACTCACACACTTCACCCAAACACATTGCACCGCACTCACTCACATACTTCACCCAAACACATTGCACTGCACTCACGCACACACTTCACCCAAACCCATTGCACCGCACTGACACACACTTCACCCAAACACATTGCACCGCACTCACTCACACACTTCACCCAAACACATTGCACCGCACTCACTCACACATTTCACCCAAACACATTGCACCATACTCACTCACACACTTCACCCAAACACATTCCACCGCACTGACTCACACACTTCACCCAAACACATTGCACCATACTCGCTCACACACTTCACCCAAACAAATTGCACCGTACTCACTCACACACTTCACCCAAACACATTGCACCGCACTCACTCACACACTTCACCCAAACACATTGCACCGCATTCACTCACACACTTCACCCAAACACATTGCACCGCACTCACTCACATACTTCACCCAAACACATTGCACTGCACTCACTCACACACTTCACCCAAACCCATTGCACCGCACTGACACACACTTCACCCAAACACATTGCACCGCACTCACTCACACACTTCACCCAAACACATTACACTGCACTCACTCACACACTTCCCCCAAACAAATTGCACCGTACTCACTCACACACTTCACCCAAACACAATGCACTGCACTCACTCACACTCTTCACCCAAACACATTGCACCGCACTCACTCACACACTTCACCCAAACACATTGCACCGTACTCACTCACACACGTCACCCAAACACATTGCACCGCACTCACTCACACACTTCACCCAAACACATTGCCACGCACTCAGTGACACACTTCACTCAAACACATTGCAGCGCACTCAATCACACACTTCACCCAAACACATTGCACCGCACTGACTCACACACTTCACCCAAACACATTGCACCGTACTCACTCGCACACTTCACCCAAACACATTGCACCGCACTCACTCAAACACTTCACCCAAACACATTGCACCGCACTCACTCACACACTTCACCCAAACACATTGCACCGCACTGACACGCACTTCACCCAAACACATTGAACCGCACTCACTCACACACTTCACCCAAACACATTGCACCGCACTCACTCACACATTTCACCCAAACACATTGCACCATACTCACTCACACACTTCACCCAAACACATTCCAGCGCACTGACTCACACACTTCACCCAAACACATTGCACCATACTCGCTCACACACTTCACCCAAACAAATTGCACCGTACTCACTCACACACTTCACCAAACACATTGCACCGCACTCACTCACACACTTCGCTCAAACACATTGCACCGCACTCACTCACACACTTCACCCAAACACATTGCACCGCACTGAGAAACACTTCACCCAAACACATTGAACCGCACTCACTCACACACTTCACCCAAACACATTGCACCGCACTCACTCACACACTTCACCCAAACACATTGCACCGCACTCACTCACATACTTCACCCAAACACATTGCACTGCACTCACGCACACACTTCACCCAAACACATTGCACCGCACTGACACACACTTCACCCAAACACATTGCACCGCACTCACTCACACACTTCACCCAAACACATTGCACCGCACTCACTCACACATTTCACCCAAACACATTGCACCATACTCACTCACACACTTCACCCAAACACATTCCACCGCACTGACTCACACACTTCACCCAAACACATTGCACCATACTCGCTCACACACTTCACCCAAACAAATTGCACCGTACTCACTCACACACTTCACCCAAACACATTGCACCGCACTCACTCACACACTTCACCCAAACACATTGCACCGCATTCACTCACACACTTCACCCAAACACATTGCACCGCACTCACTCACACACTTCACCCAAACCCATTGCACCGCTCTGACACACACTTCACCCAAACACATTGCACCGCACTCACTCACACACTTCACCCAAACACATTACACTGCACTCACTCACACACTTCACCCAAACAAATTGCACCGTACTCACTCACACACTTCACCCAAACACAATGCACCGCACTCACTCACACACTTCACCCAAACACATTGCACCGCACTCACTCACACACTTCACCCAAACACATTGCACCGTACTCACTCACACACTTCACCCAAACACATTGCACCGCACTCAATCATACACTTCACCCAAACACATTGCACCGCACTCACTCACACACTTCACCCAAACACATTGCACTGCACTGACTCACACACTTCACCCAAACACATTGCCACGCACTCAGTGACACACTTCACCCAAACACATTGCACCGCACTCAATCACACACTTCACCCAAACACATTGCAACGCACTCACTCACACACTTCACCCAAACACATTGCACCGTACTCACTCGCACACTTCACCCAAACACATTGCACCGCACTCACTCAAAAACTTCACCCATACACATTGCACCGCACTCACTCACACACTTCACCCAAACACATTGCACCGCACTGACACACACTTCACCCAAACACATTGAACCGCACTCACTCACACACTTCACCCAAACACATTGCACCGCACTCACTCACACATTTCACCCAAACACATTGCACCATACTCAATCACACACTTCACCCAAACACATTCCGCCGCACTGACTCACACACTTCACCCAAACACATTGCACCATACTCGCTCACACGCTTCACCCAAACAAATTGCACCGTACTCACTCACACACTTCACCCAAATACATTGCACCGCAATCACTCACACACTTCACCCAAACACATTGCACCGTACTCACTCACACACTTCACCCAAACACATTGCACCGCACTCACTCACACACTTCACCCAAACACATTGCACCGCACTCACTCAGACACTTCACCCAAACACATTGCACTGCACTCACTCACACACTTCACCCAAACCCATTGCACCGCACTGACACACACTTCACCCAAACACATTGCACCGCACTCACTCACTCACTTCACCCAAACACATTACACTGCACTCACTCACACACTTCACCCAAACACAATGCACCGCACTCACTCACACACTTCACCCAAACAAAATGCACTGCACTCACTCACACACTTCACCCAAACACATTGCACCGCACTCACTCACACACTTCACCCAAACACAATGCACCGCACTCACTCACAAACTTCACCCAAACACATTGCACCGCATTCACTCACACACTTCACCCAAACACATTGCACCGTACTCACTCACACACTTCGCCCAAACACATTGCACCGCACTCACTCACAAACTTCAACCAAACACATTACACCGCACTCACTCACACACTTCACCAAAACACATTTCACTGCACTCACTCACACACTTCACCCAAACACATTGCACCGCACTCAATCACACACTTCACCCAATCACATTGCCACACACTCAGTGACACACTTCACCCAAACACATTGCACCGCACTAAATCACACACTTCACCCAAACACATTGCACCGCACTCACTCAAACACTTCACCCAAACACATTGCACCATACTCGCTCACACACTTCACCCAAACAAATTGCACCGTACTCACTCACACACTTCACCCAAACACATTGCACCGCACTCACTCACAACTTCACCCAAACACATTGCACCGCACTCACTCACACACTTCACCCAAACACATTGTACCGCACTGACACACACTTCACCCAAACACATTGAACCGCACTCACTCACACACTTCACCCAAACACATTGCACCGCACTCACTCACACATTTCACCCAAACACATTGCACCATACTCACTCACACACTTCACCCAAACACATTCCACCGCACTGACTCACACACTTCACCCAAACACATTGCACCATACTCGCTCACACACTTCACCCAAACAAATTGCACCGTACTCACTCACACACTTCACCCAAACACATTGCACCGCATTCACTCACACACTTCACCCAAACACATTGCACCGCACTCACTCACATACTTCACCCAAACACATTGCACTGCACTCACGCACACACTTCACCCAAACCCATTGCACCGCACTGACACACACTTCACCCAAACACATTGCACCGCACTCACTCACACACTTCACCCAAACACATTGCACCGCATTCACTCACACACTTCACCAAAACACATTGCACTGCACTCACTCACAAACTTCACCCAAACACATTGCACCGCACTCAATCACACACTTCACCCAATCACATTGCCACGCACTCAGTGACACACTTCACCCAAACACATTGCACCGCACTAAATCACACACTTCACCCAAACACATTGCACCGCACTCACTCAAACACTTCACCCAAACACATTGCACCGCACTCACTCACACACTTCACCCAAACACATTGCACCGCACTGACACACACTTCACCCAAACACATTGAACCGCACTCACTCACACACTTCACCCAAAGACATTGCATCGCACTCACTCACACATTTCACCGAAACACATTGCACCATACTCGCTCACACACTTCACCCAAACAAATTCCACCGTACTCACTCACACACTTCACCCAAACACATTGCACCGCACTCACTCACACACTTCACCCAAACACATTGCACCGCACTCACTCACACACTTCACCCAAACACATTGTACCGCACTGACACACACTTCACCCAAACACATTGAACCGCACTCACTCACACACTTCACCCAAACACATTGCACCGCACTCACTCACACATTTCACCCAAACACATTGCACCATACTCACTCACACACTTCACCCAAACACATTCCACCGCACTGACTCACACACTTCACCCAAACACATTGCACCATACTCGCTCACACACTTCACCCAAACAAATTGCACCGTACTCACTCACACACTTCACCCAAACACATTGCACCGCACTCACTCACACACTTCACCCAAACACATTGCACCGCATTCACTCACACACTTCACCCAAACACATTGCACCGCACTCACTCACATACTTCACCCAAACACATTGCACTGCACTCACGCACACACTTCACCCAAACCCATTGCACCGCACTGACACACACTTCACCCAAACACATTGCACCGCACTCACTCACACACTTCACCCAAACACATTGCACCGCACTCACTCACACATTTCACCCAAACACATTGCACCATACTCACTCACACACTTCACCCAAACACATTCCACCGCACTGACTCACACACTTCACCCAAACACATTGCACCATACTCGCTCACACACTTCACCCAAACAAATTGCACCGTACTCACTCACACACTTCACCCAAACACATTGCACCGCACTCACTCACACACTTCACCCAAACACATTGCACCGCATTCACTCACACACTTCACCCAAACACATTGCACCGCACTCACTCACATACTTCACCCAAACACATTGCACTGCACTAACTCACACACTTCACCCAAACCCATTGCACCGCACTGACACACACTTCACCCAAACACATTGCACCGCACTCACTCACACACTTCACCCAAACACATTACACTGCACTCACTCACACACTTCCCCCAAACAAATTGCACCGTACTCACTCACACACTTCACCCAAACACAATGCACTGCACTCACTCACACTCTTCACCCAAACACATTGCACCGCACTCACTCACACACTTCACCCAAACACATTGCACCGTACTCACTCACACACGTCACCCAAACACATTGCACCGCACTCACTCACACACTTCACCCAAACACATTGCCACGCACTCAGTGACACACTTCACTCAAACACATTGCAGCGCACTCAATCACACACTTCACCCAAACACATTGCACCGCACTGACTCACACACTTCACCCAAACACATTGCACCGTACTCACTCGCACACTTCACCCAAACACATTGCACCGCACTCACTCAAACACTTCACCCAAACACATTGCACCGCACTCACTCACACACTTCACCCAAACACATTGCACCGCACTGACACGCACTTCACCCAAACACATTGAACCGCACTCACTCACACACTTCACCCAAACACATTGCACCGCACTCACTCACACATTTCACCCAAACACATTGCACCATACTCACTCACACACTTCACCCAAACACATTCCAGCGCACTGACTCACACACTTCACCCAAACACATTGCACCATACTCGCTCACACACTTCACCCAAACAAATTGCACCGTACTCACTCACACACTTCACCAAACACATTGCACCGCACTCACTCACACACTTCGCTCAAACACATTGCACCGCACTCACTCACACACTTCACCCAAACACATTGCACCGCACTGAGAAACACTTCACCCAAACACATTGAACCGCACTCACTCACACACTTCACCCAAACACATTGCACCGCACTCACTCACACACTTCACCCAAACACATTGCACCGCACTCACTCACATACTTCACCCAAACACATTGCACTGCACTCACGCACACACTTCACCCAAACACATTGCACCGCACTGACACACACTTCACCCAAACACATTGCACCGCACTCACTCACACACTTCACCCAAACACATTGCACCACACTCACACACACATTTCACCCAAACACATTGCACCATACTCACTCACACACTTCACCCAAACACATTCCACCGCACTGACTCACACACTTCACCCAAACACATTGCACCATACTCGCTCACACACTTCACCCAAACAAATTGCACCGTACTCACTCACACACTTCACCCAAACACATTGCACCGCACTCACTCACACACTTCACCCAAACACATTGCACCGCATTCACTCACACACTTCACCCAAACACATTGCACCGCACTCACTCACACACTTCACCCAAACCCATTGCACCGCTCTGACACACACTTCACCCAAACACATTGCACCGCACTCACTCACACACTTCACCCAAACACATTACACTGCACTCACTCACACACTTCACCCAAACAAATTGCACCGTACTCACTCACACACTTCACCCAAACACAATGCACCGCACTCACTCACACACTTCACCCAAACACATTGCACCGCACTCACTCACACACTTCACCCAAACACATTGCACCGTACTCACTCACACACTTCACCCAAACACATTGCACCGCACTCAATCATACACTTCACCCAAACACATTGCACCGCACTCACTCACACACTTCACCCAAACACATTGCACTGCACTGACTCACACACTTCACCCAAACACATTGCCACGCACTCAGTGACACACTTCACCCAAACACATTGCACCGCACTCAATCACACACTTCACCCAAACACATTGCAACGCACTCACTCACACACTTCACCCAAACACATTGCACCGTACTCACTCGCACACTTCACCCAAACACATTGCACCGCACTCACTCAAAAACTTCACCCATACACATTGCACCGCACTCACTCACACACTTCACCCAAACACATTGCACCGCACTGACACACACTTCACCCAAACACATTGAACCGCACTCACTCACACACTTCACCCAAACACATTGCACCGCACTCACTCACACATTTCACCCAAACACATTGCACCATACTCAATCACACACTTCACCCAAACACATTCCGCCGCACTGACTCACACACTTCACCCAAACACATTGCACCATACTCGCTCACACGCTTCACCCAAACAAATTGCACCGTACTCACTCACACACTTCACCCAAATACATTGCACCGCAATCACTCACACACTTCACCCAAACACATTGCACCGTACTCACTCACACACTTCACCCAAACACATTGCACCGCACTCACTCACACACTTCACCCAAACACATTGCACCGCACTCACTCAGACACTTCACCCAAACACATTGCACTGCACTCACTCACACACTTCACCCAAACCCATTGCACCGCACTGACACACACTTCACCCAAACACATTGCACCGCACTCACTCACTCACTTCACCCAAACACATTACACTGCACTCACTCACACACTTCACCCAAACACAATGCACCGCACTCACTCACACACTTCACCCAAACAAAATGCACTGCACTCACTCACACACTTCACCCAAACACATTGCACCGCACTCACTCACACACTTCACCCAAACACAATGCACCGCACTCACTCACACACTTCACCCAAACACATTGCACCGCATTCACTCACACACTTCACCCAAACACATTGCACCGTACTCACTCACACACTTCGCCCAAACACATTGCACCGCACTCACTCACAAACTTCAACCAAACACATTACACCGCACTCACTCACACACTTCACCAAAACACATTGCACTGCACTCACTCACACACTTCACCCAAACACATTGCACCGCACTCAATCACACACTTCACCCAATCACATTGCCACACACTCAGTGACACACTTCACCCAAACACATTGCACCGCACTAAATCACACACTTCACCCAAACACATTGCACCGCACTCACTCACACACTTCACCCAAACACATTGCACCGCACTCACTCACACACTTCACCCAAACACATTGTACCGCACTCACTCAAACACTTCACCCAAACACATTGCACCATACTCGCTCACACACTTCACCCAAACAAATTGCACCGTACTCACTCACACACTTCACCCAAACACATTGCACCGCACTCACTCACACACTTCACCCAAACACATTGCACCGCACTCACTCACACACTTCACCCAAACACATTGCACCGCACTCACTCAAACACTTCACCCAAACACATTGCACCATACTCGCTCACACACTTCACCCAAACAAATTGCACCGTACTCACTCACACACTTCACCCAAACACATTGCACCGCACTCACTCACACACTTCACCCAAACACATTGCACCGCACTCACTCACACACTTCACCCAAACACATTGTACCGCACTGACACACACTTCACCCAAACACATTGAACCGCACTCACTCACACACTTCACCCAAACACATTGCACCGCACTCACTCACACATTTCACCCAAACACATTGCACCATACTCACTCACACACTTCACCCAAACACATTCCACCGCACTGACTCACACACTTCACCCAAACACATTGCACCATACTCGCTCACACACTTCACCCAAACAAATTGCACCGTACTCACTCACACACTTCACCCAAACACATTGCACCGCACTCACTCACACACTTCACCCAAACACATTGCACCGCACTCACTCACACACTTCACCCAAACACATTGTACCGCACTGACACACACTTCACCCAAACACATTGAACCGCACTCACTCACACACTTCACCCAAACACATTGCACCGCACTCACTCACACATTTCACCCAAACACATTGCACCATACTCACTCACACACTTCACCCAAACACATTCCACCGCACTGACTCACACACTTCACCCAAACACATTGCACCATACTCGCTCACACACTTCACCCAAACAAATTGCACCGTACCCGCTCACACACTTCACCCAAACACATTGCACCGCATTCACTCACACACTTCACCCAAACACATTGCACCGCACTCACTCACATACTTCACCCAAACACATTGCACTGCACTCACGCACACACTTCACCCAAACCCATTGCACCGCACTGACACACACTTCACCCAAACACATTGCACCGCACTCACTCACACACTTCACCCAAACACATTGCACCGCACTCACTCACACATTTCACCCAAACACATTGCACCATACTCACTCACACACTTCACCCAAACACATTCCACCGCACTGACTCACACACTTCACCCAAACACATTGCACCATACTCGCTCACACACTTCACCCAAACAAATTGCACCGTACTCACTCACACACTTCACCCAAACACATTGCACCGCACTCACTCACACACTTCACCCAAACACATTGCACCGCATTCACTCACACACTTCACCCAAACACATTGCACCGCACTCACTCACATACTTCACCCAAACACATTGCACTGCACTCACTCACACACTTCACCCAAACACATTCCAGCGCACTGACTCACACACTTCACCCAAACACATTGCACCATACTCGCTCACACACTTCACCCAAACAAATTGCACCGTACTCACTCACACACTTCACCAAACACATTGCACCGCACTCACTCACACACTTCACACAAACACATTGCACCGCACTCACTCATACACTTCACCCAAACACATTGCACCGCACTGAGAAACACTTCACCCAAACACATTGAACCGCACTCACTCACACACTTCACCCAAACGCATTGCACCGCACTCACTCACACATTTCACCTAAACACATTGCACCATACTCACTCACACACTTCACCCAAACACATTCCACCGCACTGACTCACACACTTCACCCAAACACATTGCACCATACTCGCTGACACACTTCACCCAAACAAATTGCACCGTACTCACTCACACACTTCACCCAAATACATTGCACCGCACTCACTCACACACTTCACCCAAACACATTGCACCGCATTCACTCACACACTTCACCCAAACACATTGCACTGCACTCACTCACACACTTCACCCAAACCCATTGCACCGCACTGACACACACTTCACCCAAACACATTGCACCGCACTCACTCACACACTTCACCCAAACACATTACACTGCACTCACTCACACACTTCACCCAAACAAATTGCACCGTACTCACTCACACACTTCACCCAAACACAATGCACCGCACTCACTCACACACTTCACCCAAACACATTGCACCGTACTCACTCACACACTTCACCCAAACACATTGCACCGCACTCAATCACACACTTCACCCAAACACATTGCACCGCACTCACTCACACACTTCACCCAAACACATTGCACCGCACTCACTCAGACACTTCACCCAAACACATTGCACTGCACTCACTCACACACTTCACCCAAACCCATTGCACCGCACTGACACACACTTCACCCAAACACATTGCACCGCACTCACTCACTCACTTCACCCAAACACATTACACTGCACTCACTCACACACTTCACCCAAACACAATGCACCGCACTCACTCACACACTTCACCCAAACAAAATGCACTGCACTCACTCACACACTTCACCCAAACACATTGCACCGCACTCACTCACACACTTCACCCAAACACAATGCACCGCACTCACTCACACACTTCACCCAAACACATTGCACCGCATTCACTCACACACTTCACCCAAACACATTGCACCGTACTCACTCACACACTTCGCCCAAACACATTGCACCGCACTCACTCACAAACTTCAACCAAACACATTACACCGCACTCACTCACACACTTCACCAAAACACATTGCACTGCACTCACTCACACACTTCACCCAAACACATTGCACCGCACTCAATCACACACTTCACCCAATCACATTGCCACACACTCAGTGACACACTTCACCCAAACACATTGCACCGCACTAAATCACACACTTCACCCAAACACATTGCACCGCACTCACTCAAACACTTCACCCAAACACATTGCACCATACTCGCTCACACACTTCACCCAAACAAATTGCACCGTACTCACTCACACACTTCACCCAAACACATTGCACCGCACTCACTCACACACTTCACCCAAACACATTGCACCGCACTCACTCACACACTTCACCCAAACACATTGTACCGCACTGACACACACTTCACCCAAACACATTGAACCGCACTCACTCACACACCTCACCCAAACACATTGCACCGCACTCACTCACACATTTCACCCAAACACATTGCACCATACTCACTCACACACTTCACCCAAACACATTCCACCGCACTGACTCACACACTTCACCCAAACACATTGCACCATACTCGCTCACACACTTCACCCAAACAAATTGCACCGTACCCGCTCACACACTTCACCCAAACACATTGCACCGCATTCACTCACACACTTCACCCAAACACATTGCACCGCACTCACTCACATACTTCACCCAAACACATTGCACTGCACTCACGCACACACTTCACCCAAACCCATTGCACCGCACTGACACACACTTCACCCAAACACATTGCACCGCACTCACTCACACACTTCACCCAAACACATTGCACCGCACTCACTCACACATTTCACCCAAACACATTGCACCATACTCACTCACACACTTCACCCAAACACATTCCACCGCACTGACTCACACACTTCACCCAAACACATTGCACCATACTCGCTCACACACTTCACCCAAACAAATTGCACCGTACTCACTCACACACTTCACCCAAACACATTGCACCGCACTCACTCACACACTTCACCCAAACACATTGCACCGCATTCACTCACACACTTCACCCAAACACATTGCACCGCACTCACTCACATACTTCACCCAAACACATTGCACTGCACTCACTCACACACTTCACCCAAACACATTCCAGCGCACTGACTCACACACTTCACCCAAACACATTGCACCATACTCGCTCACACACTTCACCCAAACAAATTGCACCGTACTCACTCACACACTTCACCAAACACATTGCACCGCACTCACTCACACACTTCACACAAACACATTGCACCGCACTCACTCATACACTTCACCCAAACACATTGCACCGCACTGAGAAACACTTCACCCAAACACATTGAACCGCACTCACTCACACACTTCACCCAAACGCATTGCACCGCACTCACTCACACATTTCACCTAAACACATTGCACCATACTCACTCACACACTTCACCCAAACACATTCCACCGCACTGACTCACACACTTCACCCAAACACATTGCACCATACTCGCTGACACACTTCACCCAAACAAATTGCACCGTACTCACTCACACACTTCACCCAAATACATTGCACCGCACTCACTCACACACTTCACCCAAACACATTGCACCGCATTCACTCACACACTTCACCCAAACACATTGCACTGCACTCACTCACACACTTCACCCAAACCCATTGCACCGCACTGACACACACTTCACCCAAACACATTGCACCGCACTCACTCACACACTTCACCCAAACACATTACACTGCACTCACTCACACACTTCACCCAAACAAATTGCACCGTACTCACTCACACACTTCACCCAAACACAATGCACCGCACTCACTCACACACTTCACCCAAACACATTGCACCGTACTCACTCACACACTTCACCCAAACACATTGCACCGCACTCAATCACACACTTCACCCAAACACATTGCACCGCACTCACTCACACACTTCACCCAAACACATTGCACTGCACTGACTCACACACTTCACCCAAACACATTGCCACGCACTCAGTGATACACTTCACCCAAACACATTGCACCGCACTCAATCACACACTTCACCCAAACACATTGCAACGCACTCACTCACACACTTCACCCAAACACATTGCACCGTACTCACTCGCACACTTCACCCAAACACATTGCACCGCACTCACTCAAAAACTTCACCCATACACATTGCACCGCACTCACTCACACACTTCACCCAAACACATTGCACCGCACTGACACACACTTCACCCAAACACATTGAACCGCACTCACTCACACACTTCACCCAAACACATTGCACCGCACTCACTCACACATTTCACCCAAACACATTGCACCATACTCACTCACACACTTCACCCAAACACATTCCGCCGCACTGACTCACACACTTCACCCAAACACATTGCACCATACTCGCTCACACGCTTCACCCAAACAAATTGCACCGTACTCACTCACACACTTCACCCAAATACATTGCACCGCACTCACTCACACACTTCACCCAAACACATTGCACCGTACTCACTCACACACTTCACCCAAACACATTGCACCGCACTCACTCACACACTTCACCCAAACACATTGCACCGCACTCACTCAGACACTTCACCCAAACACATTGCACTGCACTCACTCACACACTTCACCCAAACCCATTGCACCGCACTGACACACACTTCACCCAAACACATTGCACCGCACTCACTCACACACTTCACCCAAACACATTACACTGCACTCACTCACACACTTCACCCAAACACAATGCACCGCACTCACTCACACACTTCACCCAAACACATTGCACTGCACTCACTCACACACTTCACCCAAACACATTGCACCGCACTCAATCACACACTTCACCCAAACACATTGCCACGCACTCAGTGACACACTTCACCCAAACACATTGCACCGCACTAAATCACACACTTCACCCAAACACATTGCACCGCACTCACTCACACACTTCACCCAAACACATTGCACCGTACTCACTCGCACACTTCACCCAAACACATTGCACCGCACTCACTCAAACACTTCACCCAAACACATTGCACCGCACTCACTCACACACTTCACCCAAACACATTGCACCGCAATGACACACACTTCACCCAAACACATTGCACCATACTCACTCACACACTTCACCCAAACACATTCCACCACACTGACTCACACACTTCACCCAAACACATTGCACCATATTCGCTCACACACTTCACCCGAACAAATTGCACCGTACTCACTCACACACTTCACCCAAACACATTGCACCGCACTCACTCACACACTTCACCCAAACACATTGCACCGCACTCACTCACACACTTCACCCAAACACATTGTACCGCACTGACACACACTTCACCCAAACACATTGAACCGCACTCACTCACACACTTCACCCAAACACATTGCACCGCACTCACTCACACATTTCACCCAAACATATTGCACCATACTCACTCACACACTTCACCCAAACACATTCCACCGCACTGACTCACACACTTCACCCAAACACATTGCACCATACTCGCTCACACTCTTCACCCAAACAAATTGCTCCGTACTCACTCACACACTTCACCCAAACACATTGCACCGCACTCACTCACACACTTCACCCAAACACATTGCACCGCACTCACTCACACATTTCACCCAAACACATTGCACCATACTCACTCACACACTTCACCCAAACACATTCCGCCGCACTGACTCACACACTTCACCCAAACACATTGCACCATACTCGCTCACACGCTTCACCCAAACAAATTGCACCGTACTCACTCACACACTTCACCCAAATACATTGCACCGCACTCACTCACACACTTCACCCAAACACATTGCACCGTACTCACTCACACACTTCACCCAAACACATTGCACCGCACTCACTCACACACTTCACCCAAACACATTGCACCGCACTCACTCAGACACTTCACCCAAACACATTGCACTGCACTCACTCACACACTTCACCCAAACCCATTGCACCGCACTGACACACACTTCACCCAAACACATTGCACCGCACTCACTCACACACTTCACCCAAACACATTACACTGCACTCACTCACACACTTCACCCAAACACAATGCACCGCACTCACTCACACACTTCACCCAAACACATTGCACTGCACTCACTCACACACTTCACCCAAACACATTGCACCGCACTCAATCACACACTTCACCCAAACACATTGCCACGCACTCAGTGACACACTTCACCCAAACACATTGCACCGCACTAAATCACACACTTCACCCAAACACATTGCACCGCACTCACTCACACACTTCACCCAAACACATTGCACCGTACTCACTCGCACACTTCACCCAAACACATTGCACCGCACTCACTCAAACACTTCACCCAAACACATTGCACCGCACTCACTCACACACTTCACCCAAACACATTGCACCGCAATGACACACACTTCACCCAAACACATTGCACCATACTCACTCACACACTTCACCCAAACACATTCCACCACACTGACTCACACACTTCACCCAAACACATTGCACCATATTCGCTCACACACTTCACCCGAACAAATTGCACCGTACTCACTCACACACTTCACCCAAACACATTGCACCGCACTCACTCACACACTTCACCCAAACACATTGCACCGCACTCACTCACACACTTCACCCAAACACATTGTACCGCACTGACACACACTTCACCCAAACACATTGAACCGCACTCACTCACACACTTCACCCAAACACATTGCACCGCACTCACTCACACATTTCACCCAAACATATTGCACCATACTCACTCACACACTTCACCCAAACACATTCCACCGCACTGACTCACACACTTCACCCAAACACATTGCACCATACTCGCTCACACTCTTCACCCAAACAAATTGCTCCGTACTCACTCACACACTTCACCCAAACACATTGCACCGCACTCACTCACACACTTCACCCAAACACATTGCACCGCATTCACTCACACACTTCACCCAAACACATTGCACCGCACTCACTCACATACATCACCCAAACACATTGCACTGCACTCACTCACACACTTCACCCAAACCCATTGCACCGCACTGACACACACTTCACCCAAACACATTGCACCGCACTCACTCACACACTTCACCCAAACACATTGCACCACACTCACTCACACATTTCACCCAAACACATTGCACCATACTCACTCACACACTTCACCCAAACACATTCCACCGCACTGACTCACACACTTCACCCAAACACATTGCACCATACTCGCTCACACACTTCACCCAAACAAATTGCACCGTACTCACTCACACACTTCACCCAAACACATTGCACCGCACTCACTCACACACTTCACCCAAACACATTGCACCGCATTCACTCACACACTTCACCCAAACACATTGCACCGCACTCACTCACATACTTCACCCAAACACATTGCACTGCACTCACTCACACACTTCACCCAAACCCATTGCACCGCACTGACACACACTTCACCCAAACACATTGCACCGCACTCACTCACACACTTCACCCAAACACATTACACTGCACTCACTCACACACTTCACCCAAACAAAATGCACCGCACTCACTCACACACTTCACCCAAACACATTGCACCGCAGTCACTCTCACACTTCACCCAAACACATTGCACCGTACTCACTCACACACTTCACCCAAACACATTGCACCGCACTCACTCACACACTTCACCCAAACACATTGCACCGCACTCACTCACACACTTCACCCAAACACAATGCATCGCACTGACTCACACACTTCACCCAAACACATTGCCACGCACTCAGTGACACACTTCACCCAAACACATTGCACCGCACTCAATCACACACTTCACCCAAACACATTGCACCGCACTCACTCACACACTTCACCCAAACACATTGCACCGTACTCACTCGCACACTTCACCCAAACACATTGCACCGCACTCACTCAAACACTTCACCCAAACACATTGCACCGCACTCACTCACACACTTCACCCAAACACATTGCACCGCACTGACACACACTTCACCCAAACACATTGAACCGCACTCACTCACACACTTCACCCAAACACATTGCACCGCACTCACACACACATTTCACCCAAACACATTGCACCATACACACTCACACACTTCACCCAAACACATTCCACCGCAATGACTCACACACTTCACCCAAACACATTGCACCATACTCGCACACACGCTTCACCCAAACAAATTGCACCGTACTCACTCACACACTTCACCCAAACACATTGCACCGCACTCACTCACACACTTCACCCAAACACATTGCACTGCACTCACTCACACACTTCACCCAAACCCATTGCACCGCACTGACACACACTTCACCCAAACACATTGCACCGCACTCACTCACACACTTCACCCAAACACATTACACTGCACTCACTCACGCACTTCACCCAAACACAATGCACCGCACTCACTCACACACTTCACCCAAACACAATGCACTGCACTCACTCACACACTTCACCCAAACACATTGCACCGCACTCACTCACACACTTCACCCAAACACAATGCACCGCACTCACTCACACACTTCTCCCAAACACACTGCACCGCACTCACTCACACACTTCACCCAAACACATTGCACCGTACTCACTCACACACTTCACCCAAACACATTGCACCGCACTCACTCACACACTTCAACCAAACACATTACACCGCACTCACTCACACACTTCACCCAAACACATTGCACTTCACTCACTCACACACTTCACCCAAACACAATGCACCGCACTCACTGACACACTTCACCCAAACACATTGCACCACACTCACTCACACACTTCACCCAAACACATTGCACCATACTCCCTCACACACTTCACCCAAACACAATGCACCGCACTCAATCACACACTTCACCCGAACACATTCCACCGTACTCATTGACACACTTCACCCAAACACATTGCACCGCACTCACTCACACACTTCACCCAAACACATTGCACCGCACTCACTCACACACTTCACCCACACACATTGCACCGCACTCACTCACACACTTCACCCAAACACATTGCACCGCACTCACTCACACACTTCACCCAAACACATTGCACCGCAAGCAATCACACACTTCACCCAAACACATTGCACCGCACTCACTCACATACTTCACCCAAACACATTGCACTGCACTCACTCACACACTTCACCCAAACCCATTGCACCGCACTGACACACACTTCACCCAAACACATTGCACCGCACTCACTCACACACTTCACCCAAACACATTACACTGCACTCACTCACACACTTCACCCAAACAAAATGCACCGCACTCACTCACACACTTCACCCAAACACAATGCACCGCACTCAATCACACACTTCACCCAAACACATTGCACCGCACTCACTCACACACTTCACCCAAACACATTGCACTGCACTGACTCACACACTTCACCCAAACACATTGCCACGCACTCAGTGACACACTTCACCCAAACACATTGCACCGCACTCAATCACACACTTCACCCAAACACATTGCAACGCACTCACTCACACACTTCACCCAAACACATTGCACCGTACTCACTCGCACACTTCACCCAAACACATTGCACCGCACTCACTCAAAAACTTCACCCATGCACATTGCACCGCACTCACTCACACACTTCACCCAAACACATTGCACCGCACTGACACACACTTCACCCAAACACATTGAACCGCACTCACTCACACACTTCACCCAAACACATTGCACCGCACTCACTCACACATTTCACCCAAACACATTGCACCATACTCACTCACACACTTCACCCAAACACATTCCGCCGCACTGACTCACACACTTCACCCAAACACATTGCACCATACTCGCTCACACGCTTCACCCAAACAAATTGCACCGTACTCACTCACACACTTCACCCAAATACATTGCACCGCACTCACTCACACACTTCACCCAAACACATTGCACCGTACTCACTCACACACTTCACCCAAACACATTGCACCGCACTCACTCACACACTTCACCCAAACACATTGCACCGCACTCACTCAGACACTTCACCCAAACACATTGCACTGCACTCACTCACACACTTCACCCAAACCCATTGCACCGCACTGACACACACTTCACCCAAACACATTGCACCGCACTCACTCACACACTTCACCCAAACACATTACACTGCACTCACTCACACACTTCACCCAAACACAATGCACCGCACTCACTCACACACTTCACCCAAACACAATGCACTGCACTCACTCACACACTTCACCCAAACACATTGCACCGCACTCACTCACACACTTCACCCAAACACAATGCACCGCACTCACTCACACACTTCACCCAAACACATTGCACCGCATTCACTCACACACTTCACCCAAACACATTGCACCGTACTCACTCACACACTTCGCCCAAACACATTGCACCGCACTCACTCACAAACTTCAACCAAACACATTACACCGCACTCACTCACACACTTCACCCAAACACATTGCACTGCACTCACTCACACACTTCACCCAAACACATTGCACCGCACTCAATCACACACTTCACCCAAACACATTGCCACGCACTCAGTGACACACTTCACCCAAACACATTGCACCGCACTAAATCACACACTTCACCCAAACACATTGCACCGCACTCACTCACACACTTCACCCAAACACATTGCACCGTACTCACTCGCACACTTCACCCAAACACATTGCACCGCACTCACTCAAACACTTCACCCAAACACATTGCACCGCACTCACTCACACACTTCACCCAAACACATTGCACCGCAATGACACACACTTCACCCAAACACATTGCACCATACTCACTCACACACTTCACCCAAACACATTCCACCACACTGACTCACACACTTCACCCAAACACATTGCACCTTATTCGCTCACACACTTCACCCGAACAAATTGCACCGTACTCACTCACACACTTCACCCAAACACATTGCACCGCACTCACTCACACACTTCACCCAAACACATTGCACCGCACTCACTCACACACTTCACCCAAACACATTGTACCGCACTGACACACACTTCACCCAAACACATTGAACCGCACTCACTCACACACTTCACCCAAACACATTGCACCGCACTCACTCACACATTTCACCCAAACATATTGCACCATACTCACTCACACACTTCACCCAAACACATTCCACCGCACTGACTCACACACTTCACCCAAACACATTGCACCATACTCGCTCACACTCTTCACCCAAACAAATTGCTCCGTACTCACTCACACACTTCACCCAAACACATTGCACCGCACTCACTCACACACTTCACCCAAACACATTGCACCGCATTCACTCACACACTTCACCCAAACACATTGCACCGCACTCACTCACATACATCACCCAAACACATTGCACTGCACTCACTCACACACTTCACCCAAACCCATTGCACCGCACTGACACACACTTCACCCAAACACATTGCACCGCACTCACTCACACACTTCACCCAAACACATTGCACCACACTCACTCACACATTTCACCCAAACACATTGCACCATACTCACTCACACACTTCACCCAAACACATTCCACCGCACTGACTCACACACTTCACCCAAACACATTGCACCATACTCGCTCACACACTTCACCCAAACAAATTGCACCGTACTCACTCACACACTTCACCCAAACACATTGCACCGCACTCACTCACACACTTCACCCAAACACATTGCACCGCATTCACTCACACACTTCACCCAAACACATTGCACCGCACTCACTCACATACTTCACCCAAACACATTGCACTGCACTCACTCACACACTTCACCCAAACCCATTGCACCGCACTGACACACACTTCACCCAAACACATTGCACCGCACTCACTCACACACTTCACCCAAACACATTACACTGCACTCACTCACACACTTCACCCAAACAAAATGCACCGCACTCACTCACACACTTCACCCAAACACATTGCACCGCAGTCACTCTCACACTTCACCCAAACACATTGCACCGTACTCACTCACACACTTCACCCAAACACATTGCACCGCACTCACTCACACACTTCACCCAAACACATTGCACCGCACTCACTCACACACTTCACCCAAACACAATGCATCGCACTGACTCACACACTTCACCCAAACACATTGCCACGCACTCAGTGACACACTTCACCCAAACACATTGCACCGCACTCAATCACACACTTCACCCAAACACATTGCACCGCACTCACTCACACACTTCACCCAAACACATTGCACCGTACTCACTCGCACACTTCACCCAAACACATTGCACCGCACTCACTCAAACACTTCACCCAAACACATTGCACCGCACTCACTCACACACTTCACCCAAACACATTGCACCGCACTGACACACACTTCACCCAAACACATTGAACCGCACTCACTCACACACTTCACCCAAACACATTGCACCGCACTCACACACACATTTCACCCAAACACATTGCACCATACACACTCACACACTTCACCCAAACACATTCCACCGCAATGACTCACACACTTCACCCAAACACATTGCACCATACTCGCACACACGCTTCACCCAAACAAATTGCACCGTACTCACTCACACACTTCACCCAAACACATTGCACCGCACTCACTCACACACTTCACCCAAACACATTGCACTGCACTCACTCACACACTTCACCCAAACCCATTGCACCGCACTGACACACACTTCACCCAAACACATTGCACCGCACTCACTCACACACTTCACCCAAACACATTACACTGCACTCACTCACGCACTTCACCCAAACACAATGCACCGCACTCACTCACACACTTCACCCAAACACAATGCACTGCACTCACTCACACACTTCACCCAAACACATTGCACCGCACTCACTCACACACTTCACCCAAACACAATGCACCGCACTCACTCACACACTTCTCCCAAACACACTGCACCGCACTCACTCACACACTTCACCCAAACACATTGCACCGTACTCACTCACACACTTCACCCAAACACATTGCACCGCACTCACTCACACACTTCAACCAAACACATTACACCGCACTCACTCACACACTTCACCCAAACACATTGCACTTCACTCACTCACACACTTCACCCAAACACAATGCACCGCACTCACTGACACACTTCACCCAAACACATTGCACCACACTCACTCACACACTTCACCCAAACACATTGCACCATACTCCCTCACACACTTCACCCAAACACAATGCACCGCACTCAATCACACACTTCACCCGAACACATTCCACCGTACTCATTGACACACTTCACCCAAACACATTGCACCGCACTCACTCACACACTTCACCCAAACACATTGCACCGCACTCACTCACACACTTCACCCACACACATTGCACCGCACTCACTCACACACTTCACCCAAACACATTGCACCGCACTCACTCACACACTTCACCCAAACACATTGCACCGCAAGCAATCACACACTTCACCCAAACACATCGCACCGCACTCACTCACACACTTCACCCAAATACATTGCACCGCACTCACTCACATACTTAACCCAAACACATTGCACCGCATTCACTCACACACTTCACCCAAACACATTGCACCGTACTCACTCACACACTTCACCCAAACACATTGCACCGTACTCACTCGCACACTTCACCCAAACACATTGCACCTCACTCACTCGCACACTTCACCCAAACACATTGCACCGCACTCACTCACACACTTCACCCAAACACATTGCACCGCACTCACTCACACATTTCACCCAAACACATTGCACCGCACTCACTCACACACTTCACCCAAACACATTGCACCGCACTGACACACACTTCACCCAAACACATTGCACCGCACTCACTCACACACTTCACCCAAACACATTGCACCGCACTGACACACACTTCACCCAAACACATTGCACCGCACACACTCACACACTTCACTCAAACAAATTGCACCGCACTCACTCACACACTTCACCCAAACACATTCCACCGCACTCACTCACACACTTCACTCAAACAAATTGCACCGCACTCACTCACACACTTCACCCAAACACATTGCGCCGCACTCACTCACACACTTCACCCAAACACATTGCACCGCACTCACTCACACACTTCACCCAAACACATTGCACCGCACTGTCTCACACACTTCACCCAAACACATTGCCACGCACTCAGTGACACACTTCACCCAAACACATTGCACCGCACTCAATCACACACTTCACCCAAACACATTGCAACGCACTCACTCACACACTTCACCCAAACACATTGCACCGTACTCACTCGCACACTTCACCCAAACACATTGCACCGCACTCACTCAAACACTTCACCCAAACACATTGCACCGCACTCACTCACACACTTCACCCAAAAACATTGCACCGCACTGATACACACTTCACCCAAACTCATTGAACCGCACTCACTCACACACTTCACCCAAACACATTGCACCGCACTCACTCACACATTTCACCCAAACACATTGCACCATACTCACTCACACACTTCACCCAAACACATTCCACCGCACTGACTCACACACTTCACCCAAACACATTGCACCATACTCGCTCACAGACTTCACCCAAACAAATTGCACCGTACTCACTCACACACTGCACCCAAATACATTGCACCGCACTCACTCACACACTTCACCCAAACACATTGCACCGCACTCACTCACACACTTCACCCAAACACATTGCACCGCACTCACTCACACACTTCACCCAAACACATTGCACTGCACTCACTCACACACTTCACCCAAACACATTGCACCGTATTCACTCACACACTTCACCCAAACACATTGCACCGCACTCACTCACACACTTCACCCAAACCCATTGCACCGCACTGACACACACTTCACCCAAACACATTGCACCGCACTCACTCACACACTTCACCCAAACACATTACACTGCACTCACTCACACACTTCACAAAACAAATTGCACCGTACTCACTCACACACTTCACCCAAACACAATGCGCCGCACTCACTCACACACATCATCCAAACACATTGCACCGCACTAACTCACACACTTCACCCAAACACATTGCACTGCACTCACTCACACACTTCACCCAAACACATTGCACCGCACTCACTCACACACTTCACCCAAACACATTGCACCGCACTCACTCGCACACTTCACCCAAACGCATTGCACCGCACTCACTCACACACTTCACCCAAACACATTGTACCGCACTGACACACACTTCACCCAAACACATTGCACCGCACTCACTCACACACTTCACCCAAACACATTGCACCGCACTGACTCAAACACTTCACCCAAACACATTGCACCATACTCACTGACACACTTCACCCAAACCCATTGCACCGCACTCACTCACACACTTCACCCAAAACACATTACATCGCACTCACTCACACACTTAACCCAAACACATTTCACCGCATTCACTCACCCACTTCACCCAAACACATTGCACCGTACTCACTCACACACTTCACCCAAACACATTGCACCGCAGTCACTCGCACACTTCACCCAAACACATTGCACCGCACTCACTCACACACTTCACCCAAACACATTGCACCGCACTCACTCACACACTTCACCCAAACACATTGCACCGCACTCACTCACACACTTCACCCAAACACATTGCACCGCACTGACACACACTTCACCCAGACACATTGCACCGCACTGACACACACTTCACCCAAACACATTGCATCGCACTGACACACACTTCACCCACACACATTGCACCGCACTCAGTCACACACTTGACCCAAACACATTGCACCGCACTCACTCACACACTTCACACAAACACATTGCACTGCGCTCAGTCACACACTTCACCCAAACACATTGCACCGCACTCACTCACACACTTCACCCAAACACATTGCACCGTACTCACTCACACACTTCACCCAAACACATTGCACCGCACTCACTCACACACTTCACCCATACACATTGCACCGCACTGACTCACACACTTCACCCAAACACATTGCACCGCACTGACTCACACACTTCACCCAAACACATTGCCACGCACTCAGTGACACACTTCACCCAAACACATTGCACCGCACTCAATCACACACTTCACCCAAACACATTGCACCGCACTCACTCACACACTTCACCCAAACACTTTGCACCGTACTCACTCGCACACTTCACCCAAACACATTGCACCGCACTCACTCAAACACTTCACCCAAACACATTGCACCGCACTCACTCACACACTTCACCCAAACACATTGCACCGCACTGACACACACTTCACCCAAACACATTGAACCGCACTCACTCACACACTTCACCCAAACACATTGCACCGCACTCACTCACACACTTCACCCAAACACATTGCACCGCACTCACTCACACACTTCACCCAAACACATTACACTGCACTCACTCACACACTTCACAAAACAAATTGCACCGTACTCACTCACACACTTCAACCAAACACAATGCGCCGCACTCACTCACACACATCACCCAAACACATTGCACCGCACTAACTCACACACTTCACCCAAACACATTGCACCGCACTCACTCACACACTTCACCCAAACACATTGCACCGCACTCACTCACACACTTCACCCAAACACATTGCACCGCACTCACTCACACACTTCACCCAAACGCATTGCACCGCACTCACTCACACACTTCACCCAAACACATTGTACCGCACTGACACACTCTTCACCCAAACACATTGCACCGCACTCACTCACACACTTCACCCAAACACATTGCACCGCACTGACTCAAACACTTCACCCAAACACATTGCACCATACTCACTGACACACTTCACCCAAACCCATTGCACCGCACTCACTCACACACTTCACCCAAAACACATTACATCGCACTCACTCACACACTTAACCCAAACACATTTCACCGCATTCACTCACCCACTTCACCCAAACACATTGCACCGTAATCACTCACACACTTCACCCAAACACATTGCACCGCACTCACTCGCACACTTCACCCAAACACATTGCACCGCACTCAATCACACACTTCACCCAAACACATTGCACCGCACTCACTCACACACTTCACCCAAACACATTGCACCGTACTCACTCACACACTTCACCCAAACACATTGCACCGCACTCACTCACACACTTCACCCAAACACATTGCACCGCACTCACTCACACACTTCACCCAAACACATTGCACCGCACTGACTCACACACTTCACCCAAACACATTGCCACGCACTCAGTGACACACTTCACCCAAACACATTGCACCGCACTCAATCACACACTTCACCCAAACACATTGCACCGCACTCACTCACACACTTCACCCAAACACATTGCACCGTACTCACTCGCACACTTCACCCAAACACATTGCACCGCACTCACTCAAACACTTCACCCAAACACATTGCACCGCACTCACTCACACTCTTCACCCAAACACATTGCACCGCACTGACACACACTTCACCCAAACACATTGAACCGCACTCACTCACACACTTCACCCAAACACATTGCACCGCACTCACTCACACATTTCACCCAAACACATTTCACCATACTCACTCACACACTTCACCCAAACACATTCCACCGCACTGACTCACACACTTCACCCAAACACATTGCACCATACTCGCTCACACGCTTCACCCAAACAAATTGCACCGTACTCACTCACACACTTCACCCAAACACATTGCACCGCACTCACTCACACACTTCACCCAAGCACATTACACTGCACTCACTCACACACTTCACCCAAACACAATGCACCGCACTCACTCACAAACTTCACCCAAACACAATGCACCGTACTCACTCACACACTTCACCCAAACACATTGCACCATACTCGCTCACACGCTTCACCCAAACAAATTGCACCGTACTCACTCACACACTTCACCCAAACACATTGCACCGCACTAACTCACACACTTCACCCAAACACATTGCACCGCACTCACTCACACACTTCACCCAAACACATTGCACCGCACTCACTCACACACTTCACCCAAACACATTGCACCGCACTCACTCACACACTTCACCCAAACGCATTGCACCGCACTCACTCACACACTTCACCCAAACACATTGTACCGCACTGACACACTCTTCACCCAAACACATTGCACCGCACTCACTCACACACTTCACCCAAACACATTGCACCGCACTGACTCAAACACTTCACCCAAACACATTGCACCATACTCACTGACACACTTCACCCAAACCCATTGCACCGCACTCACTCACACACTTCACCCAAAACACATTACATCGCACTCACTCACACACTTAACCCAAACACATTTCACCGCATTCACTCACCCACTTCACCCAAACACATTGCACCGTAATCACTCACACACTTCACCCAAACACATTGCACCGCACTCACTCGCACACTTCACCCAAACACATTGCACCGCACTCAATCACACACTTCACCCAAACACATTGCACCGCACTCACTCACACACTTCACCCAAACACATTGCACCGTACTCACTCACACACTTCACCCAAACACATTGCACCGCACTCACTCACACACTTCACCCAAACACATTGCACCGCACTCACTCACACACTTCACCCAAACACATTGCACCGCACTGACTCACACACTTCACCCAAACACATTGCCACGCACTCAGTGACACACTTCACCCAAACACATTGCACCGCACTCAATCACACACTTCACCCAAACACATTGCACCGCACTCACTCACACACTTCACCCAAACACATTGCACCGTACTCACTCGCACACTTCACCCAAACACATTGCACCGCACTCACTCAAACACTTCACCCAAACACATTGCACCGCACTCACTCACACTCTTCACCCAAACACATTGCACCGCACTGACACACACTTCACCCAAACACATTGAACCGCACTCACTCACACACTTCACCCAAACACATTGCACCGCACTCACTCACACATTTCACCCAAACACATTTCACCATACTCACTCACACACTTCACCCAAACACATTCCACCGCACTGACTCACACACTTCACCCAAACACATTGCACCATACTCGCTCACACGCTTCACCCAAACAAATTGCACCGTACTCACTCACACACTTCACCCAAACACATTGCACCGCACTCACTCACACACTTCACCCAAGCACATTACACTGCACTCACTCACACACTTCACCCAAACACAATGCACCGCACTCACTCACAAACTTCACCCAAACACAATGCACCGTACTCACTCACACACTTCACCCAAACACATTGCACCGCACTCACTCACACACTTCACCCAAACACATTACACTGCACTCACTCACACACTTCACAAAACAAATTGCACCGTACTCACTCACACACTTCACCCAAACACAATGCGCCGCACTCACTCACACACATCATCCAAACACATTGCACCGCACTAACTCACACACTTCACCCAAACACATTGCACTGCACTCACTCACACACTTCACCCAAACACATTGCACCGCACTCACTCACACACTTCACCCAAACACATTGCACCGCACTCACTCGCACACTTCACCCAAACGCATTGCACCGCACTCACTCACACACTTCACCCAAACACATTGTACCGCACTGACACACACTTCACCCAAACACATTGCACCGCACTCACTCACACACTTCACCCAAACACATTGCACCGCACTGACTCAAACACTTCACCCAAACACATTGCACCATACTCACTGACACACTTCACCCAAACCCATTGCACCGCACTCACTCACACACTTCACCCAAAACACATTACATCGCACTCACTCACACACTTAACCCAAACACATTTCACCGCATTCACTCACCCACTTCACCCAAACACATTGCACCGTACTCACTCACACACTTCACCCAAACACATTGCACCGCAGTCACTCGCACACTTCACCCAAACACATTGCACCGCACTCACTCACACACTTCACCCAAACACATTGCACCGCACTCACTCACACACTTCACCCAAACACATTGCACCGCACTCACTCACACACTTCACCCAAACACATTGCACCGCACTGACACACACTTCACCCAGACACATTGCACCGCACTGACACACACTTCACCCAAACACATTGCATCGCACTGACACACACTTCACCCACACACATTGCACCGCACTCAGTCACACACTTGACCCAAACACATTGCACCGCACTCACTCACACACTTCACACAAACACATTGCACTGCGCTCAGTCACACACTTCACCCAAACACATTGCACCGCACTCACTCACACACTTCACCCAAACACATTGCACCGTACTCACTCACACACTTCACCCAAACACATTGCACCGCACTCACTCACACACTTCACCCATACACATTGCACCGCACTGACTCACACACTTCACCCAAACACATTGCCACGCACTCAGTGACACACTTCACCCAAACACATTGCACCGCACTCAATCACACACTTCACCCAAACACATTGCACCGCACTCACTCACACACTTCACCCAAACACTTTGCACCGTACTCACTCGCACACTTCACCCAAACACATTGCACCGCACTCACTCAAACACTTCACCCAAACACATTGCACCGCACTCACTCACACACTTCACCCAAACACATTGCACCGCACTGACACACACTTCACCCAAACACATTGAACCGCACTCACTCACACACTTCACCCAAACACATTGCACCGCACTCACTCACACACTTCACCCAAACACATTGCACCGCACTCACTCACACACTTCACCCAAACACATTACACTGCACTCACTCACACACTTCACAAAACAAATTGCACCGTACTCACTCACACACTTCAACCAAACACAATGCGCCGCACTCACTCACACACATCACCCAAACACATTGCACCGCACTAACTCACACACTTCACCCAAACACATTGCACCGCACTCACTCACACACTTCACCCAAACACATTGCACCGCACTCACTCACACACTTCACCCAAACACATTGCACCGCACTCACTCACACACTTCACCCAAACGCATTGCACCGCACTCACTCACACACTTCACCCAAACACATTGTACCGCACTGACACACTCTTCACCCAAACACATTGCACCGCACTCACTCACACACTTCACCCAAACACATTGCACCGCACTGACTCAAACACTTCACACAAACACATTGCACCATACTCACTGACACACTTCACCCAAACCCATTGCACCGCACTCACTCACACACTTCACCCAAAACACATTACATCGCACTCACTCACACACTTAACCCAAACACATTTCACCGCATTCACTCACCCACTTCACCCAAACACATTGCACCGTAATCACTCACACACTTCACCCAAACACATTGCACCGCACTCACTCGCACACTTCACCCAAACACATTGCACCGCACTCAATCACACACTTCACCCAAACACATTGCACCGCACTCACTCACACACTTCACCCAAACACATTGCACCGTACTCACTCACACACTTCACCCAAACACATTGCACCGCACTCACTCACACACTTCACCCAAACACATTGCACCGCACTCACTCACACACTTCACCCAAACACATTGCACCGCACTGACTCACACACTTCACCCAAACACATTGCCACGCACTCAGTGACACACTTCACCCAAACACATTGCACCGCACTCAATCACACACTTCACCCAAACACATTGCACCGCACTCACTCACACACTTCACCCAAACACATTGCACCGTACTCACTCGCACACTTCACCCAAACACATTGCACCGCACTCACTCAAACACTTCACCCAAACACATTGCACCGCACTCACTCACACTCTTCACCCAAACACATTGCACCGCACTGACACACACTTCACCCAAACACATTGAACCGCACTCACTCACACACTTCACCCAAACACATTGCACCGCACTCACTCACACATTTCACCCAAACACATTTCACCATACTCACTCACACACTTCACCCAAACACATTCCACCGCACTGACTCACACACTTCACCCAAACACATTGCACCATACTCGCTCACACGCTTCACCCAAACAAATTGCACCGTACTCACTCACACACTTCACCCAAACACATTGCACCGCACTCACTCACACACTTCACCCAAGCACATTACACTGCACTCACTCACACACTTCACCCAAACACAATGCACCGCACTCACTCACAAACTTCACCCAAACACAATGCACTGCACTCACTCACACACTTCACCCAAACACATTGCACCGTACTCACTCACACACTTCACCCAAACACATTGCACCGCACTCACTCACACACTTCAACCAAACACATTACACCGCACTCACTCACACACTTCACCCAAACACATTGCACTTCACTCACTCACACACTTCACCCAAACACAATGCACCGCACTCACTGACACACTTCACCCAAACACATTGCACCATACTCACTCACAAACTTCACCCAAACGCAATGCACCGCACTCAATCACACACTTCACCCAAACACATTCCACCGTACTCACTGACACACTTCACTCCAACACATTGCACCGCACTCACTCACACACTTCACCCAAACACATTGCACCGCACTCACTCACACACTTCACCCACACACATTGCACCGCACTCACTCACACACTTCACCCAAACACATTGCACCGCACTCACTCACACACTTCACCCAAACACATTGCACCGCTCTCACTCGCACACTTCACCCAAACACATTGCACCGCACTGACACACACTTCACCGAAACACATTGCACCGCACTCACTCACACACTTCACCCAAACACATTGCACCGTACTGACTCACACACTTCACCCAAACGCATTGCACCATACTCACTGACACACTTCACCCAAACACATTGCACCGCATTCACTCACACACTTCACCCAAACACATTGCACCGTACTCACTCGCACACTTCACCCAAACACATTGCACCGCACTCAATCATACACTTCACCCAAACACATTGCACCGCACTCACTCACACACTTCACCCAAACACATTGCACCGCACTCACTCACACACTTCACCCAAACACATTGCACCGCACTCACTCACACACTTCACCCAAACACATTGCACCGCACTGACACACCCTTCACCCAAACACATTGCACCGCACTGACACACACTTCACCCAAACACATTGCATCGCACTGACACACACTTCACCCAAACACATTGCACCGCACTCACTCACACACTTGACCCAAACACATTGCACCGCACTCACTCACACACTTCACCCAAACACATTGCACTGCGCTCACTCACACACTTCACCCAAACACATTGCACCGCACTCACTCACACACTTCACCCAAACACATTGCACCGTACTCACTCACACACTTCACCCAAACACATTGCACCGCACTCACTCACACACTTCACCCAAACACATTGCACCGCACTGACTCACACACTTCACCCAAACACATTGCCACGCACTCAGTGACACACTTCACCCAAACACATTGCACCGCACTCAATCACATACTTCACCCAAACACATTGCACCGCACTCACTCACACACTTCACCCAAACACATTGCACCGTACTCACTCGCACACTTCACCCAAACACATTGCACCGCACTCACTCAAACATTTCACCCAAACACATTGCACCGCACTCACTCACACACTTCACCCAAACACATTGCACCGCACTGACACACACTTCACCCAAACACATTGAACCGCACTCACTCACACACTTCACCCAAACACATTGCACCGCACTCACTCACACACTTCACCCAAACCCATTGCACCGCACTGACACACACTTCACCCAAACACATTGCACCGCACTCACTCACACACTTCACTCAAACATATTACACTGCACTCACTCACACACTTCACAAAACAAATTGCACCGTACTCACTCACACACTTCACCCAAACACAATGCGCCGTACTCACTTACACACATCACCCAAACACATTGCACCGCACTAACTCACACACTTCACCCAAACACATTGCACCGCACTCACTCACACACTTCACCCAAACACATTGCACCGCACTCACTCACACACTTCACCCAAACACATTTCACCGCACTCACTCACACACTTCACCCAAACGCATTGCACCGCACTCACTCACACACTTCACCCAAACACATTGTACCGCACTGACACACACTTCACCCAAACACATTGCACCGCACTCACTCACACACTTCACCCAAACACATTGCACCGCACTGACTCAAACACTTCACCCAAACACATTGCACCATACTCACTGACACACTTCACCCAAACCCATTGCACCGCACTCACTCACACACTTCACCCAAAACACATTACATCGCACTCACTCACACACTTAACCCAAACACATTTCACCGCATTCACTCACCCACTTCACCCAAACACATTGCACCGTACTCACTCACACACTTCACCCAAACACATTGCACCGCACTCACTCGCACACTTCACCCAAACACATTGCACCGCACTCAATCACACACTTCACCCAAACACATTGCACCGCACTCACTCACACACTTCACCCAAACACATTGCACCGCACTCACTCACACACTTCACCCAAACACATTGCACCGCACTCACTCACACACTTCACCCAAACACATTGCACCGCACTGACACACACTTCACCCAAACACATTGCACCGCACTGACACACACTTCACCCAAACACATTGCATCGCACTGACACACACTTCACCCAAACACATTGCACCGCACTCACTCACACACTTGACCCAAACACATTGCACCGCACTCACTCACACACTTCACCCAAACACATTGCACTACGCTCACTCACACACTTCACCCAAACACATTGCACCGCACTCACTCACACACTTCACCCAAACACATTGCACCGTACTCACTCACACACTTCACCCAAACACATTGCACCGCACTCACTCACACACTTCACCCAAACACATTGCACCGCACTCACTCACACACTTCACCCAAACACATTGCACCGCACTGACTCACACACTTCACCCAATCACATTGCCACGCACTCAGTGACACACTTCACCCAAACACATTGCACCGCACTCAATCACACACTTCACCCAAACACATTGCACCGCACTCACTCACACACTTCACCCAAACACATTGCACCGTACTCACTCGCACACTTCACCCAAACACATTGCACCGCACTCACTCAAACACTTCACCCAAACACATTGCACCGCACTCACTCACACTCTTCACCCAAACACATTGCACCGCACTGACACACACTTCACCCAAACACATTGAACCGCACTCACTCACACATTTCACCCAAACACATTTCACCATACTCACTCACACACTTCACCCAAACACATTCCACCGCACTGACTCACACACTTCACCCAAACACATTGCACCATACTCGCTCACACGCTTCACCCAAACAAATTGCACCGTACTCACTCACACAATTCACCCAAACACATTGCACCGCACTCACTCACACACTTCACCCAAGCACATTACACTGCACTCACTCACACACTTCACCCAAACACAATGCACTGCACTCACTCACACACTTCACCCAAACACAATGCACTGCACTCACTCACACACTTCACCCAAACACATTGCACCGCACTCACTCACACACTTCACCCAAACACAATGCACCGCACTCACTCACACACTTCACCCAAACACACTGCACCGCACTCACTCACACACTTCACCCAAACACAATGCACCGCACTCACTGACAAACTTCACCCAAACACATTGCACCACACTCACTCACACACTTCACCCAAACACATTGCACCATACTCACTCACAAACTTCACCCAAACGCAATGCACCGCACTCAATCACACACTTCACCCAAACACATTCCACCGTACTCACTGACACACTTCACTCAAACACATTGCACCGCACTCACTCACACACTTCACCCAAACACATTGCACTGCACTCACTCACACACTTCACCCACACACATTGCACCGCACTCACTCACACACTTCACCCAAACACATTGCACCGCACTCACTCACACACTTCACCCAAACACATTGCACCGCACGCAATCACACACTTCACACAAACACATTGCACCGCTCTCACTCACACACTTCACCCAAACACATTGCACCGCATTGACACACACTTCACCCAAACACATTGAACCGCACTCACTCATACACTTCACCCAAACACATTGCACCGTACTGACTCACACACTTCACCCAAACGCATTGCACCATACTCACTGACACACTTCACCCAAACACATTGCACCGCATTCACTCACACACTTCACCCAAACACATTGCACCGTACTCACTCACACACTTCACCCAAACACATTGCACCGAACTCACTCGCACACTTCACCCAAACACATTGCACCTCACTCACTCGCACACTTCACCCAAGCACATTGCACCGCACTCACTCACACACTTCACCCAAACACATTGCACCGCACTCACTCACACATTTCACCCAAACAAATTGCACCGCACTCACTCACACACTTCACCCAAGCACATTGCACCGCACGCAATCACACACTTCACCCAAACACATTGCACCGCACTCACTCATATACTTCACCCAAACACATTGCTCCGCACTGACACACACTTCACCCAAACACATTGCACCGCACTCACTCACACACTTCACCCAAACACATTGCACCGCACTGACACACACTTCACCCAAACACATTGCACCGCACACACTCACACACTTCACTCAAACAAATTGCACCGCACTCACTCACACACTTCACCCAAACACATTGCACCGCACTCACTCACACACTTCACTCAAACAAATTGCACCGCACTCACTCACACACTTCACCCGAACACATTGCACCGCACTCACTCACACACTTCACCCAAACACATTGCACCGCACTCACTCACACACTTCACCCAAACACATTGCACCGCGCTGACTCACACACTTCACCCAAACACATTGCCACGCACTCAGTGACACACTTCACCCAAACACATTGCACCGCACTCAATCACACACTTCACCCAAACACATTGCAACGCACTCACTCACACACTTCACCCAAACACATTGCACCGTACTCACTCGCACACTTCACCCAAACACATTGCACCGCACTCACTCAAACACTTCACCCAAACACATTGCACCGCACTCACTCACACACTTCACCCAAACACATTGCACCGCACTGATACACACTTCACCCAAACACATTGAACCGCACTCACTCACAAACTTCACCCAAACACATTGCACCGCACTCACTCACACATTTCACCCAAACACATTGCACCATACTCACTCACACACTTCACCCAAACACATTCCACCGCACTGATTCACACACTTCACCCAAACACATTGCACCATACTCGCTCACAGACTTCACCCAAACAAATTGCACCGTACTCACTCACACACTGCACCCAAATACATTGCACCGCACTCACTCACACACTTCACCCAAACACATTGCACCGCACTCACTCACACACTTCACCCAAACACATTGCACCGCACTCACTCACACACTTCACCCAAACACATTGCACTGCACTCACTCACACACTTCACCCAAACACATTGCACCGTACTCACTCACACACTTCACCCAAACACATTGCACCGCACTCCCTCACACACTTCACCCAAACCCATTGCACCGCACTGACACACACTTCACCCAAACACATTGCACCGCACTCACTCACACACTTCACCCAAACACATTACACTGCACTCACTCACACACTTCACAAAACACATTGCACCGCACTCACTCACACACTTCACCCAAACACAATGCGCCGCACTCACTCACACACATCACCCAAACACATTGCACCGCACTAACTCACACACTTCACCCAAACACATTGCACCGCACACACTCACACACTTCACCCAAACACATTGCACCGCACTCACTCACACACTTCACCCAAACGCATTGCACCACACTCACTCACACACTTCACCCAAACACATTGTACCGCACTGACACACACTTCACCCAAACACATTGCACCGCACTCACTCACACACTTCACCCAAACACATTGCACCGCACTGACTCAAACACTTCACCCAAACACATTGCACCATACTCACTGACACACTTCACCCAAACCCATTGCACCGCACTCACTCACACACTTCACCCAAACACATTACATCGCACTCACTCACACACTTAACCCAAACACATTTCACCGCATTCACTCACACACTTCACCCAAACACATTGCACCGCACTCACTCGCACACTTCACCGAAACACATTGCACCGCAATCAATCACACACTTCACCCAAACACATTGCACCGCACTCACTCACACACTTCACCCAAACACATTGCACCGCACTCACTCACACACTTCACCCAAACACATTGCACCGCACTCACTCACACACTTCACCCAAACACATTGCACCGCACTGACACACACTTCACCCAAACACATTGCACCGCACTGACACACACTTCACCCAAACACATTGCATCGCACTGACACACACTTCACCCAAACACATTGCACCGCACTCACTCACACACTTGACCCAAACACATTGCACCGCACTCACTCACACACTTCACCCAAACACATTGCACCGCGCTTACTCACACACTTCACCCAAACACATTGCACCGCACTCACTCACACACTTCACCCAAACACATTGCACCGTACTCACTCACACACTTCACCCAAACACATTGCACCGCACTCACTCACACACGTCACCCAAACACATTGCACCGCACTCACTCACACACTTCAACCAAACACATTGCACCGCACTGACTCACACACTTCACCCAAACACATTGCCACGCACTCAGTGACTCACTTCACCCAAACACATTGCACCGCACTCAATCACACACTTCACCCAAACACATTGCACCGCACTCACTCACACACTTCACCCAAACACATTGCACCGTACTCACTCGCACACTTCACCCAAACACATTGCACCGCACTCACTCAAACATTTCACCCAAACACATTGCACCGCACTCACTCACACACTTCACCCAAACACATTGCACCGCACTGACACACACTTCACCCAAACACATTGAACCGCACTCACTCACACACTTCACCCAAACACATTGCACCGCACTCACTCACACATTTCACCCAAACACATTGCACCATACTCACTCACACACTTCACCCAAACACATTCCACCGCACTGACTCACACACTTCACCCAAACACATTGCACCATACTCGCTCACACGCTTCACCCAAACAAATTGCACCGTTCTCACTCACACACTTCACCCAAACACATTGCACCGCACTCACTCACACACTTCACCCAAACACATTGCACCGCACTCACTCACACACTTCACCCAAACACATTGCACTGCACTCACTCACACACTTCACCCAAACCCATTGCACCGCACTGACACACACTTCACCCAAACACATTGCACTGCACTCACTCACACACTTCGCCCAAACACATTACACTGCACTCACTCACACACTTCATCCAAACACATTGCACCGCACTCATTCACACACTTCACCCAAACACAATGCACCGCACTCACTCACACACTTCACCCAAACACACTGCACCGCACTCACTCACACACTTCACCCAAACACATTGCACCGTACTCACTCACACACTTCACCCAAACACATTGCACCGCACTCACTCACAGACTTCAACCAAACACATTACACCGCACTCACTCACACACTTCACCCAAACACAATGCACTTCACTCACTCACACACTTCACCCAAACACAATGCACCGCACTCACTGACACACTTCACCCAAACACATTGCACCACACTCACTCACACACTTCACCCAAACACATTGCACCATACTCACTCACACACTTCACCCAAACACAATGCACCGCACTCAATCACACACTTCACCCAAACACATTCCACCGTACTCACTGACACACTTCACCCAAACACATTGCACCGTACTCACTCACACACTTCACCCAAACACATTGCACCGCACTCACTCACACACTTCACCCACACACATTGCACCGCACTCACTCACATACTTCACCCAAACACATTGCACCGCACTCACTCACACACTTCACCCAAACACATTGCACCGCACGCAATCACACACTTCACCCAAACACATTGCACCGCTCTCACTCACACACTTCACCCAAACACATTGCACCGCACTCACTCACACACTTCACCCAAACACATTGCACCGTACTGACTCACACACTTCACCCAAACGCATTGCACCATACTCACTGACACACTTCACCCAAACACATTGCACCGCACTCACTCACACACTTCACCCAAACACATTGCAACGCACTCACTCACACACTTAACCCAAACACATTGCACCGCATTCACTCACACACTTCACCCAAACACATTGCACCGTACTCACTCATACACTTCACCCAAACACATTGCACCGTACTCACTCGCGCACTTCACCCAAACACATTGCACCTCACTCACTCGCACACTTCACCCAAACACATTGCACCGCACTCACTCACACACTTCACCCAAACACATTGCACCGCACTCACTCACACATTTCACCCAAACACATTGCACCGCCCTCACTCACACTCTTCACCCAAACACATTGCACCGCACGCAATCACACACTTCACCCAAACACATTGCACCGCACTCACTCATATACTTCACCCAAACACATTGCACCGCACTGACACACACTTCACCCAAACACATTGCACCGCACTCACTCACACACTTCACCCAAACACATTGCACCGCACTCACTCACACATTTCACCCAAACACATTGCACCGCACTCACTCACACACTTCACCCAAACACATTGCACCGCACGCAATCACACACTTCACCCAAACACATTGCACCGCACTCACTCATATACTTCACCCAAACACATTGCACCGCACTGACACACACTTCACCCAAACACATTGCACCGCACTCACTCACACACTTCACCCAAACACATTGCACCGCACTGACACACACTTCACCCAAACACATTGCACCGCACACACTCACACACTTCACTCGAACAAATTGCACCGCACTCACTCACACACTTCACCCAAACACATTGCACCGCACTCACTCACACACTTCACTCAAACAAATTGCACCGCACTCACTCACACACTTCACCCAAACACATTGCACCGCACTCACTCACACACTTCACCCAAACACATTGCAACGCACTCACTCACACACTTCACCCAAACACATTGCACCGTACTCACTCGCACACTTCACCCAAAACCATTGCACCGCACTCACTCAAACACTTCACCCAAACACATTGCACCGCACTCACTCACACACTTCACCCAAACACATTGCACCGCACTCACTCACACATTTCACCCAAACACATTGCAGCATACTCACTCACACACTTCACCCAATCACATTCCACCGCACTGACTCACACACTTCACCCAAACACATTGCACCATACTCGCTCACAGACTTCACCCAAACAAATTGCACCGTACTCACTCACACACTGCACCCAAATACATTGCACCGCACTCACTCACACACTTCACCCAAACACATTGCACCGCACTCACTCACACATTTCACCCAAACACATTGCACCGCACTCACTCACACACTTCACCCAAACACTTTGCACTGCACTCACTCACACACTTCACCCAAACACATTGCACCGTACTCACTCACACACTTCACCCAAACACATTGCACCACACTCACTCACACACTTCACCCAAACCCATTGCACCGCACTGACACACACTTCACCCAAACACATTGCACCGCACTCACTCACACACTTCACCCAAACACATTACACTGCACTCACTCACACACTTCACAAAACAAATTGCACCGTACTCACTCACACACTTCACCCAAACACAATGCGCCGCACTCACTCACACACATCACCCAAACACATTGCACCGCACTGACACACACTTCACCCAAACACATTGCACCGCACTCACTCACACACTTCACCCAAACACATTACACTGCACTCACTCACACACTTCACCCAAACACATTGCACCGCACTCACTCACACACTTCACCCAAACACAATGCACCGCACTCACTCACACACTTCACCCAAACACACTGCACCGCACTCACTCACACACTTCACCCAAACACAATGCACCGCACTCACTGACACACTTCACCCAAACACATTGCACCACACTCACTCACACACTTCACCCAAACACATTGCACCATACTCACTCACACACTTCACCCAAACACAATGCACCGCACTCAATCACACACTTCACCCAAACACATTCCACCGTACTCACTGACACACTTCACCCAAACACATTGCACCGTACTCACTCACACACTTCACCCAAACACATTGCACCGCACTCACTCACACACTTCACCCACACACATTGCACCGCACTCACTCACACACTTCACCCAAACACATTGCACCGCACTCACTCACACACTTCACCCAAACACATTGCACCGCACGCAATCACACACTTCACCCAAACACATTGCACCGCTCTCACTCACACACTTCACCCAAACACATTGCACCGCACTGACACACACTTCACCCAAACACATTGCACCGCACTCACTCACACACTTCACCCAAACACATTGCACCGTACTGACTCACACACTTCACCCAAACGCATTGCACCATACTCACTGACACACTTCACCCAAACACATTGCACCGCACTCACTCACACACTTCACCCAAACACATTGCAACGCACTCACTCACACACTTAACCCAAACACATTGCACCGCATTCACTCACACACTTCACCCAAACACATTGCACCGTACTCACTCATACACTTCACCCAAACACATTGCACCGCACTCACTCGCACACTTCACCCAAACACATTGCACCTCACTCACTCGCACACTTCACCCAAACACATTGCACCGCACTCACTCACACACTTCACCCAAACACATTGCACCGCACTCACGCACACATTTCACCCAAACACATTGCACCGCACTCACTCACACACTTCACCCAAACACATTGCACCGCACGCAATCACACACTTCACCCAAACACATTGCACCGCACTCACTCATATACTTCACCCAAACACATTGCACCGCACTGACACACACTTCACCCAAACACATTGCACCGCACTCACTCACACACTTCACCCAAACACATTGCACCGCACTGACACATACTTCACCCAAACACATTGCACCGCACACACTCACACACTTCACTCGAACAAATTGCACCGCACTCACTCACACACTTCACCCAAACACATTGCACCGCACTCACTCACACACTTCACCCAAACACATTGCACCGTACTGACTCACACACTTCACCCAAACGCATTGCACCATACTCACTGACACACTTCACCCAAACACATTGCACCGCACTCACTCACACACTTCACCCAAACACATTGCAACGCACTCACTCACACACTTAACCCAAACACATTGCACCGCATTCACTCACACACTTCACCCAAACACATTGCACCGTACTCACTCATACACTTCACCCAAACACATTGCACCGTACTCACTCGCACACTTCACCCAAACACATTGCACCTCACTCACTCGCACACTTCACCCAAACACATTGCACCGCACTCACTCACACACTTCACCCAAACACATTGCACCGCACTCACTCACACATTTCACCCAAACACATTGCACCGCACTCACTCACACACTTCACCCAAACACATTGCACCGCACGCAATCACACACTTCACCCAAACACATTGCACCGCACTCACTCATATACTTCACCCAAACACATTGCACCGCACTGACACACACTTCACCCAAACACATTGCACCGCACTCACTCACACACTTCACCCAAACACATTGCACCGCACTGACACACACTTCACCCAAACACATTGCACCGCACACACTCACACACTTCACTCGAACAAATTGCACCGCACTCACTCACACACTTCACCCAAACACATTGCACCGCACTCACTCACACACTTCACTCAAACAAATTGCACCGCACTCACTCACACACTTCACCCAAACACATTGCACCGCACTCACTCACACACTTCACCCAAACACATTGCAACGCACTCACTCACACACTTCACCCAAACACATTGCACCGTACTCACTCGCACACTTCACCCAAAACCATTGCACCGCACTCACTCAAACACTTCACCCAAACACATTGCACCGCACTCACTCACACACTTCACCCAAACACATTGCACCGCACTCACTCACACATTTCACCCAAACACATTGCAGCATACTCACTCACACACTTCACCCAATCACATTCCACCGCACTGACTCACACACTTCACCCAAACACATTGCACCATACTCGCTCACAGACTTCACCCAAACAAATTGCACCGTACTCACTCACACACTGCACCCAAATACATTGCACCGCACTCACTCACACACTTCACCCAAACACATTGCACCGCACTCACTCACACATTTCACCCAAACACATTGCACCGCACTCACTCACACACTTCACCCAAACACTTTGCACTGCACTCACTCACACACTTCACCCAAACACATTGCACCGTACTCACTCACACACTTCACCCAAACACATTGCACCACACTCACTCACACACTTCACCCAAACCCATTGCACCGCACTGACACACACTTCACCCAAACACATTGCACCGCACTCACTCACACACTTCACCCAAACACATTACACTGCACTCACTCACACACTTCACAAAACAAATTGCACCGTACTCACTCACACACTTCACCCAAACACAATGCGCCGCACTCACTCACACACATCACCCAAACACATTGCACCGCACTGACACACACTTCACCCAAACACATTGCACCGCACTCACTCACACACTTCACCCAAACACATTACACTGCACTCACTCACACACTTCACCCAAACACATTGCACCGCACTCACTCACACACTTCACCCAAACACAATGCACCGCACTCACTCACACACTTCACCCAAACACACTGCACCGCACTCACTCACACACTTCACCCAAACACAATGCACCGCACTCACTGACACACTTCACCCAAACACATTGCACCACACTCACTCACACACTTCACCCAAACACATTGCACCATACTCACTCACACACTTCACCCAAACACAATGCACCGCACTCAATCACACACTTCACCCAAACACATTCCACCGTACTCACTGACACACTTCACCCAAACACATTGCACCGTACTCACTCACACACTTCACCCAAACACATTGCACCGCACTCACTCACACACTTCACCCACACACATTGCACCGCACTCACTCACACACTTCACCCAAACACATTGCACCGCACTCACTCACACACTTCACCCAAACACATTGCACCGCACGCAATCACACACTTCACCCAAACACATTGCACCGCTCTCACTCACACACTTCACCCAAACACATTGCACCGCACTGACACACACTTCACCCAAACACATTGCACCGCACTCACTCACACACTTCACCCAAACACATTGCACCGTACTGACTCACACACTTCACCCAAACGCATTGCACCATACTCACTGACACACTTCACCCAAACACATTGCACCGCACTCACTCACACACTTCACCCAAACACATTGCAACGCACTCACTCACACACTTAACCCAAACACATTGCACCGCATTCACTCACACACTTCACCCAAACACATTGCACCGTACTCACTCATACACTTCACCCAAACACATTGCACCGCACTCACTCGCACACTTCACCCAAACACATTGCACCTCACTCACTCGCACACTTCACCCAAACACATTGCACCGCACTCACTCACACACTTCACCCAAACACATTGCACCGCACTCACGCACACATTTCACCCAAACACATTGCACCGCACTCACTCACACACTTCACCCAAACACATTGCACCGCACGCAATCACACACTTCACCCAAACACATTGCACCGCACTCACTCATATACTTCACCCAAACACATTGCACCGCACTGACACACACTTCACCCAAACACATTGCACCGCACTCACTCACACACTTCACCCAAACACATTGCACCGCACTGACACATACTTCACCCAAACACATTGCACCGCACACACTCACACACTTCACTCGAACAAATTGCACCGCACTCACTCACACACTTCACCCAAACACATTGCACCGCACTCACTCACACACTTCACCCAAACACATTGCACCGTACTGACTCACACACTTCACCCAAACGCATTGCACCATACTCACTGACACACTTCACCCAAACACATTGCACCGCACTCACTCACACACTTCACCCAAACACATTGCAACGCACTCACTCACACACTTAACCCAAACACATTGCACCGCATTCACTCACACACTTCACCCAAACACATTGCACCGTACTCACTCATACACTTCACCCAAACACATTGCACCGTACTCACTCGCACACTTCACCCAAACACATTGCACCTCACTCACTCGCACACTTCACCCAAACACATTGCACCGCACTCACTCACACACTTCACCCAAACACATTGCACCGCACTCACTCACACATTTCACCCAAACACATTGCACCGCACTCACTCACACACTTCACCCAAACACATTGCACCGCACGCAATCACACACTTCACCCAAACACATTGCACCGCACTCACTCATATACTTCACCCAAATACATTGCACCGCACTGACACACACTTCACCCAAACACATTGCACCGCACTCACTCACACACTTCACCCAAACACATTGCACCGCACTGACACACACTTCACCCAAACACATTGCACCGCACACACTCACACACTTCACTCGAACAAATTGCACCGCACTCACTCACACACTTCACCCAAACACATTGCACCGCACTCACTCACACACTTCACTCAAACAAATTGCACCGCACTCACTCACACACTTCACCCAAACACATTGCACCGCACTCACTCACACACTTCACCCAAACACATTGCAACGCACTCACTCACACACTTCACCCAAACACATTGCACCGTACTCACTCGCATACTTCACCCAAAACCATTGCACCGCACTCACTCAAACACTTCACCCAAACCCATTGCACCGCACTCACTCACACACTTCACCCAAACACATTGCACCGCACTGATACACACTTCACCCAAACACATTGAACCGCAGTCACTCACACACTTCACCCAAACACATTGCACCGCACTGACTCACACACTTCACCCAAACACATTGCACCATACTCGCTCACAGACTTCACCCAAACAAATTGCACCGTACTCACTCACACACTGCACCCAAATACATTGCACCGCACTCACTCACACACTTCTCCCAAACACATTGCACCGCACTCACTCACACATTTCACCCAAACACATTGCACCGCACTCACTCACACACTTCACCCAAACACATTGCACCGTACTCACTCACACACTTCACCCAAACACATTGCACCACACTCAATCACACACTTCACCCAAACCCATTGCACTGCACTGACACACAATTCACCCAAACACATTGCACCGCACTCACTCACACACTTCACCCAAACACATTACACTGCACTCACTCACACACTTCACAAAACAAATTGCACCGTACTCACTCACACACTTCACCCAAACACAATGCGCCGCACTCACTCACACACATCACCCAAACACATTGCACCGCACTCACTCACACACTTCACCCAAACACATTGCACCGTACTCACTCACAAACTTCACCCAAACACATTGCACCGCACTCACTCACACACTTCACCCAAACGCATTGCACCGCACTCACTCACACACTTCACCCAAACACATTGTACCGCACTGACACACACTTCACCCAAACACATTGCACCGCACTCACTCACACACTTCACCCAAACACATTGCACCGCACTGACTCAAACACTTCACCCAAACACATTGCACCATACTCACTGACACACTTCACCCAAACACATTTCACCGCATTCACTCACCCACTTCACCCAAACACATTGCACCGTACTCACTCACACACTTCACCCAAACACATTGCACCGCACTCACTCGCACACTTCACCCAAACACATTGCACCGTACTCACTCGCACACTTCACCCAAACACATTGCACCGTACTCACTCGCACACTTCACCCAAACACATTGCACGGCACTCAATCACACACTTCACCCAAACACATTGCACCGCACTCACTCACACACTTCACCCAAACACATTGCACCGCACTCACTCACACACTTCACCCAAACACATTGCACCGCACTCACTCACACACTTCACCCAAACACATTGCACCGCACTGACACACACTTCACCCAAACACATTGCACCGCACTGACACACACTTCACCCAAACACATTGCATCGCACTGACACACACTTCACCCAAACACATTGCACCGCACTCACTCACACACTTCACCCAAACACATTGCACCGCACTCACTCACACACTTCACCCAAACACATTGCACCGCACTCACTCACACACTTCACCCAAACACATTGCACCGCACTGACACACACTTCACCCAAACACATTGCACCGCACTGACACACACTTCACCCAAACACATTGCACCGCACTCACTCACACACTTCACCCAAACACATTGCACCACACTCACTCACACACTTCACCCAAACACATTGCACCGCACTCACTCACACACTTCACCCAAACACATTGCACCGCACTCACTCACACACTTCACCCAAACACATTGCACCGCACTCACTCACACACTTCACCCAAACACATTGCACCGCACTGACACACACTTCACCCAAACACATTGCACCGCACTGACACACTTCACCCAAACACATTGCACTGCACTCACTCACACACTTCACCCAAACACATTGCACCGCACTCACTCACACACTTCACCCAAACACATTGCACCGCACTGACACACTTCACCCAAACACATTGCACTGCACTCACTCACACACTTCACCCAAACACATTGCACTGCACTCACTCACACACTTCACCCAAACACATTGCACCGCACTCACTCACACACCTCACCCAAACACATTGCACCGCACTCACTCACACACTTCACCCAAACACATTGCACCGCACTCACTGACACACTTCACCCAAACACATTGCACCGCACTCACTCACACACTTCACCCAAACATATTGCACCGCACACACTCATATACTTCACCCAAACACATTGCACCGCACTGACACACACTTCACCCAAACACATTGCACCGCACTCACTCACACACTTCACCCAAACACATTGCACCGCACTGACACACACTTCACCCAAACACATTGCACCGCACACACTCACACACTTCACTCGAACACATTGCACCGCACTCACTCACACACTTCACCCAAACACATTGCACCGCACTCACTCACACACTTCACCCAAACACATTGCACCGCACTCACTCACACACTTCACCCAAACACATTGCAACGCACTCACTCACACACTTCACCCAAACACATTGCACCGTACTCACTCGCACACTTCACCCAAACACATTGCACCGCACTCACTCAAACACTTCACCCAAACACATTGCACCGCACTCACTCACACACTTCACCCAAACACATTGCACCGCACTGATACACACTTCACTCAAACACATTGAACCGCACTCACTCACACACTTCACCCAAACACATTGCACCGCACTCACTCACACATTTCACCCAAACACATTGCACCATACTCACTCACACACTTCACCCAATCACATTCCACCGCACTGACTCACACACTTCACCCAAACACATTGCACCATACTCGCTCACAGACTTCACCCAAACAAATTGCACCGTACTCACTCACACACTGCACCCAAATACATTGCACCGCACTCACTCACACACATCACCCAAACACATTGCACCGCACTCACTCACACATTTCACCCAAACACATTGCACCGCACTCACTCACACACTTCACCCAAACACATTGCACTGCACTCACTCACACACTTCACCCAAACACATTGCACCGTACTCACTCACACACTTCACCCAAACACATTGCACCACACTCACTCACACACTTCACCCAAACCCATTGCACCGCACTGACACACACTTCACCCAAACACATTGCACCGCACTCACTCACACACTTCACCCAAACACATTACACTGCACTCACTCACACACTTCACAAAACAAATTGCACCGTACTCACTCACACACTTCACCCAAACACATTGCACCGCACTCACTCACACATTTCACCCAAACACATTGCACCGCACTCACTCACACACTTCACCCAAACACATTGCACCGCACGCAATCACACACTTCACCCAAACACATTGCACCGCACTCACTCATATACTTCACCCAAACACATTGCACCGCACTGACACACACTTCACCCAAACACATTGCACCGCACTCACTCACACACTTCACCCAAACACATTGCACCGCACTGACACACACTTCACCCAAACACATTGCACCGCACACACTCACACACTTCACTCGAACAAATTGCACCGCACTCACTCACACACTTCACCCAAACACATTGCACCGCACTCACTCACACACTTCACTCAAACAAATTGCACCGCACTCACTCACACACTTCACCCAAACACATTGCACCGCACTCACTCACACACTTCACCCAAACACATTGCAACGCACTCACTCACACACTTCACCCAAACACATTGCACCGTACTCACTCGCACACTTCACCCAAAACCATTGCACCGCACTCACTCAAACACTTCACCCAAACACATTGCACCGCACTCACTCACACACTTCACCCAAACACATTGCACCGCACTCACTCACACATTTCACCCAAACACATTGCAGCATACTCACTCACACACTTCACCCAATCACATTCCACCGCACTGACTCACACACTTCACCCAAACACATTGCACCATACTCGCTCACAGACTTCACCCAAACAAATTGCACCGTACTCACTCACACACTGCACCCAAATACATTGCACCGCACTCACTCACACATTTCACCCAAACACATTGCACCGCACTCACTCACACACTTCACCCAAACACTTTGCACTGCACTCACTCACACACTTCACCCAAACACATTGCACCGTACTCACTCACACACTTCACCCAAACACATTGCACCACACTCACTCACACACTTCACCCAAACCCATTGCACCGCACTGACACACACTTCACCCAAACACATTGCACCGCACTCACTCACACACTTCACCCAAACACATTACACTGCACTCACTCACACACTTCACAAAACAAATTGCACCGTACTCACTCACACACTTCACCCAAACACAATGCGCCGCACTCACTCACACACATCACCCAAACACATTGCACCGCACTGACACACACTTCACCCAAACACATTGCACCGCACTCACTCACACACTTCACCCAAACACATTACACTGCACTCACTCACACACTTCACCCAAACACATTGCACCGCACTCACTCACACACTTCACCCAAACACAATGCACCGCACTCACTCACACACTTCACCCAAACACACTGCACCGCACTCACTCACACACTTCACCCAAACACAATGCACCGCACTCACTGACACACTTCACCCAAACACATTGCACCACACTCACTCACACACTTCACCCAAACACATTGCACCATACTCACTCACACACTTCACCCAAACACAATGCACCGCACTCAATCACACACTTCACCCAAACACATTCCACCGTACTCACTGACACACTTCACCCAAACACATTGCACCGTACTCACTCACACACTTCACCCAAACACATTGCACCGCACTCACTCACACACTTCACCCACACACATTGCACCGCACTCACTCACACACTTCACCCAAACACATTGCACCGCACTCACTCACACACTTCACCCAAACACATTGCACCGCACGCAATCACACACTTCACCCAAACACATTGCACCGCTCTCACTCACACACTTCACCCAAACACATTGCACCGCACTGACACACACTTCACCCAAACACATTGCACCGCACTCACTCACACACTTCACCCAAACACATTGCACCGTACTGACTCACACACTTCACCCAAACGCATTGCACCATACTCACTGACACACTTCACCCAAACACATTGCACCGCACTCACTCACACACTTCACCCAAACACATTGCAACGTACTCACTCACACACTTAACCCAAACACATTGCACCGCATTCACTCACACACTTCACCCAAACACATTGCACCGTACTCACTCATACACTTCACCCAAACACATTGCACCGCACTCACTCGCACACTTCACCCAAACACATTGCACCTCACTCACTCGCACACTTCACCCAAACACATTGCACCGCACTCACTCACACACTTCACCCAAACACATTGCACCGCACTCACGCACACATTTCACCCAAACACATTGCACCGCACTCACTCACACACTTCACCCAAACACATTGCACCGCACGCAATCACACACTTCACCCAAACACATTGCACCGCACTCACTCATATACTTCACCCAAACACATTGCACCGCACTGACACACACTTCACCCAAACACATTGCACCGCACTCACTCACACACTTCACCCAAACACATTGCACCGCACTGACACACACTTCACCCAAACACATTGCACCGCACACACTCACACACTTCACTCGAACAAATTGCACCGCACTCACTCACACACTTCACCAAAACACATTGCACCGCACTCACTCACACACTTCACCCAAACACATTGCACCGTACTGACTCACACACTTCACCCAAACGCATTGCACCATACTCACTGACACACTTCACCCAAACACATTGCACCGCACTCACTCACACACTTCACCCAAACACATTGCAACGCACTCACTCACACACTTAACCCAAACACATTGCACCGCATTCACTCACACACTTCACCCAAACACATTGCACCGTACTCACTCATACACTTCACCCAAACACATTGCACCGTACTCACTCGCACACTTCACCCAAACACATTGCACCTCACTCACTCGCACACTTCACCCAAACACATTGCACCGCACTCACTCACACACTTCACCCAAACACATTGCACCGCACTCACTCACACATTTCACCCAAACACATTGCACCGCACTCACTCACACACTTCACCCAAACACATTGCACCGCACGCAATCACACACTTCACCCAAACACATTGCACCGCACTCACTCATATACTTCACCCAAATACATTGCACCGCACTGACACACACTTCACCCAAACACATTGCACCGCACTCACTCACACACTTCACCCAAACACATTGCACCGCACTGACACACACTTCACCCAAACACATTGCACCGCACACACTCACACACTTCACTCGAACAAATTGCACCGCACTCACTCACACACTTCACCCAAACACATTGCACCGCACTCACTCACACACTTCACTCCAACAAATTGCACCGCACTCACTCACACACTTCACCCAAACACATTGCACCGCACTCACTCACACACTTCACCCAAACACATTGCAACGCACTCACTCACACACTTCACCCAAACACATTGCACCGTACTCACTCGCATACTTCACCCAAAACCATTGCACCGCACTCACTCAAACACTTCACCCAAACCCATTGCACCGCACTCACTCACACACTTCACCCAAACACATTGCACCGCACTGATACACACTTCACCCAAACACATTGAACCGCAGTCACTCACACACTTCACCCAAACACATTGCACCGCACTGACTCACACACTTCACCCAAACACATTGCACCATACTCGCTCACAGACTTCACCCAAACAAATTGCACCGTACTCACTCACACACTGCACCCAAATACATTGCACCGCACTCACTCACACACTTCTCCCAAACACATTGCACCGCACTCACTCACACATTTCACCCAAACACATTGCACCGCACTCACTCACACACTTCACCCAAACACTTTGCACTGCACTCACTCACACACTTCACCCAAACACATTGCACCGTACTCACTCACACACTTCACCCAAACACATTGCACCACACTCAATCACACACTTCACCCAAACCCATTGCACCGCACTGACACACAATTCACCCAAACACATTGCACCGCACTCACTCACACACTTCACCCAAACACATTACACTGCACTCACTCACACACTTCACAAAACAAATTGCACCGTACTCACTCACACACTTCACCCAAACACAATGCGCCGCACTCACTCACACACATCACCCAAACACATTGCACCGCACTCACTCACACACTTCACCCAAACACATTGCACCGTACTCACTCACAAACTTCACCCAAACACATTGCACCGCACTCACTCACACACTTCACCCAAACGCATTGCACCGCACTCACTCACACACTTCACCCAAACACATTGTACCGCACTGACACACACTTCACCCAAACACATTGCACCGCACTCACTCACACACTTCACCCAAACACATTGCACCGCACTGACTCAAACACTTCACCCAAACACATTGCACCATACTCACTGACACACTTCACCCAAACACATTTCACCGCATTCACTCACCCACTTGACCCAAACACATTGCACCGTACTCACTCACACACTTCACCCAAACACATTGCACCGCACTCACTCGCACACTTCACCCAAACACATTGCACCGTACTCACTCGCACACTTCACCCAAACACATTGCACCGTACTCACTCGCACACTTCACCCAAACACATTGCACGGCACTCAATCACACACTTCACCCAAACACATTGCACCGCACTCACTCACACACTTCACCCAAACACATTGCACCGCACTCACTCACACACTTCACCCAAACACATTGCACCGCACTCACTCACACACTTCACCCAAACACATTGCACCGCACTGACACACACTTCACCCAAACACATTGCACCGCACTGACACACACTTCACCCAAACACATTGCATCGCACTGACACACACTTCACCCAAACACATTGCACCGCACTCACTCACACACTTCACCCAAACACATTGCATCGCACTCACTCACACACTTCACCCAAACACATTGCACCGCACTCACTCACACACTTCACCCAAACACATTGCACCGCACTGACACACACTTCACCCAAACACATTGCACCGCACTGACACACACTTCACCCAAACACATTGCACCGCACTCACTCACACACTTCACCCAAACACATTGCACCGCACTCACTCACACACTTCACCCAAACACATTGCACCGCACTCACTCACACACTTCACCCAAACACATTGCACCGCACTCACTCACACACTTCACCCAAACACATTGCACCGCACTCACTCACACACTTCACCCAAACACATTGCACCGCACTGACACACACTTCACCCAAACACATTGCACCGCACTGACACACTTCACCCAAACACATTGCACTGCACTCACTCACACACTTCACCCAAACACATTGCACCGCACTCACTCACACACTTCACCCAAACACATTGCACCGCACTGACACACTTCACCCAAACACATTGCACTGCACTCACTCACACACTTCACCCAAACACATTGCACTGCACTCACTCACACACTTCACCCAAACACATTGCACCGCACTCACTCACACACCTCACCCAAACACATTGCACCGCACTCACTCACACACTTCACCCAAACACATTGCACCGCACTCACTGACACACTTCACCCAAACACATTGCACCGCACTCACTCACACACTTCACCCAAACATATTGCACCGCACACACTCATATACTTCACCCAAACACATTGCAACGCACTGACACACACTTCACCCAAACACATTGCACCGCACTCACTCACACACTTCACCCAAACACATTGCACCGCACTGACACACACTTCACCCAAACACATTGCACCGCACACACTCACACACTTCACTCGAACACATTGCACCGCACTCACTCACACACTTCACCCAAACACATTGCACCGCACTCACTCACACACTTCACCCAAACACATTGCACCGCACTCACTCACACACTTCACCCAAACACATTGCAACGCACTCACTCACACACTTCACCCAAACACATTGCACCGTACTCACTCGCACACTTCACCCAAAGACATTGCACCGCACTCACTCAAACACTTCACCCAAACACATTGCACCGCACTCACTCACACACTTCACCCAAACACATTGCACCGCACTGATACACACTTCACTCAAACACATTGAACCGCACTCACTCACACACTTCACCCAAACACATTGCACCGCACTCACTCACACATTTCACCCAAACACATTGCACCATACTCACTCACACACTTCACCCAATCACATTCCACCGCACTGACTCACACACTTCACCCAAACACATTGCACCATACTCGCTCACAGACTTCACCCAAACAAATTGCACCGTACTCACTCACACACTGCACCCAAATACATTGCACCGCACTCACTCACACACATCACCCAAACACATTGCACCGCACTCACTCACACATTTCACCCAAACACATTGCACCGCACTCACTCACTTCACCCAAACACATTGCACTGCACTCACTCACACACTTCACCCAAACACATTGCACCGTACTCACTCACACACTTCACCCAAACACATTGCACCACACTCACTCACACACTTCACCCAAACCCATTGCACCGCACTGACACACACTTCACCCAAACACATTGCACCGCACTCACTCACACACTTCACCCAAACACATTACACTGCACTCACTCACACACTTCACAAAACAAATTGCACCGTACTCACTCACACACTTCACCCAAACACATTGCACCGCACTAACTCACACACTTCACCCAAACACATTGCACCATACACACTCACACACTTCACCCAAACACATTGCACCGCACTCACTCACACACTTCACCCAAACACATTGCACCGCACTCACTCACACACTTCACCCAAACACATTGCACCGCACTCACTCACACACTTCACCCAAACGCATTGCACCGCACTCACTCACACACTTCACCCAAACACATTGTACCGCACTGACACACACTTCACCCAAACACATTGCACCGCACTCACTCACACACTTCACCCAAACACATTGCACCGCACTGACTCAAACACTTCACCCAAACACATTGCACCATACTCACTGACACACTTCACCCAAACCCATTGCTCCACACTCACTCACACACTTCACCCAAACACATTACATCGCACTCACTCACACACTTAACCCAAACACATTTCACCGCATTCACTCACCCACTTCACCCAAACACATTGCACCGTACTCACTCACACACTTCACCCAAACACATTGCACCGCACTCACTCGCACACTTCACCCAAACACATTGCACCGCACTCAATCACACACTTCACCCAAACACATTGCACCGCACTCACTCACACACTTCACCCAAACACATTGCACCGCACTCACTCACACACTTCACCCAAACACATTGCACCGCACTCACTCACACACTTCACCCAAACACATTGCACCGCACTGACACACACTTCACCCAAACACATTGCACCGCACTGACACACACTTCACCCAAACACATAGCATCGCACTGACACACACTTCACCCAAACACATTGCACCGCACTCACTCACACACTTCACCCAAACACATTGCACCGCACTCACTCACACACTTCACCCAAACACATTGCACCGCACTCACTCACACACTTCACCCAAACACATTGCACCGCACTGACACACACTTCACCCAAACACATTGCACCGCACTGACACACACTTCACCCAAACACATTGCACCGCACTGACACACACTTCACCCAAACACATTGCACCGCACTCACTCACACACTTCACCCAAACACATTGCACCGCACTCACTCACACACTTCACCCAAACACATTGCACCGCACTCACTCACACACTTCACCCAAACACATTGCACCGCACTGACACACACTTCAGCCAAAAACATTGCACCGCACTGACACACTTCACCAAAACACATTGCACCGCACTCACTCACACACCTCACCCAAACACATTGCACCGCACTCACTCACACACTTCACCCAAACACATTGCACCGCATTCACTGACACACTTCACCCAAACACATTGCACCGCACTCACTCACACACTTCACCCAAACACATTGCACCGCACTCACTCACACACTTCACCCAAACACATTGCACCGCACTCGCACACACACTTCACCCAAACACATTGCACCGCACTCACTCACACACTTCACCCAAACACATTGCACCGCACTGACACACACACTTCACCCAAACACATTGCACCGCACGCATTCACACATTTCACACAAACACATTGCCACGCACTCAGTGACATACTTCACCCAAACACATTGCACCGCACTCACTCACACACTTCACCCAAACACATTGCACCGCACTCACTGACACACTTCACCCAAACACATTGCACCGCACTCACACGCACACTTCACCCAAACACATTGCACCGCACGCATTCACACATTTCACCCAAACACATTGCACCGCACTCACTCACACACTTCACCCAAACACATTGCACCGCACTCAGTGACATACTTCACCCAAACACATTGCACCGCACTCACTCACACACTTTACCCAAACACATTGCACCGCACTCACTCACACACTTCACCCAAACACATTGCACCGCACTCACTCACACACTTCACCCAAACACATTGCACCGTACTCACTCGCACACTTCACCCAAACACATTGCACCGCACTCACTCACACACTTGACCCAAACACATTGCACCGCACTCACTCACACACTTCACCCAAACACATTGCAGCGCGCTCAATCTCACACTTCACCCAAACACATTGCACCGCACTGACACACACTTCAACCAAATACATTGCACCGCACTCACTCAAACACTTCACCCAAAACATATTGCTCCGCACTCACTCACACAATTCACCCAAACACATTGCACCACACTCACTCACACACTTCACCCAAACACATTGCACCGCACTCACTCACACACTTCACCCAAACACATTGTACCGCACTGACAGACACTTCACCCAAACACATTGCACCGCACTCACTCGCACACTTCACCCAAACACATTGCACCGCACTCACTCAGACACTTCACCCAAACACATTGCACCGCACTCACTCACACACTTCACCCAAACACATTGCATCGCGCTCAATCTCACACTTCACCCAAACACATTGCACCGCACTGACACACACTTCACCCAAACACATTGCACCGCACTCACTCAAACACTTCACCCAAACACATTGCTCCGCACTCACTCACACACTTCACCCAAACACATTGCACCGCACTCACTCACACACTTCACCCAAACACATTGTACCGCACTGACACACACTTCACACAAACACATTGCACTGCACTCACTCACACGCTTCACCCATACACATTGCACCGCACTGACTCACACACTTCACCCAAACACATTGCACCATACTCACTGACACACTTCACCCAAACACATTGCACCGCACTCACTCACACACTTCACCCAAACACATTGCACCGCACTCACTCGCACACTTAACCCAAACACATTGCACCGCATTCACTCACACACTTCACCCAAACACATTGCACCGTACTCACTCACACACTTCACCCAAACACATTGCACCGCACTCACTCGCACACTTCACCCAAACACATTGCACCGCACTCACTCACACACTTCATCCAAACACATTGCACCGTACTCACTCACACACTTCACCCAAACACATTGCACCGCACTGACACACACTTCACCCAAACACATTGCACCGCACTGACACATTTCACCCAAACACATTGCACCGCACTCACTCACCTCACCCAAACACATTGCTGCGCACTCACTCACACACTTCACCCAAACACATTGTACCGCACTCACTGACACACTTCACCCAAACACATTGCACCACACTCACTCACACACTTCACTCAAACACATTGCACCGTACTCACTCACACACTTCACCCAAACACATTGCACCGCACTCACTCGCACACTTCACCCAAACACATTGCACCGCACTCAATCACACACTTCACCCAAACACATTGCACCGCACTCACTCACACACTTCATCCAAACACATTGCTCCGTACTCACTCACACACTTCACCCAAACACATTGCACCGCAGTCACTCACACACTTCATCCAAACACATTGCACCGTACTCACTCACACACTTCACCCAAACACATTGCACCGCACTGACACACACTTCACCCAAACACATTGCACCGCACTGACACATTTCACCCAAACACATTGCACCGCACTCACTCACACACCTCACCCAAACACATTGCTCCGCACTCACTCACACACTTCACCCAAACACATTGTACCGCACTCACTGACACACTTCACCCAAACACATTGCACCACACTCACTCACACACTTCACTCAAACACATTGCACCGCACTCACTCACACACTTCACCCAAACACATTACACCGCACTCACTCACACACTTCACCCAAACACATTGCACCGCACTCACACACACACTTCACCCAAACACATTGCACCGCACTCACTCACACACTTCACCCAAACACATTGCACCACACTCACACACACACTTCACCCAAACACATTGCACCGCACGCATTCACACATTTCACCCAAACACATTGCACCGCACTCACTCACACACTTCACCCAAACACATTGCACCGCACTCACTCACACACTTCACCCAAACACATTGCACTACACTCACTCACACACTTCACCCAAACACATTGCCACGCATTCAGTGACACACTTCACCCAAACTCATTGCACCGCACTCACTCACACACTTCACCCAAACACTTTGCACCGCACTCACTCACACACTTCACCCAAACACATTGCACCGTACTCAATCACACACTTCACCCAAACACATTTCACCACACTCACTCACACACTTCACCCAAACACATTGCACCGCACTCACTCACACACTTGACCCAAACACATTGCACCGCACTCAAAAACACACTTCACCCAAACACATTGCACCGCGCTCACTCACACACTTCACCCAAACACATTGTACCGCACTGACACACACTTCACCCAAACACATTGCACCGCACTCACTCAAACACTTCACCCAAACACATTGCACCGCACTGACTCACACACTTCACCCAAACACATTGCACCGCACTCACTCACACACTTCACCCAAACACATTGCACCGCACTGACACACACACTTCACCCAAACACATTGCACCGCACGCATTCACACATTTCACACAAACACATTGCCACGCACTCAGTGACATACTTCACCCAAACACATTGCACCGCACTCACTCACACACTTCACCCAAACACATTGCACCGCAGTCACTGACACACTTCACCCAAACACATTGCACCGCACTCACACTTCACCCAAACACATTGCACCGCACGCATTCACACATTTCACCCAAACACATTGCACCGCACTCACTCACACACTTCACCCAAACACATTGCACCGCACTCACTCGCACACTTCACCCAATCACATTGCACCGCACTCAATCACACACTTCACCCAAACACATTGCACCGCACTCACTCACACACTTCATCCAAACACATTGCACCGTACTCACTCACACACTTCACCCAAACACATTGCACCGCACTGACACACACTTCACCCAAACACATTGCACCGCACTGACACATTTCACCCAAACACATTGCACCGCACTCACTCACCTCACCCAAACACATTGCTCCGCACTCACTCACACACTTCACCCAAACACATTGTACCGCACTCACTGACACACTTCACCCAAACACATTGCACCACACTCACTCACACACTTCACTCAAACACATTGCACCGTACTCACTCACACACTTCACCCAAACACATTGCACCGCACTCACTCGCACACTTCACCCAAACACATTGCACCGTACTCACTCACACACTTCACCCAAACACATTGCACCGCACTCACTCACACACGTCACCCAAACACATTGCACCGCACTCACTCACACACTTCACCCAAACACATTGCACCGCACTCACTCACACACTTCACCCAAACACATTGCACCGCACTCACTCACACACTTCACCCAAACACATTGCACCGCACTGACTCACACTTCACCCAAACACATTGCACCGCACTCACTCACACACTTCACCCAAACACATTGCACCGCACTCACTCACACGCTTCACCCAAACACATTGCACCGCACTCACTCACACACTTCACCCAAACACATTGCACCGCACTCACTCACACACTTCACCCATACACATTGCACTGCACTCACTCACACACTTCACCCAAACACATTGCACCTCACTCACTGACACACTTCACCCAAACACATTGCACCGCACTCACTCACACACTTCACCCAAACACATTGCACCGTACTCACTCGCACACTTCACCCAAACACATTGCACCGTACTCACTCGCACACTTCACCCAAACACATTGCACCGCACTCACTCCCACACTTCACCCAAACACATTGCACCGCGCTCACTCACACACTTCACCCAAACACATTGCACCGCACTCACTCACACACTTCACCCAAACACATTGCACCGTGCTCACTCGCACACTTCACCCAAACACATTGCACCGTACTCACTCGCACACTTCACCCAAACACATTGCACCGCACTCACTCACACACTTGACCCAAACACATTGCACCGCACTCACTCACACACTTCACCCAAACACATTGCACCGCGCTCATTCACACACTTCACCCAAACACATTGCACCGCACTCACTCACACACTTCACCCAAACACATTGCACCGCACTGACTCACGCACTTCACCCAAACACATTGCACTGTACTCACTCACACACTTCAACCAAACACATTGCACCGCACTGACTCACACACTTCACCCAAACACGTTGCACCTCACTCACACACTTCACCCAAACACATTGCACCGTACTCACTGACACACTTCACCCAAACACATTGCACCGCACTCACTCACACACTTCACCCAAACACATTGCACCGCACTCACTCACACACTTCACCCAAACACATTGCACCGCATTCACTCACACACTTCACCCAAACACATTGCACCGTACTCACTCACACACTTCACCCAAACACATTGCACCGCACTCACTCACACACGTCACCCAAACACATTGCACCGCACTCACTCACACACTTCACCCAAACACATTGCACCGCACTCACTCACACACTTCACCCAAACACATTGCACCGCACTCACTCACACACTTCACCCAAACACATTGCACCGCACTGACTCACACTTCACCCAAACACATTGCACCGCACTCACTCACACTCTTCACCCAAACACATTGCACCGCACTCACTCACACGCTTCACCCAAACACATTGCACCGCACTCACTCACACACTTCACCCAAACACATTGCACCGCACTCACTCACACACTTCACCCATACACATTGCACTGCACTCACTCACACACTTCACCCAAACACATTGCACCGCACTCACTCACACACTTCACCCAAACACATTGCACCGCACTCACTCACACACTTCACCCAAACACATTGCACCGTACTCACTCGCACACTTCACCCAAACACATTGCACCGTACTCACTCGCACACTTCACCCAAACACATTGCACCGCACTCACTCACACACTTGACCCAAACACATTGCACCGCACTCACTCCCACACTTCACCCAAACACATTGCACCGCGCTCACTCACACACTTCACCCAAACACATTGCACCGCACTCACTCACACACTTCACCCAAACACATTGCAGCGCACTCACACACACACTTCACCCAAACACATTGCACCGCACGCATTCACACATTTCACCCAAACACATTGCACCGCACTCACTCACACACTTCACCCAAACACATTGCACCGCACTCACTCACACACTTCACCCAAACACATTGCACCGCACTCACTCACACACTTCACCCAAACACATTGCACGGCACTCACTCACACACTTCACCCAAACACATTGCACCGCACTGAATCACACACTTCACCCAAACGCATTGCACTGCACTCACTCACACACTTCACCCAAACACATTGCACCGCACTCACTCACACACTTCACCCAAACACATTGCACCGCACTGACTCACACACTTCACCCAAACACATTGCACTGCACTCACTCACACACTTCACCCAAACGCATTGCACTGCACTCACTCACACACTTCACCCAAACACATTGCACCGCACTCACTCACACACTTCACCCAAACACATTGCACCACACTGACTCACACACTTCAACCAAACACATTGCACCGCACTCACTCACACACTTCACCCAAACACATTGCACCGCACTGACTCACACACTTCACCCAAACACATTGCACCGCACTCACTCACACACTTCACCCAAACCCATTGCACCGCACTCACTCACACACTTCACCCAAACACATTGCACCGCACTCACTCACACACTTCACCCAAACACATTGCACCGCACTCACTCACACACTTCACCCAAACACATTGCACCGCACTGACTCACACCCTTCACCCAAAAACATTGCACCGCACTGACTCACACACTTCACCCAAACACATTGCACTGCACTCACTCACACACTTCACCCAAACGCATTGCACTGCACTCACTCACACACTTCACCCAAACACATTGCACCACACTCACTCACACACTTCACCCAAACACATTGCACCACACTGATTCACACACTTCACCCAAACACATTGCACCGCACTCACTCACACACTTCACCCAAACACATTGCACCGCACTGACTCACACACTTCACCCAAACACATTGCACCGCACTCACTCACACACTTCACCCAAACCCATTGCACAGCACTCACTCACACACTTCACCCAAACACATTGCACCGCACTCACTCACACACTTCACCCAAACACATTGCACTGCACTCACTCACACACTTCAACCAAACACATTGCACCGCACTGACTCACACACTTCACCCAAACACATTGCACCGCACTCACTCACACACTTCACCCAAACACATTGCACCGCACTGACTCACACACTTCACCCAAACACATTGCACTGCACTCACTCACACACTTCACCCAAACGCATTGCACTGCACTCACTCACACACTTCACCCAAACACATTGCACCGCACTCACTCACACACTTCACCCAAACACATTGCACCACACTGACTCACACACTTCACCCAAACACATTGCACCGCACTCACTCACACACTTCACCCAAACACATTGCACCGTACTCACTCACACACTTCACCCAAACACATTGCACCGCACTGACTCACACACTTCACCCAAACACATTGCACCGCACTCACTCACACACTTCACCCAAACCCATTGCACCGCACTCACTCACACACTTCACCCAAACACATTGCACCGCACTCACTCACACACTTCACCCAAACACATTGCACCGCACTCACTCACACACTTCACCCAAACGCATTGCACCGCACTGACTCACACACTTCACCCAAACACATTGCACTGCACTCACTCACACACTTCACCCAAACACATTGCACTGCACTCACTCACACACTTCACCCAAACACATTGCACTGCACTCACTCACACACTTCACCCAAACACATTGCACCGCACTCACTCACACACTTCACCCAAACACATTGCACCACACTGACTCACACACTTCACCCAAACACATTGCACCGCACTCACTCACACACTTCACCCAAACACATTGCACCGCACTGACTCACACACTTCACCCAAACACATTGCACCGCACTCACTCACACACTTCCCCCAAACACATTGCACCGCACTGACTCACACGCTTCACCCAAACACATTGCACCGCACTGACTCACACGCTTCACCCAAACACATTGCACTGCACTCACTCACACACTTCACCCAAACGCATTGCACTGCACTCACTCATACACTTCACCCAAACACATTGCACCGCACTCACTCACACACTTCACCCAAACACATTGCACCACACTGACTCACACACTTCACCCAAACACATTGCACCGCACTGACTCACACACTTCACCCAAACACATTGCACCGCACTGACTCACACACTTCACCCAAACACATTGCACCGCACTCACTCACACACTTCACCCAAACCCATTGCACCGCACTCACTCACACACTTCACCCAAACACATTGCACCGCACTCACTCACACACTTCACCCAAACACATTGCACCGCACTCACTCACACACTTCACCCAAACACATTGCACCGCACTGACTCACACACTTCACCCAAACACATTGCACCGCACTCACTCACACACTTCACCCAAACACATTGCACTGTACTTGTGGTGTCCGTGTGTTGATAGAGACACTGAAGACAGGAGTTGGTTCATAGGTGTTTACTAAGCAAAGTCTGGACGGGTACTAATGGATATAACACAATATACAGGCTTATATAGCCCGAGCGGCCATTACCGGCATTACAGCACACATGGGGCTCTTAAAGGCACATACACTACAATTCCTCCCCTTTTAGCTAACCAGTACATCATATTTTAAGTAATTATTAATTACATATTATAAGAAAAATAATGTACACATTGCTGTAATTAATTAATTATAAGTCAGTCTCTCTGGAGGCTTCCTGACTCAGTCCGGATAACGCCTCGGTGGTGTAGTAGTTTCTGGTGGTGTAGTAGGTTCTTTTGGCAAGGCTGATTCGGCTTGAATGCCAGTGTCAGGTTCATCGGGTTCCAGTATCACCGGATCGGAGGTGGATATGGGTATCTCTACTTCATCGTTAGGCGTATAGAGTTGTGGTGTAGGTTGTCCCTTTTCGGATGACTCTATGATTTGGTCAGCATGGCGCCTTATTATGCTTTCTCCGATGTCCACGGTATACATCAGCGGTCCTAGTCGTGTGCAGATAGTTCCAGGCTGCCATTTCTCGGTACGGTAGTCCCGGGCCAAAACTTGTTGACCTATCTGGAAGGTTCTATTTGGCCTTTCATTCATGCCTTGAAATTGCCGGTTCTCCACGTCCCTTCTGATGTTGGGCTTGATCAAATCCAGCCGGCATCTTAGGCTTCTATTGAAGAACATCATGGCGGGAGTTTGGTTGGTAACCATATGTGTTGCATTCCTGTATGCGAACAAGAAGTTATCCACCTTGTGCTGAAGTTCTATGTCTTCATTACCCATGGTCTTTATGGCCTTCTTGAAGGTCTGGACAAACCTTTCAGCCAATCCATTGGTGGCGGGATGGTATGGGGCGGATGTGTAGTGCTTTACCCCATTGTTCTTTAAGAACTTTCTGAATTCTTCGGACACAAATTGCGGTCCATTATCAGAACAGATCTGTTCCGGCAGCCCATTCCTGGCAAATATGGTTCTTAATACTGTGATGGTTTTTTCCGTGGTGGTGGAGGACATCTTTATTACGTCCGGCCACTTGGAGTGTGCATCAACCGCGATTAAGAACATTGAGTCCATAAATGGACCAGCAAAGTCGATGTGTACCCTTTGCCAGGGAGATGAGGGCCACTCCCATGTGTGTAGAGGGGCTTGTGGTGGAGCGTTTTGGACCTTCTGGCATCCTAGGCAGCTCTTGGTCATTTCTTCGATGTCTCCATCGATACCTGGCCACCATACAAACGCCCTGGCTAGGTTCTTCATTTTCACTCCACCCAGATGCCCCTCGTGAAGCTCCTTTAGCACTTTATCCTGGAGTTTGGGTGGAATCACCACTCTGGATCCACACATCAAGGTTCCTCGGCACACTGACAGCTGTTCTCTTCTTTGTGAGAATGCTGGCAACAGTGGTTCGCCATGTGCTGGCTATCCCTTCACTGTTAAATCGTAGACCCGTGAGAGAGTCGGGTCATTTCTCGTCTCCCTTTCAATGGCAGAATTTGTTACTGGTAGACATTCCACTATGGTGGAGTGGAACATCTCCACTGGGTCTACTGTAGGTGCCTCTTCTACCATTGGCAACAGTAGGCACGATAAACCATCAGCATTCCCATGCTGTTTTGTTCCTTTGTATTCTATGTTGTATTGGTGTGCCCCTAGAAAAAGGGACCACCTCTGTAGCCTTTGCGCTGTCATAATGGGAACACCCTTTTTAGGGTTGAATATGGAGATGAGGGGTTGATGACATAGAGTCATAGATTCATAGAGTTTTACAGCGCAGAAAGAGGCCCTTCGGCCCATCGTGTCTGCGCCGTCCATCAATCCCTGTCCAGTCTAATCCCATTTTCCAGCATTTGGTCCATAGCCTTGTATGCAATGGCATTTCAAGTGCCCATCCAAATGCTTCTTGAATGTTGTGAGGGTTCCTGCCTCTACCACCCTTTCAGGCAGTGAGTTCCAGCTTCCAACCACCCTTTGGGTGAAAAAGTTCCTCCTCAAATCCCCTCTAAATCTCCTGCCCCTTACCCTGAATCTATGCCCCCTTGTTATTGACCCCCCTACTAAGGGGAAAAGTTCCTCTTTATCTACCCTATCTATGCCCCTCATCATTTTGTACACCTCAATCAGGTCCCCCCTCAGCCTCCTTTGCTCCAAGGAAAACAACCCCAGCCTGTTTAGTCTTTCTTCATAGCTGAGGCGCTCCATCCCAGGTAACATCCTGGTGAATCTTCTCTGCACCCTCTCCAAAGCAATCACATCCTTCCTATAGTGAGGCGACCAGAACTGCACACAGTACTCCAGCTGTGGCCTCACCAGTGTTTTGTACATCTCCATCATAACCTCCCTGCTCTTATATTCTATGCCTCTGCTAATGAAGGCAAGTATCCCATATGCCTTTTTAACCACCTTATCTACCTGTTCCGCTGCCTTCAGGGATCTATGTACATGTACACCAAGGTCCTTCTGACCCTCTGTACTTCCTAGGGCCCTACCACTCATTGTGTATTCCCTTGCCTTATTTGTCCGTGCAAAATGCATCACCTCGCACTTTTCCGGGTTAAATTCCATTTGCCACTTTTCCACCCATCTGACCAACCCGTTAATATCGTCATGTAGCCTGAGGCTTTCCTCCTCGCAATTTACCTCCCCACCAATTTTCGTGTCATCCGCGAACTTACTGATCATACCTTTTACATTCTCATCCAAATCATTAATGTAGATCACAAACAGCAAGGGACCCAGCACCGATCCCTGAGGTACCCCACTGGACACAGGCTTCCAGTCACAAAAGCAACCTTCGACCATCACCCTCTGCCTCCTGCCACTCAGCCAGTTTAGGATCCAACGCGCCAAGGCCCCCTGGATCCCATGGGCTCTTACCTTCTTGACCAGTCTCCTATGCGGGACTTTGTCAAAAGCTTTACTGAAGTCCATGTAAACCACATCCACAGCATTTCCCTCATCCACACACCTAGTCACCCCCTCGAAAAATTCAATCAGATTGGTCAGACATGATTTACCCTTGACAAAGCCATGCTGACTATCCCCGATTAACCCTTGCTTCTCCAAGTGGAGACTAATTTTGTCCCTCAGAATTTTTTCCAATAATTTCCCTACCACAGATGTTAGGCTCACTGGCCTGTAATTCCCTGGTTTATCCCTGCTACCCTTCTTGAATAATGGTACTACGTTAGCTGTTCTCCAGTCCTCTGGTACATCCCCTGTGGCCAGAGAGGTTCTGAAAATTTGTGTCAGAGCCCCTGCAATCTCCTCCTTTGCCTCACACAACAGCCTGGGATACATCTCGTCCGGGCCTGGGGATTTATCCACTTTTTGGCCTGCTAAAACCGCTAGTACCTCCTCCCTCTCGATGCTAATATGTTCAAGTATGTCACAGTCCCCTTGCCCGACTTCTATGTCTACTTCGCCTTTCTCCATAGTGAACACAGAGGCAAAAAATTCATTTAAAACCCCACCTACTTCATCTGGCTCTACACACAGCTTGCCACTTTGGTCCCTAATGGGCCCTACCCTTTCCCTGGTTATCCTCTTGCCCTTAATATACTTATAAAACATCTTAGGATTTTCCTTTATTTTGCTCGCCAGTGTTATTTCATGGCCCCTCCTCGCCCTCCTAATTTCCTTTTTAAGTATGCCCCTGAACCTTTTATACTCCTCTAGGGCTTCCTCCGTCTTTTGTCTTTTGTAACTGCCAAAAGCCCCCCTTTTTTTCCTAATGCATTTTTGTATATCCCTTGTCATCCAAGGTTCCCTTTGCTTGTTGGTCCCACCCTTGACCTTTACAGGAACATGTTGGTGTTGTACTCTCTCTATTTCCCTTCTGAAAGCCTCCCACTGTTTTGATGTGGATTTTCCTATAAGTAGCTGCTCCCAGTCCACTTTGGCCAGATCCTGCCTTATCTTATTAAAATCGGCCTTCCCCCAATTTAGAACCCTTATTTCCGGGCCGTCTTTGTCTTTTTCCATGACCACCTTAAATCTCACCGAATTATTGTCACTATCGCCAAAATGCTCTCCTACAGACACTTCCACCACCTGCCCGGCTACATTCCCTAGAATTAGGTCCAGTACCGCCCCCTCTCTTGTCGGACTTTCTACATGTTGGCTCAAAAAGCTCTCCTGGATGCACTTTAAGAATTCTGCACCCCCTAAACCTTTCACACTGACTATCCCAATTTATATTGGGGAAGTTGAAATCCCCCACTATTATTACCCTATTATTTTCACACTTTTCTGAGATTTGCCTACATATCTGTTCCTCTATCTCCCCCTGACTGTTTGGGGGCCTATAGTACACTCCCAGCAAAGTGCTTGCCCCCTTTTTGTTTTTAAGTTCTACCCATATGGTCTCATTAGAGGAACCCGCTTATATATCATCCCTCCTTACAGCAGTAATTGACTCCTTAATTAATATTGCAACACCCCCTCCCCTTTTATACCCCCCTCTGTCTCGCCTGAAGATTCTATACCCCGGAATATTCAGCTGCCAGTCCTGACCCTCCCTCAACCATGTCTCCATGATAGCAACAATATCGTACTCCCATGTGTTCAACAACAACTTCAGTTCATCCACCTTATTTGCAAGACTCCTTGCATTAAAATAAATGCCTTCCAGCCCTGCCATATTCCCTTTTGCCTTCACATATTTGCTCTGCCTTCCCTGCTGACTTGTTTTTTCCTCCGTATTTGGCTGTACATCACCCCCTACTATAGCTCCACTCTGTATCCCACCCCCCTGCCGAGTTAGTTTAAACCCCCCCCAGCAGTGCTAGCAAACCTCCCCGCAAGAATATTGGTTCCCCTCTGGTTCAGGTGTAAACCGTCCGACTTGTACAAGTCCCACCTTTCCCAGAAGCAGACCCAGTGGTCCAGGAAACTAAAGCCCTCCCTCCTGCACCATCCCTTTAGCCACGCATTCATCTGTTCTATCCTCCTATTCCTATACTCACTAGCATGTGGCACCGGGAGTAATCCAGAGATTACAACCTTTGAGGTCCTGCTCCTTAATCTTGCCCCTAGCTCCCTAAATTCTTGCTGCAGGACCTCATCCCTCTTTTTACCTATGTCGTTGGTACCAATGTGGACCACGACCTCTGGCTGTTCACCCTCCCCCTCCAGAATGCCCTGCAGCCACTCAGTGACATCCTTGACCCTGGCACCAGGGAGGCAACAAACCATCCTGGATTCACGTCTACGGCCACAGAAACGCCTATCTGTTCCCCTTACTATAGAATCCCCTACCACTATTGCTCTCCCACTCTTTTTCCTCCCTTCCTGGGCAGCAGGATCACCCCCAGTGCCAGGAAGCTGGTTGCTGCTGCCTTTCCCTGGTGAGTCATCCCCCTCAACAGTATCCAAATCGGTATTGTGGCGACACGCCACCACTGGACATAATCCGCTCACGGCGGCACAGACAGTCTAAGCAGAAGCCCCCAGCCGGGGGCCCTTTCCTCCAGCAACTTGTTTCCCGCAGGGACAGGCTGCCGGGAGCACTTCCTGTCTGGGAAGTATTTAAGTGGATGTGCGGGCTTTTCTAGTTCCTGTTTGCCATGTGGTCAGAATAAAGCAGTTGTGTTTTCAATAGCTCTGTCTCGACTCCCACGTTTGCCGCGGTATCTCAACACTGGTGACCCCGACGCTCAGGACGAATCCTAAGCTAGCATGGCGGATACAAACGTAGTCACGGTTAAATTACCTGACATTTGGGAGAACCTCGCCGAAGCCTGGTTCGTTCAAGCTGAGTCCAGATTCCGGCTGAAAGGCATTACAGTCGACGCCACGAAGTACAACTACCTCGTCGCCTCACTCACCTACGCTACAGTCCCCAAGGTTTGGGCAGCGCTGCAGAATCCACCAACGGAGGGCAAGTACGAGCATCTGAAGGCTGCGCTACTTAAAAAATTTCAAACGTCCTCTTACCAGCGCCACTGCCAACTCCTGGACCTCCCCGGCCTTGGTGACGCTTCACCATCAGACCTGCTTTCCCACATGCTGTCCCTCTCCGACGACAAAAATCCCGGCGCCCTTTTTCGCACGCTTTTCATTCGGCAGCTCCCCACCAGCATCCGCCCGCTCCTTGTGGAGTCTGACTCCACGGACCTGAATGAGATAGCCGAAAAGGCCGACCGGCTGCTCTCTGCACAGGCCGCTCGCGACGTCGCGCCCGACCTCACGCCAACGACCACGCGGTCTTCCCGGGCCGCTAGGCCCGACCGCCCTACCACTCCGGGTCACTGCTACTACCACACCCGTTTTGGCGCTAGGGCTCAACGCTGCACGCCACCGTGTTCCTTCAAAACCCCCCCCGCACCGGCCCCCGCGATGGCCGCGGGGCAGAAGGAGCCCCTACTGTACGTCACTGACGACAGAACCAACCGCCGATTTCTGTGCGATACAGGGGTCCAGCGCAGCATCACCCCCGCCTCCGCCCTCGAGATCCAACGCGGCACACGGGGTATCACACTGGCTGCAGCCAACGGCTCTGAAATCCGCACATATGGCACCCGCATGGTCACGCTCGACCTCGCGGGCCGCCGCTACCGTTGGGAGTTCCTGACAGCCAAGGTCCTCTGCCCACTCATTGGCGCCGACTTCCTACGCGCCCACGGCCTCCTTGTCGACATTCCGAGGCACCGCCTCGTCAACATCAACACTATGGCCCCCATCCCCGGCGCCTTTACCCCGGCCCGTTCGGCCGGCCCGACGACCTACTGCCTCGCCAGAGCCACGGACGACTACTCGGCACTCCTAGCTGAGTTTCCCGCCCTCACTAACCCGACCTTTTCGGCCAAAGCCGCCAAGCACTGTGTGGAACACTATATCCCCACCACCGGCCCCCCAGTTTCTGCCCACGCCCGCAGACTCAACCCGGCCAAGCTGGAAATCGCGCGGGCCGGGTTTACCAACATGGAACAACTCGGCATCATCCGCCGCTCCAGCAGCCCTTGGGCCTCGCCCCTCCACATCGCCCCCAAGCCCGGCGGAGGCTGGCGCCCTTGCGGGGACTACCGCCGCCTCAGCGATGCCACCACCCCCGATCGGTACCCGGTGCCACACATTCAGGACTTCTCGGCCCGACTGGCCGGACAAACCGTCTTTTCCAAAGTCGACCTGGTGCGCGGTTACCACCAAGTCCCCGTACACCCCGCGGACATCCCCAAAACGGCCGTCATCACCCCATTTGGCCTGTTCGAGTTCCTGAGGATGCCTTTCGGCCTCAAGAATGCAGCACAGGCTTTCCAGCGCCTTATGGACTCAGTCCTCCGGGACCTGAACTTCCTATTCGTCTATCTAGATGACATTCTCGTGGCCAGCTCCTCCAAACAGGAACACCTCGAACACCTTCACATCATGTTCGGGCGCCTAGCCCAACACGGGCTCATCCTCAGCCCAGCGAAGTGCCAATTCGGCCTAACCGAGATCGATTTTCTCGGTCACCACATCACCCCTGCTGGGGCCGTCCCCCTGCCCAACAAGGTGCAGGCCGTCCAGCAATTACCCCGCCCCACAACCATCAAGGGCCTCCAGGAGTTCCTCGGGATGGTGAACTTCTACAACAGGTTCATCCCCAGAGCCGCAGCCCTTATGAAGCCCCTATACGACTCCCTCCGAGGAAAATCCGGCAAGATGGACGTAGCCTGGACCACTGACACGGCAGCCGCCTTCGACGCCACCAAAAACGCGCTCGCCGACGCCACTCTGCTCACGCACCCGAGGGCCGATGCCCGGGTCGCGCTCACCACCGACGCCTCCGACCACACGGTCGGGGCCGTGTTCGAGCAGTGGGTCAATGGCGCGTGGCAGCCACTTGCCTTCTACAGCCGCCAACTGCGCCCCCCGGAGGTCAAATACTCCACTTTCGACCGCGAGCTTCTCGCACTCCACCTGTCGGTCCGCCATTTCAGTTTCCTGCTGGAAGGCCGCCCCTTCACCGCGTATGTGGACCACAAGCCACTCACGTACGCGATGGCCAAGCACACCGAACCCTGGTCCGCTAGGCAGCAACGCCAGCTCGCGGCCGTCTCCGAGTTTACTACGGACATTCAGCACGTCTCCGGTAGAGACAACATGGTCGCCGACTGCCTTTCCCGTCCCGCCGTCTGTGCGAATCACCTCGCGGTCGACTACGCACAACTAGCAGCGGCCCAGCTCACGGACCCAGACCTCCTCTCGGCGGCTACCAGCCTGCCAGGGCTACGCCTAGCCAAGGTCGCGCACGGCCCCGAAGCCACGGCAGTCACGTGCGACGCCTCACTCGGCCAACCCAGGCCGGTCGTCCCTGAGACCTGGCGCCGCTGCGGCTTCGACGCGCTCCACGGGCTCTCTCACCCGGGTTCCCGTGCATCCGTCAAACTCCTCTCCAAGCGCTTCGTCTGGCGCGGCCTTAGCAGAGATGTTCGGACTTGGGCCACCTCCTGCCTCGCCTGCCAATGGGCTAAGGTACAGCTGCACACCAAAGCACCCCTGGGAGACTTCGGGGTACCCAGCCGCCGCTTCGACCACGTACACGTCGACATCGTCGGTCCCCTGCCACCATCGCAAGGCCAAACTTATCTCCTCACGATGGTCGACCGCTACACACGCTGGCCTGAGGCAGTGCCGCTGACCTCCACCACCACAGCCGACATCGCCAGGGCGTTCGTTAACACCTGGGTTGCAAGGTTCGGCGTACCGGCCGACATAACCTCCGACAGAGGCGCCCAGTTCACCTCCGAACTCTGGACGGCCATGGCACGCAACCTCGGGGTGACGCTCCACCGCACCACGGCGTACCACCCGCAGGCCAACGGACTTTGTGAACACTTCCACAGGTCACTCAAGGCCTCACTCCGTGCCGGCCTGCAGGACAGTACCTGGACTGACCGCCTACCGTGGGTGCTACTCGGCCTACGCACCGCGGTCAAGGAAGACCTCCAGTCCTCGGCAGCGGAGCTAGTCTACGGACAACCGCTGCGTGTCCCAGGCGAATTCCTTCCGGAGCCTACCAAGTCTTGGTCGGCCGAACAGCAGCGGCTCGACTCTTTCTCTTCCGCTCAGCAGTTCGCCCCACTTCCGGTCAACCGACACGGCGAACTCGCACCTCACGTCCCGCCAAATTTACAGCAGGCGCGCTTCGTCTTCGTGCGACACGACGCGCACCATGGGCCCCTGCGACCCCCGTACAACGGTCCGTACGAGGTACTACAAACCGGGGACAAGGTATTCAAGCTGCGACTCGGCGACAGGGTCGAGACAGTCTCCATTGACCGGCTCAAACCAGCACACACAGAACCAGGGGAACAGGTCCCCGTGGCCCAGCCTCCAGCCAGAGGCCGTCCCCCCGGCAAGCCAGCACAGCCGGCGGCGAACCGCCCGACCCAACCAACCAGACCGGCGACCACTCAGAGCCGCTGTGGCAGAACCATTAGACCACCGTCACGACTCGTCCACTCCTCCTAAGCGGATTCTGGGGGGAGCTCTGTGGCGACACGCCACCACTGGACATAATCCGCTCACGGCGGCACAGACAGTCTAAGCAGAAGCCCCCAGCCGGGGGCCCTTTCCTCCAGCAACTTGTTTCCCGCAGGGACAGGCTGCCGGGAGCACTTCCTGTCTGGGAAGTATTTAAGTGGATGTGCGGGCTTTTCTAGTTCCTGTTTGCCATGTGGTCAGAATAAAGCAGTTGTGTTTTCAATAGCTCTGTCTCGACTCCCACGTTTGCCGCGGTATCTCAACAGTATACCTGTTTGAGAGGGGAATGGTCACAGGGGTTTTCTACACTACCTGCCTACTTCTATTGCTCCGCCTGATGGTCACCCCTTTCCTTTCTTCCTGTGCAACCCTTCCCTGCGGTGTGACCAACTCACTAAACGTGCTATCCACGAACTTCTCAGCATTGTGAATGCTCCACAACCCATCCACCCGCAGCTCCAGCGCCTCAATGCGGTCTGCTAGTAGCTGCAGATGGATGCATTTCCTGCACACGTGGTCATCAGGGGCAGTGTCCCTGAATTCCCACATGGAGCAGGAGGAGCATATCACGGGGCTGGGCTCTCCTGGCATGACTTACCCTTTAATTAATTTAAATTAATTTACTATCACCAATTTAAGATATCTCTAAGGCGCTTGTATAGTCTACCAACAGTCCCTGCTACACCAGAAAAGACCCTAGTAACTATAAACTACAGAGTTTAAGTTTAAAAAAGAGAAATACTCACCAACCAATCACTTACCTGCTCCCTGATGACGTCACACACTGATTTCTTTTTACCTCTCTCCCCGCTGCTGAGTTGGTATGCCTCGCCTCTCTCCGGTATTTGTACCCGGCTCCTCCTCGCTGCTCCGAGTGGTCTCGGGCCTCGCCTCTCTCCGGTATTTGTACCCGGCTCCTCCTCGCTGCTTCCGCTGCTCTGAGTGGTTTCGGGCATCGCCTCTCTCCGGTATTTGTACCCGGCTCCTCCTCGCTGCTTCCGCTGCTCTGAGTGGTCTCGGGCCTCGCCTCTCTCCGGTATTTGTACCCGGCTCCTCCTCGCTGCTTCCGCTGCTCTGAGTGGTCTCGGGCCTCGCCTCTCTCCGGTATTTGTACCCGGCTCCTCCTCGCTGCTTCCGCTGCTCTGAGTGGTCTCGGGCCTCGCCTCTCTCCGGTATTTGTACCCGGCTCCTCCTCGATGCTCCCGCTGCTCCGAGTGGTCTCGGGCCTCGCCTCTCTCCGGTATTTGTACCCGGCTCCTCCTCGCTGCTCCCGCTGCTCCGAGTGGTCTCGGGCCTCGCCTCTCTCCGGTATTTGTACCCGGCTCCTCCTCGCTGCTCCCGCTGCTCCGAGTGGTCTCGGGCCTCGCCTCTCTCCGGTATTTGTACCCGGCTCCTCCTCGCTGCTCCCGCTGCTCCGAGTGGTCTCGGGCCTCGCCTCTCTCCGGTATTTGTACCCGGCTCCTCCTCGCTGCTCCCGCTGCTCCGAGTGGTCTCGGGCCTCGCCTCTCTCCGGTATTTGTACCCGGCTCCTCCTCGCTGCTCCGAGTGGTCTCGGGCCTCGCCTCTCTCCGGTAATTGTACCCGGCTCCTCCTCGCTGCTCCCGCTGCTCCGAGTGGTCTCGGGCCTCGCCTCTCTCCGGTATTTGTACCCGGCTCCTCCTCGCTGCTCCCGCTGCTCCGAGTGGTCTCGGGCCTCGCCTTTCTCCGGTATTTGTACCCGGCTCCTCCTCGCTGCTCCGAGTGGTCTCGGGCCTCGCCTCTCTCCGGTATTTGTACCCGGCTCCTCCTCGCTGCTCCCGCTGCTCCGAGTGGTCTCGGGCCTCGCCTCTCTCCGGTATTTGTACCTGGCTCCTCCTCGCTGCTCCCGCTGCTACCTTGGCCAGTCAACAAGGTAAATTTTTGTCCGTGTAGGTAATGGTTGAATTTCTTCACTCCCCATACCAGGCTGAGTGCTTCCCTGTCGATTTGGGCATAGTTATGCTCAGCTGAGTTCAATGAGCGTGACGCAAAAGCTATCGGCCGTTCCGAGCCATCAGGGAATTTATGCGATAGTACTGCTCCTATGCCGTAAGGGGATGCATCGCACGCCAGTCTGATTGGCAGTGATGGGTGGTAATGAGCCAAAACTTCTTTGGATGTGATTAAGTCTTTGCATTTATGGAAGGCACGTTTACAGTCTTCGTTCCATTTCCAAATTACTCCTGTTTGTAGCAGTTCATTAAGAGGGTGTAGAAGAGTTGATAAGTTCGGTAAAAATTTATGATAGTAATTTATTAATCCCAGGAATGACCTTAATTGTGAAACATTTTCAGGTGCTGGGGCTTTTATGACCGCTTCAATTTTTTCAGGTGACTTATGCAACCCTTCCTTATTTATTATGTGGCCACAATATGACATTTGATTTCGGAAAAATTCGCACTTGGGGCGATTTGCTCGTAGGCCCCGTTCTCTCAGCCTAGTGAGCACCTGCTCCAAATTGGCAAGGTGCTCGTTGTCGTTTTCTCCTGTTACAAGGATGTCATCCAGGTAGCATTGAGTACCCGGAATCCCTTGGAGGACTTGCTCCATAGCTCTTTGCCAGATAGCTGGAGCGGATGCTACTCCGAAAACTAGTCGATTGTACTGGTACAGGCCTTTGTGTGTATTTATCGTGAGATATTTTTTAGCGGCATCTTCAACCTCCATCTGTAGATATGCCTGTGCCAAGTCAATTTTGGTGAAACTTTTCCCTCCGGATAGTGAGGCGAAAATATCATCTATCCTTGGAAGAGGATACTGTACCGTGTGAAGGACCGGGTTTACCGTCACCTTGAAGTCTCCACAGATACGAATTTTTCTCTGTTCTTCAGATTTATTATTATTCAATGCTTTCTTCATGACTGGAACGATGGGTGTTGCCCACTCGCTCCAATCTATTTTGGATAATACGCCTGCATTTTCCAAATTCTCCAGCTCTGCCTCGACTGCTGGACGAATTGCGTATGGCACTGGTCTTGCTTTAAAAAACTTGGGAATTGCTGCATCTTCCACTTTTATTGAGGCGGTGATGCCTTTCAAGGTTCCTAGTTTCTCTTGAAACACTTCTTTGGCGTTGGCCAAGATGTCTTTTAATCGCTCAGGTATGACGTCATCATCATTTTTTTTCTTACTGGTCACCGTCAGTGCCTGAATGGAGTGCCAGTCTAAATGTATTTTCCTGATCCATTCACATCCTAACAGTGGTGGACCACCATCTTGTAGAATGTATAAATACAACTTCTGTATTTCCTTGCCGTTGTATACAACAGGCACCCTTATTTTTCCTTTGGGGTATACTTTCTGCCCCGTATATGTTTTTAAGATAATGGATGTGTCTTTTAAAGGTATATGCGGAAATAGCCTCTCGTAATCCCGTCAATTTATTACGGTCAGAGCTGATCCTGTATCTAGCTCCATTTTAACTGGGGACCCTGCTATCGTGAGGATAACCCAAATGGTCTGGTAATCATCTTTGGCAAGTACATTATGTAATTTGAGACAGCTTATTCTCTTGTTTTCGGAGTCGCGATCGCTCTTCTGGTCTTCGGAGCTACTGTCCGTCATCATTTGTACCTTTCTGTACTTATCTTTATTGATTTTTTTTTCCTGTCTGTGGATTTATTTTGTCCAGATCGGCATACCCGTGCAATGTGTCCAATCTTTCCGCATTGCCTGCATGCTTTGTCCTTGGTTATGGGTGGATCTGCCGCAGCGATAACATCTTTCGAAACCCTGTGTCATTTCATGGGTGCCGAAGTCCTGTGTCTTTTTTTGTATCTCTGCAGCTCCTCTTGCTGCTGCTTCATATGATACAGCCATACTGAAAGCCTTGTCCAGTGTTAAATCTTTTTCAGAAAGCAGCCTTTTTTGTGTTCCTTCACTTAAGAGACCGCAGACGAATTTGTCTCGAAGATAATCTGCTAGTCCTGCCCTGAATTGGCAGTGTTTTGATAGCTTTCTTAATTCGGTGAGGTAATGAGCGTTACTTTCATTCTTGTGTTGATTTCTCTTGAAGAATTTGAATCGTTCCGCTATCAGCAGCGGTGTTGGGTTTAAGTGCTGCTGCAGGGTATCAACAATTTCTTTAAAATCCTTGTCCTTTGGTTTGGCTGGAGTGATTAAATTTCGTAACAGCCCGTATGCCTTTGCGCCCATTAAATTCAGCAGTACTGAAGCTGTTTTTCATCTTCTATTCCATTTGCAGTGCAATATACCTCTACTCTTTCCACATATGTGGTCCAATCCTCTATATCGCTATCAAAAGCATCAATATTGCCAGACTTAGGCATCTTAGAAAAGATATGGCGCTTCCCACACTTTTCTTTTTTTTCTGCAGAAAAGATATGGCGCTTCCCGCGCTTTGCCGCCGCTGCTGCCGATGACAACGCTGTTTCCCGCGGTTTCTGTTCTTTCTTTCTTTATTTATTTACAGTTGGAGACTCGTTCCCGCCGGACTTTCTCTCTAGGTCTGAACGCCAACCTGCTTGCAGCGCCGGCCGTCTCCCGAGTGCTCCCTCCCCGTTTGTTATTGCTTGCCTCCGATTTCGCTGCTTGTCCCATCTGTGGAGCCAGCCGCTGGAGCCCCAACCTGACGCCCAGGAAGGATTAGCGCAGTACCTGACACCAGCTTGGCCAGCTGGTGAAACCACAGCTTCTTTCACTTTCTTGAGTCTTCTGGACGCCTGAGGAATCGATGCCCTTGAGGTGCTGCCAAATTGCAGGTAAGTCCGTTTCCACTTCGTCGCCACTGTAGTGTCCGTGTGTTGATAGAGACACTGAAGACAGGAGTTGGTTCATAGGTGTTTACTAAGCAAAGTCTGGAGGGGTACTAACGGATATAACACAATATACAGGCTTATATAGCCCGAGTGGCCATTACCGGCATTACAGCACACATGGGGCTCTTAAAGGCACATACACTACAGTACTCACTCACATACTTCACCCAAACCCATTGCACCGTACTCACTCACACACTTCACCCAAACACATTGCACTGCACTCACTCACACGCTTCACCCAAACACATTGCACCGTACTCACTCACACACTTCACCCAAACCCATTGCACCGTACTCACTCACACACTTCACCCAAACACATTGCACCGCACTCACTCACACACTTCAACCAAACACATTGCACCGTACTCACTCACACACTTCACCCAAACACATTGCACCGCACTCACTCACACACTTCACCCAAACCCATTGCACCGCACTCACTCACACGCTTCACCCAAACACATTGCACCGTACTCACTCACACACTTCACCCAAACCCATTGCACCGTACTCACTCACACACTTCACCCAAACACATTGCACCGCACTCACTCACACACTTCAACCAAACACATTGCACCGTACTCACTCACACACTTCACCCAAACACATTGCACCGCACTCACTCACACACTTCACCCAAACCCATTGCACCGCACTCACTCACACATTTCACCCAAACACATTGCACCGCACTCACTCACACACTTCACCCAAACACATTGCACCGTACTCACTCACACACTTCACCCAAACACATTGCACCGCACTCACTCACACACTTCACCCAAACACATTGCACCGCACTCACTCACATACTTCACCCAAACACATTGCACCACACTCACTCACACACTTCACCCAAACACATTGCACCGCACTCACTCACACACTTCACCCAAACACATTGCACTGCACTCACTCACACACTTCACCCAAACACATTGCACCGCACTCACACACACTTCACCCAAACACATTGCACCGTACTCACTCACACACTTCACCCAAACCCATTGCACCGTACTCACTCACACACTTCACCCAAACACATTGCACTGTACTCACTTGTTAGATCCGTGATTCTTTAAATAGGATGTTTCCCCAAGAACTACACGGAGGCTGTAACTTAACAATCAACGGGTGTTTACTAGAGTAGAGTAGTCTCACGACTGAAGTACAGAAGCCTGCTCTGGCTTTATATACAGGTGTGGTCACTGCCGGTACTACAGTATACAGGAGCTGTAAAACAGTTCTCTCTTAACGGTACATACACAACAATTCCTCCCCTTTTAGATTAACAGTACCATAACATTCATTTAACAATTAACATTTTTAACATGCAACATTAACTGAAAATAGTCCATTTATAAATTCAGTCTTTGGGGCGGCTTCCTGATCCTTTCGGGATAGCGCCTTCCCTGAGGTTCTTGTTCTTGGTGCGGAGGCGATTCTGACCCCCTTTCGTCGGTTAGTTCATCAGTTTCCACTGCTACTGTTTCTGAGGTAGATGCTACCGGTATGTTGGGTTCATCCCCAGTTACGCGAGTCATGGGGTTGACTCATTCCTGTGACGCTAAGATCTGGTCGACGTGGCATCTCACAATGTTCTCCCCGACATCCACTGTGTACATTAATGGCCCCTGCCGTGTGCATATCATTCCGGGTTGCCATTTCTCTGTTCGGTAGTCATGGGCCAAGACTGGTTGTCCTACATTGAAGCTCCTTGTCGGCTTCTCATTGATGTGCTGGAATTGTTTATTCACAAAATTTCTTCGCACATTTGGTCTGAGCAAATCCAGATGAGATCTCAATCTTCAGTTAAAGAACATCATGTCCTTAAAAAACTTTGGACTTGCATTTACCTCTATTTTAATCGTTGCTGTTATGCCTTTTAGTGTTTTGAGTCCCTCCTGGAACACGTCTTGTGCATCAGTTAGCATTTTTGACAGTCGTCCAGGTGTGGCGTCGTCATTCTTTTTGGCCTCAACCTTCAGTGCCTGTATGGAATGCCAATCTAATTGTATCTTCCGGATCCATTCACGTCCTAGTGGTGGTGGTCCTCCATCTGGCAATACATATAGGTCCATTTTAGGGATTTCCTGGCCTTTGTATATCATTTTCACCCTTATTTTTCCTTTGGGGTAGACTTTTTGCCCCATGTACATCTTCAAGACAATCTCTGTAGCTTTCAAGGGTATATGTGGAAATAGCCGCTTGTAGTCCCTTTGGTTTATGACTGTTAGGGCTGATCCAGTGTCCAATTCCATTTTCACTTGGACTCCGTCTATCTTGAGTGTGCCCCAGATAGTCTGGTGATCCTCCATTTTGGTTACCTTATGTAGTTTCAGACAACCCAGCTCCTTCCTTTCAGAGTCTGTATCATTTCCCTGTTCGTCTGAACTGCTGTCCATCACCTTATGTATCTTTTTGTACTTCTCCTGTGGAGATTTCTTGCTGTTGGTTTTCTTCCCTGACCTGCAGACTCTTGCTATGTGTCCTGTTTTTCCACACTGTCTGCACACTTGGTCCTGTAGGATTTCTACTATGCTTTCGAAATTCTTATTCACAGGCTTCTCTGGGGTTATTCGGTTTCGCAGTAACCCATAAGTTTTTGCACCCATGGGATTTAACAAAACCAGTGCTTTCATAATATCTGGCACTTCATTCGCCCTGCAGTACACCTCAATACATTCCACATATGTCGCCCAATCTTCGACTTCATTGTCGAACGTAGAGATACTGCCACTCTTTGGCATCCCTGGGTGTGATTTAACTGTCAAAAATTGCGTCTCCCGCGCTCTCCCTTCTTCTCCGCTGGAACAAAATGGCGTCTTGCGCGCTTTCCTTCCTTCCCGCGATCGCCCTTCTTCTCCGCTGCGACTTCAAAAGAAATGGCGTCTCCCACGCTCTCCCTTCTTCTCCGCGGCTCAATGGCGTCTCCCGCCCTCTCCCTTCTTCTCCCCATGGACGCGGTTCAGCCCTTGAGCCCTGGCTGTGCTCTGTGCGTTCTCCTGTGCGCCTTTCCCATTGCCGTCGGTCGGTCCTGAACCCGGCTGCTGCTTTACCCTCTCTCTCTCTCTGCTTGTTTTTCCTCGACGCCGCTCGGTTCTTATACGCCCGGCCGCGCCCTGTGCGCTTCACCCTCTCTCTTACCCCGTCGACGCTGCTCATTTTTCTACGCCGTCGGTCGGCTCCAGACACCGCTGTCCGGGAAGGGTGTGCGCTGCACCTGTTGCCAATCTGTTGCTGGATCGTCGTGGCTCTCAACAGCCACTCCTGCAATGTTCACTTGCTGCCGGATGACTGGGTGGTTGCTCGTGGTCGACGCCCGTGCTTCTGGCCTCGACTTTCTTCCACTGTCCTCCCGGAGCGACTCCTTGACGGGGAATGCAGAGTTGCAGGCAGATTCGAATCAACCTCGTCGCCACTGTTAGATCCGTGATTCTTTAAATAGGATGTTTCCCCAAGAACTACACGGAGGCTGTAACTTAACAATCAACAGGTGTTTACCAGAGTAGAGTAGTCTCACGACTGAAGTACAGAAGCCTGCTCCGGCTTTATATACAGGTGTGGTCACTGCCGGTACTACAGTATACAGGAGCTGTAAAAGAGTTCTCTCTTAAAGGTACATACAAAACATCACTCACATACTTCACCCAAACACATTGCACTGCACTCACTCACACACTTCACCCAAACACATTGCACCGCACTCACTCACACGCTTCACCCAAACAAGTTGCACCGCACTCACTCACACACTTCACCCAAACACGTTGCACCGCACTCACTCACACACTTCACCCAAACACATTGCACTGCACTCACTCACACACTTCACCCAAACACATTGCACCGCACTCACTCACACACTTCACCCAAACACATTGCACTGCACTCACTCACACACTTCACCCAAACACATTGCACCGCACTCACTCACACACTTCACCCAAACACATTGCACTGCACTCACTCACACAATTCACCCAAACACATTGCACCGCACTCATTCACACACTTCACCCAAACACATTGAACCGCACTCACTCACACACTTCACCCAAACACATTGCACCGTATTCACTCACACACTTCACCCAAACACATTGCACTGTACTCACTCACACACTTCACCCAAACACATTGCACCGTATTCACTCACACACTTCACCCAAACACATTGCACCATATTCACTCACACACTTCACCCAAACACATTGCACCGCACTCACTCACACACTTTGTAGGGGGTTTCTCTTGCTCGTTCTGGTCTCCTGCCAGGCTTTGTGCAATAATTACCCTTGAGTGGTTCTACCCACTCTCCCCTACGGTTCTAGACCTTGGACTTAGATGCAGAGAACTGTAGTGCAGAGAAAGGACTCAATAGACCAGGTTGAATAGCACGAAATGGATGCTTTTATTTTTAACCAGTTTGAAGCATTACAAAATACATGTCATAGGCACAGATTAAAGTAACTACAATCATGCACAAATTTATGAACTTGACTCTATGGAAATGGGGAACACACGGCACGTCGTAAAAGGGGAAACACATTACGATTTAACCTTACTCCCTCCCCTAAATACCTAAACTAAGTTTTGACTTGAGGAACTCGGGATCATGCTCACCACTATCAGAATCACAAAAGGAGGTGTTCGCAGCCTTTCTGGCACAGCTTTCCGTCGTCGCGTGGATTTGGAAACTTCTGGCGCAGCTTGTTTTTCTCTCTCTCTCAGGCGATGAGGCAGTGGACACAGCCTCGGTGAGCGCTCGTCATGGCTGAAATCCACCAAGTCTGTTGTGGATTTGGGTTCATGGAACAGAACAACACCTCGATGGGATGTTGAGGCACGGAAGTGCTAGGCCCGGAGTGTCCTTTTCTCCGGCCTGGATCGTCGTTTTCCCGAGGGTGTCTTCTCCTTCGGCCTGGGTCATCGATGATCTCCCGACAACAGCACCCGGGCCACCCTCGTCGTCTTCCTGTCGTGGCCGAGCCTTGTCTGGCTGAACACCGACCACGTTGTCTTTTCACCAAAATTGTCCGTCCAAAGCGTCTTTAAAAAGAAGAAGCGTCTTGATCGATTCCGAAGCTACCGAGGTAGAAGAGGCGCTGATGGACTTTTCAAAATCCATAGTTATACCCTTTTGGGACAGTCTTATCTCCCGCCAAATCATAGTCCTGTCTTTGTATTAATTTTGGCGGGCAGAAATCTCTGCAGGGGCGCTTTGTCTTGTAACGGGAGCCGGTGATAACTTAACTGGCCTTCCTGGCCGATAATATCTTTTAATGTCTTTTACATTGTCACCGTGACTCGGTTCGCATATTGATCGGTCTGGAGATTTCCCTTGATGGCTGTTAAACGGTTTCTCCTTTGTACATTAAATGGGTATAAGTGTTCATGCATTGTCCGCCCATATCTTGATGGGCCCCATCCTGTTTGCCTGAAACCGTCCTGTACTTAGAATCCATTGAATATGTATGCTGTTTCCCTGAGTTTCGGTTTCCCGATACTGGCTTTCGCGGGCTTACTGTTTTCAATCCACAAGCCTGTCTGGCTTGCAGTAACAGAAATCAAATGGTCCAAAAACTGATCACGAGGCCCGGTGGCCATTTTGTATGCCCTTTTATCAAAGGTTTTTCTGTGCAAGCTTACTTTGGTCAATAAACTGTCTTATTTTATCCTGTTTTCTTGCGTGATTATTGCTGAAAATTTCGAATCTTACAGGCCCCCCTGTGATACTGATAGCTTGCTAGAGGTATCAATGATCCTTGGTGAGCAAATTTTCCCTGATTCCCCACATCGAATCATTCCTGGCACTTAACTATCTATGACCCTCACGACACATGCAGTTCCCATTTCCGAAAAAAAATGAAAATTACTTTGTGCACATTTGGACAATCATAGGCATCACTTCTTAAACTATAACACATTCATCTGTCAGATGTGCAGGGGTTGATACCCTCCTGCACCACCTGCATACACCTTTTATTAATCCAAAAACTTAAGAACGACTAATAACATAACAATATTCATATGCTTAAAACAAAAACACGCAAATGGCCAAAATCTAAAAATGGAGGGACGCTTAACCTTCAATACTAGCAACTTAAAGTGGGGTGTCTTCTTCCCCCATTCGCACATAGCGTTCTCTCCATTCTCCTGTGTTCTCGTGCCTCTGGAGGCGTTTGCCTCTTTTGCAATGCACGAATAGCAAAAATATCACAATTAAAACCTGACACACTACTAGGATGTGGGATGCTATTCTAATCCAGGCCAGGACCTCTATGTTAGTGAACAAGTCCCACCATGGTGGGATGACTATGTCCAATATGTCTTTTCCTATCTCTAAAGTCTTCTGCTCAGTGTGTAAAAATGTTTCTGTGAAACTATATCTGCTTTTAAAATCTTGGTGAGGTGTTCGGGAAGAGGGGGAATGACATAACCAAAATGCGCGACGAATCGTTGAAAGTCCGTGAAATTCTCTTTGGCAGTGAGGTGAACGGTGGAGGGTGCAGGAATGGGGACAATTCGTTGTTGTGCCACTTGAACCTCGGCCCTGGGTTTGAAACAGAAACTGCTATCACTGATCGAACACCACTCGTGTTGTCTGTAGCGGTAGTGAGGCGCTGCAGTGGTGACGCAGTATGTCCCACCCCCGATATATGCTACCTGCGGGGGCACATGGTCCTCTGCCATTGCCTCCATGGTGCAATTTATCGGCTTTGCGCTAGCGGTTCTGAACCCGCACTGTGGTTTCAAAAAGGCATTCAAGTGCTGGGGACACAGGATGATGTGTGCTCCCCGGCTCCGACACCCCGAGAGGTCGGTGCCTGTCATCGTACGCTCCCATCTGATGATGTAAGGCGGGACCACTGCATAATAAATGTGTGCGCCCCCCTGAATGACTCCAATGTTCTCCACCCTGTATACCGGGGCGGGCTTTGCTGCGGGACCCAACACCGGCATTCTTACCACTATTCCCATGATAGTATGATTCGAATGTCCGCAGTCCGCTGGGACTGGGTATGCTTCTGCAGCTAGTCTGAGCTGGCACGGGCTTAATGCATTCTCAAAAGGGTGGAGCGCTTGCAAGTGCTTGTTGCTGATCCAGGATGGGACCAAACCCTGTTTTAAATCCTCAAGATTACTGCGGCCCTCGCCCAGTAACCACGCCCCGTATAGCACACAGGCCTCGTTTTGCGCAGCTTGATCGGACACATTCCGATCCTCCTTAATGAGCGCATTTACCGTTCTCGCGTGTTTCTCCAGCTCAACTATTATTTCCTTAAAGTGTAGTGTCATGGCCTGGTCCTCATGTAACTCAGAACCCACTACCTTATTTTCGTCTGTCAGTATGTTCCTTAGCTGGGCTTTTAAACCGTTGATCTGTGTCTGCAGCTCCACATTATCTAGAGCGTTGACGACAGATGTCCCGGTATTAAAAGCAGTGAATATGTCATTTACTGTACCCCTTCTTTGCCTCCCGACTCGATCCAAAACTTCTGGTAGTGTGGTGTATAATTTGTCTTTGTCGATGTCGGCAAAGTCAAACTCGTAAAACTGTCTAAACATTCGGGTTAACAGGACCTGGTATAATTGTTCCGTTTCTTTGGGACACCACTCCGGCAATCGTGCCTCAGTGAGGTTTAAAATCACTGAGGCCACCGCGTAGTGTACCCCTTGGTACAGCACCTGACCGGTGGGTACCAATACTAAACCGTTCCCGGGTCCCTTGGTGGTGGTTGGGCACCCTTCTTTCTGGGCTTTTGCTACCGGAGGCGTGGGCAGGGGCTTGCGTGGGCGGGTAATGAGTTCAGTGGCGTTTACCGGAATAGGGGAGTATGGGGCTCCACACGCTCGAGTGCTGACATCCCATCTCATCCCCTTTCCTTCATCCTGCCACTGCCTCTGGAAGAAGATGGATACGCCCTTGGGGCAAACGCGTTTTGAACCCCACATACAGACATATATTCCTTCATCTGGTTCCCACCATTTGTCCCAACACACACGTAATTGTCCGTGAGTCCTCGTAATAGTCCGATGGGTATTATTACCCAGTCACTCCCACTCGACCGTAGAGTTCTTCATGTCCTTTCACAGCTTTCGCAGCCACCACCATCACCTTAGTGGTACGTTCCCATTACACACCAGACAGATCCTCTTTCCCACGGTAACGCTGACTCTGGGTGCAAGGATCCTCACCCGAGGGCACGTTAACGAAGTCTCTTGGTAGGCAAAACCGAAATTGCTGGAGTATTCCGTAGAAGTCGTCCCCAGCCAACCTGGCCATCTCCCCTGGTGGAAGTAGGTGGCGGTTTCCTCAACCTCTCGCTCCCCTGTCCCATCTGTTGCGATGGGGGCCGTGTCCCCGGAACACCCGAAGATGATGACGTCCTTGGTGCGGCCTCGGTAGGCCCACCCGCACCCGATCGCCACGAACACGATGAGAATCTTTTTCATTATATCCCAGGTTTCTGTAACCAATAAAATGATGTAGCCAGGCTCCCAATAGGTGCTGGCCTAATTAAATGGACGCGCGGGTTCCTGGACCCCGCTCCCAAACAAGCACACATACCGGGCAGACTTCAAAATTGTACTCTTAACATTTCTTAACACCGTAAACTTTATATTCCTTAAACTATCATCATAATTACCGAACTTAACTTATGTACAGCGCCGCCCTCCGCCGGGCGGCCTACTGAATTCCTGTGAGGGCTGCAGCGTGCCTCACCCTGCGGTGGGGCTGCACTGGCCTTCGGCTTTGATCCCCCGCAGCCTGTCGCTGCTGAACGGGAACCATGCCTTTCTGGGGCTGCTCTAAACCGAGGTTGGGAAAAATGGGGAGAATCTGGCCAAAACTTTCTGGGCTGGGGCGCTCGAGTCGACCTACGAGGGGCTGCTTTGGGTGAGGCTCCCGGGGCTGATGGACCGGGGGTTGGGACTGTCACCGTCACAGCCTGTGGTTCCACCACAGCTGCCGGCTCCAGCTCCCCTCCCTCAGGCTCCGCCCCCCCGGGGCCGGGATTTGTGGCTTCCGACTCCACCTCACCTGTCCCTACAGGTAGTGAGTCTCCGCCCCCATTCCCTACCTCCCCCAAGCTTGAGTCAAGGGCGGGATCGTCGTCCTCTGACTCTTCCTCCTCCGTGATTGGGTCTAAGGCGAGGTCGAGCTGTTCGGGCTCTTCCTCGTCCGAATCCCAAATTAGAGGGGAGACCTCCCACTCTGATGGGGTGGCCCCTCCCTTCACGCAGGCTACTGTTCCAGCCTGTGTGGTCTGTGACTCTGTTACAGGCTGAGGATTTTTGTTCTCAGACCTGGTCCCTTTTGTTGGCCCTTGTGCACCCGATTTAAACAGTTTACACTGGTTAATGTGAAACCATTTGGTACGTCGGGGCACCTTCACTGCATAAACCATGGGGCTGGCCTTGTCTACAATGCTGTAAGGCCCCATGTACAATAGTTCAAAACTCCCTACCCTGGCGTAGTTTCGGACCATGACCTGGTCTCCGACTACCCACTCTTGTTGCTTACGAGGTTCCAGTAACAGTCGATTTCCCTGGTGCTGTCTTCCCATGTTCCCAGCCGTCTGCCCATAAATCTGTTTCAGGCGCTCCAAAAGGGTTTGGACGAATTTGTCTCGCTTCACCTCTCGGAGCTGGCCCTCAGTGAGCACCGGGGCTAGTACATGGGTGGGTGTTCGCATGATCCTTTAGTCATTAATTCGTGCGGGGAATACCCCGTACTTTTGGACTGGCTGGCTCGGATCCCCATGAGGACTAAAGGCAGGACCTCCGCCCATTTCTGGGGCGAGCCCATTGTCTCTTTCCTCAGCTTTTCCTTGAGGGTCCGATTCATGCGTTCAACAATCCCGGATGACTGGGGATTGTATGCTACGTGCCACTTCCCCTCAATGCCCAAGGGCATGAGGGCGTTCTGCATTACTTGACCGGTGAACTGACTCCCTTGGTCGGACTCTACAAAACGGGGGAGTCCCCACCGTGAGAACACTTCCCGAATCAAGATCTTAGCAGTGCCCAGTGCCGTAGCTGTTCTGCACGGGAAAGCTTCTACCCATTTTGTGAACACATCTACCAGGACAAGGCAGTACTTATATCCTCCCTGGGCGGCGGGCAGGGGCCCTATGTAGTCGACCTGAATCGACTGCCATGGTCCCTCTACCCTCCTGATGTGCCCCATGGGCACCTTCCTTTTGTGGGGGTCTGGGTTGTTTGCAGCGCACACAAGACAGCTTGTGCAGAATTCGCGGACATCGTCCCGAAGTCCCGGCCACCATCCCGCCTGCTCTACCCGCTGCCAGGTAACCTCAGGACCGGGGTGTCCCGCCCCTGGACCCTCGTGGGCCAGTTGCAGGAATTCCCTCCGGTGCTGCTGCGGCACAACCCACTGCTCCTCTCGGAACAGCATGCCTTCTTTGACTGAGAGGGCTGCCGTACTGTACGGACCCTCTACCTGCTTGCCTTCTGTGATGGTTCTTAGGACTGTTTTTAGGGCGGGATCCAGGGTTTGGACAGTCTTTAGGTCTGGGGGCGGTGTCACCCCTGTGTTCCCTGGAATTCTCTCCCTGCCTTGGATCGCCGCCACGGGTCCGGGTCCATAGGGGTCCCAGAGAATGCCGTTGCGGGCACCCTCCCTGGCTAGCGCATCCGCCTGCTGGTTGCCCTGACTGCGGGGTTCTGTGGTGGAATGAGCCTTCACCTTATGGATGAACACCTCCCCTTCCTCCCCCACAGCTGCCAGGATCTTTTCCAGCAAGGGCTTAACTGTTAAAGGCCGCCCGTCCGCGGAGGTATATCCGCGGCGGGACCAGATGGCGAGGTACTCCGTACACGAATTGCATGTGAACATGCTGTCTGAGCAAATCGTGTATGGGGTTGGGAAAATCTCGGGGTGGGTAGCCACGTACGCCATCGCGGACAGTTCAGCCTGCTGTGCGCTCATAGTGCTGGGGAGCTTAATTGCCAGGGCAATGTTTGCCGCAGGGCCATAAACTCCACACCCTGTGAGTCGTTCGCCAGCAGATACAGTGCTAGAACCGTCTACGTAGATTTCGCGGCCTGTGGGGTGTATCCCAGCCCGTAAACCTATGTTGACCTCCCATACCCCTTCTACGGAACACCGATGGGCTGTTCCGGGATATACCATGTTGGCTGCGAGCTTTGGCTCGCAGAGGCCTTTAACTTTGAGATCCATCTGGGAAAGGAGGAGGGTCCAGCGCGCAATCCGAGCGCTGCTTACGGTCCCATCCTTAATCCTTCCATCCAGAAGCATCTTTGTGGGGGTGTGATGGGTGAGGAGCATGATGGGAGAGGTTCCTGTGAAGATCACTGATCTGTTCACAGCCCAATGCGTGGCCAGGAGATGCCGTTCGCAATTGGAGAAACTCCTCTCTACATCCGTGAGCACCCTGGAGGAATAAACTACCGGTCTCAGCTTGCCGTGCCGCTCCTGGAGCAACACGGCGCTCAGGCTGTCCCCACTAGCGGCTACCTCCAGGAAGAACTCCTCTCCCCCATCTATGGCCCCTAGGGCTGGCGCGGTCTGCAGATCTCTTTTCAACTTCTCGAATGCTGCCTGGCACCCCTCATCCCAAGACCACTCGACTCCCTTGTGTAAGAGTCGGAGTAGCGGGGCTGCTGTGGCAGCATAGTCCTCGACGAAATCTCTGCAGTACCCGGTCAATCCCAAAAAGGACCTTACACCCGTTACTGTGTTGGGGATCGGCAGATCTTGTACTGATTCCCTTCTGGCCTTATCTATGGCTCTTTCTCCAGCGTGGATGGCCAGACCCAGGAATTTGACTTCCTGCTGGCCGATCTATGCTTTCTTTGGGTTTACTTTGAAACCCTTCCTTTCTAACAGTTCCAATAATTCGGCTAATAGTGGGCCGTGCTCCTCCCTTGTGTCCGTGAACAGGAGTAGGTCGTCCACATACTGCACTATCTGATTGGGCTGGCTAAATTCTTTTAAACTCCCCGCCATGCATTGATGGAAAATGCTGGGGCTGTTGTGAAAACCCTGTGGCAAGCAGTTCCAAGTGTACTGTTGCCCTTTGAAAGTAAAGGCAAACTTGTACTGATCCTCCCGCCGCAGCGGAATGGACCAGAAACCGTTCGAGATGTCCAGCACCGTGAACGTGGTCGCAGATGCTGGAATACTCCCTATTAGGTCTGCAACTGCTGCTACCGTGGGCGCGCAGGCTGGGATGTTACTATTGAGGACTCTGTAGTCCACCGTGGCTCTCCACGAATTGTCCGGCTTCTTTACCGGCCATAAGGGGGAGTTCACATGAGTGGCTATTGGTCTCAATACGCCCTGCTGCACCAATGAAGATATTGCGGTCTCCATGTCGGGTTCTGCCTCCTTGGGGAAATTATACTGCTTTTGGGGCCGGATCATGGGGTCCCCGTCTACGCTGACTTCAAACCCAGTGACTCTCCCACAGTCGTGCTTGTGGGTGGCAAACGCGGTCAGATTTTCCGACACACACGCCTGCAAGTCCGTTGGGACGTTCGCTACCATGAGCTCGAGATCGTAACCTCCTGACGGCTTCATGGTGCACAGGGCCCCCTTTTCTTCCCTCCCTGGGATTACGACTACCTTACCTAAACCGCTCTCGGCTCCCCAGAGACAGTGATTTCTCAGGTCCACGAGGATCCCGTGTTCCACCAAGAAATCAGCCCCGAGGATGCCTTTTCCACCCCCCTCACTCCACTTCAATAGGATACACGTCCATGTGGTGTGGAGTGCTCCCAAATGAATGGAGAGCGGGATGGAGTACGCGCCAGCCTGTTCTCTGCCTGTGAAACCCGCTACTAAGAATGGAGCCTGGGTGGACAGAGGTGAGGCAAAAGGTCTAGCTGTGTGGATCACGGTACACGAAGCTCCCGTATCCAACAGGTAACTACCCTTTTCCCTTTCCACCTCCATTTCCACCACAGGTCTTCTCCAGGCGTCATAGCGGAGCGGACACAAGTAGACAGGCTGCGCAGGCGTCAGTCATTTAGGTGCTTCGGTTGGGGTCTCAGGAGCGATAGGGCTGTTGGCGACCGCTACCTTCCCCTGCGAGGTCATCGGAGACCGCATAGTCTCCAAGATTGACTCAATCGTAGCGGGATCCACAACCGCACCACCTCCTGTTGTTGGGGCAGGGGCTACGGTTGGGTTCTGGGCTGGTGCTGGGGCAGCGGTCTGGGCTTGGGCTTGGACTGGTGCTGGGGCAACGGTCTGGGCTTGGGCTCGGGCTTGGGCTGCGGCGAACATTCTCTCTCTCTTATCCTACCATGGATTTCTACAGTCCTTGCGCCAATGACCCTCCTTCCACACCCGTAACAACTGCTGTTGGCTTGGGGAGGGCGATTCCCCTCCTGATGCCATTCCTTTTTAGCAGAAGCTGCGGGCCTTGCCTCATGTACCTTTCCTTTTAAAACAGGCGTTTTCCTACCCTTGTTGTTCCTGTGACTGATCGTGAGCTGATCAAGTACTAGTTCCTCCGTGGAGCGGGCGTTAGTGGGGTCAAACCATGCTTTGGCATGCTCCCTCACTATTGGCAAGCAACCTGCTACCAGGCACTGGAGCCAATGAGCCCTTTGTTCATCATTTAGCGTGTTCCATTCCGGTCCTCCCGGGCAGCTGCGCCGATACACGGGCCACAACCTTCCGGCGAAAACCCGTGGGGGTTCTCCCTCTAGCTGCACTGTCTTTTCTAAACGGAGGAACGGAGTTCCGTCACCCTCTCCTATAATCTCCAGGATCTCGTCCCGTAACAACTCATATTCCCTGTGCCCTCTCTTGCTCTCGTCAGGGAGACACTGGAGGAGCGAGCTGTCCAGGGAGAACAGCAGCATTTTGGACTGTTCAACCCCGTCGCAGTCATTAACTGCTGCGGTCTGCTCCACGTCCCTAAAATGGACGGAGGGGTCTCCTGACTCGGAGAGTTTTGGGATGTGACTTATCATTGCCCTCAGCTGTTGTGCGCTGTGGGGCATTATGATCTGATTCACAAGGGGTCCGTCCTCGCCATTGTCTTCATTCGGACCGAGCCTCCGGTGTCGAGTTGGACACATCGGCGCCGGCCCCGACTCTACTATCTGGTGTTGCTCTACCTCAAGAATCTCTTCATCTACCGTCTCCGTTTCCTTCCCCGGAGTCCAAGACTCATCATAAGCAGGAGGCGCAGAGGGTTCGGGGGTTGGTTCCTGAACTATCTCTTGTGGAATCGGTCTTTTGGATTCCTTGGCTAGCAATAGCTGGCTCGCTGGTGGGTTTATGAGACACACCAACCCGTTTGCCTTGGCTAGGACCGTTCTCAGGTCCTCTTGCTCCTGACGGCAAGCGCTGTGGTCGGTGCTCTCAGATCTATCCTCCATGGCCATCTTATATGCTGCCCTGGCTCCCAGAAGTTTTTCCTCTTGGGTCTCTATTTGCTTAGCTAGACGGAAACACCTCTCTCTCATTCTACCTTCACAGGCCTTGGCTTCAATGACCTGACATTTTAAATACTCTACCCGGGTTTCGTGGCAGCGAGTTGTGGAGTGGCGTTCCTGATTCAGCGCGTTAAGCGATTCAATCAGTTTTTGACCTCCCGCAACCTTTTCCTCTACGTCTGTAAGCAACCCTTTGATCTGGGCTGTTTGTGCTGCAACGACTTGGTCCAAAAGCTGGACTTGCTTCTTGTAGCACATCAGCCAGACCACCTTTTCTACAGATTTCTTATGCTCTTTACCCTCTGTCCACTTGATGGCTGCGTCTAGCGGGCGCCTATCCCTTAATAGGTCAGATATCCATTGTTTTGTGAGGTTGACTTTTCCAAAAACATAATCCGCTATTCTTTCATCCATCACATTTCGTTTATTCAGACCTTGATCTAACACACTACTTTCCTGCTGCCAAGGTCCTGCCGCGGTCGCCATTTCTGTAGGGGGTTTCTCTTGCTCGTTCTGGTCTCCTGCCAGGCTTTGTGCAATAATTACTCTTGAGTGGTTCGACCCACTCTCCCCTATGGTTCTAGACCTTGGACTTAGATGCAGAGAACTGTAGTGCAGAGAAAGGACTCAATAGACCAGGTTGAATAGCACGAAATGGATGCTTTTATTTTTAAACAGTTTGAAGCATTACAAAATACATGTCATAGGCACAGATTAAAGTAACTACAATCATGTACAAATTTATGAACTTGATTCTATGGAAATGGGGAACACACGGCACGTCGTAAAAGGGGAAACACATTACGATTTAACCTTACTCCCTCCCCTAAATACCTAAACTAAGTTTTGACTTGAGGAACTCGGGATCATGCTCACCACTATCAGAATCACAAAAGGAGGTGTTCGCAGCCTTTCTGACACAGCTTTCCGTCGTCGCGTGGATTTGGAAACTTCTGGCGCAGCTTGTTTTTCTCTCTCTCTCAGGCGATGAGGCAGTGGACACAGCCTCGGTGAGCGCTCGTCATGGCTGAAATCCACCAAGTCTGTTGTGGATTTGGGTTCATGGAACAGAACAACACCTCGATGGGATGTTGAGGCACGGAAGTGCTAGGCCCGGAGTGTCCTTTTCTCCGGCCTGGATCGTCGTTTTCCCGAGGGTGTCTTCTCCTTCGGCCTGGGTCGTCGATGATCTCCCGACAACAGCACCCGGGCCACCCTCGTCGTCTTCCCGTCGTGGCTGAGCCTTGTCTGGCTGAACACCGACCACGTTGTCTTTTCACCAAAATTGTCCGTCCAAAGCGTCTTTAAAAAGAAGAAGCGTCTTGATCGATTCCGAAGCTACCGAGGTAGAAGAGGCGCTGATGGACTTTTCAAAATCCATAGTTATACCCTTTTGGGACAGTCTTATCTCCCGCCAAATCATAGTCCTGTCTTTGTATTAATTTTGGCGGGCAGAAATCTCTGCAGGGGCGCTTTGTCTTGTAACGGGAGCCGGTGATAACTTAATTGGCCTTCCTGGCCGATAATGTTTTTTAATGCCTTTTACATTGTCACCGTGACTCGGTTCGCATATTGATCGGTCTGGAGATTTCCCTTGATGGCTGTTAAACGGTTTCTCCTTTGTACATTAAATGGGTATAAGTGTTCATGCATTGTCCGCCCATATCTTGATGGGCCCCATCCTGTTTGCCTGAAACCGTCCTGTACTTAGAATCCATTGAATATGTATGCTGTTTCCCTGAGTTTCGGTTTCCCGATACTGGCTTTCGCCGGCTTACTGTTTTCATTCCACAAGCCTGTCTGGCTTGCAGTAACAGAAATCAAATGGTCCAGAAACTGATCATGAGGCCCGGCGGCCATTTTGTATGCCCCTTTATCAAAGGTTTTTCTGTGCAAGCTTACTTTGGTCAATAAACTGTCTTATTTTACCCTGTTTTCTTGCGTGATTATTGCTGAAAATTTTGAATTTTACAACTTCCCCCAAACACATTGCACCGCACTCACTCACACACTTCACCCAAACACATTGCACCGCACTCACTCACACACTTCAACCAAACACATTGCACCGCACTCACTCACACACATCACCCAAACACATTGCAACGTACTCACTCACACACTTCACCCAAACACATTGCACCGCATTCACTCACACACTTCACCCAAACACATTGCACCGCACTCACTCACACACTTCACCCAAACACATTGCACTGCACTCACTCACACACTTCACCCAAACCCATTGCACCGCACTGACACACACTTCACCCAAACACATTGCACCGCACTCACTCACACACTTCACCCAAACACATTACACTGCACTCACTCACACACTTCACCCAAACAAATTGCACCGTACTCACTCACACACTTCACCCAAACACAATGCACCGCACTCACTCACACACTTCACCCAAACACATTGCACCGCACTCACTCACACACTTCACCCAAACACATTGCACCGTACTCACTCACACACTTCACCCAAACACATTGCACCGCACTCACTCACACACTTCACCCAAACACATTGCACCGCACTCACTCACACACTTCACCCAAACACATTGCACCGCACTGACTCACACACTTCACCCAAACACATTGCCACGCACTCAGTGACACACTTCACCCAAACACATTGCACCGCACTCAATCACACACTTCACCCAAACACATTGCACCGCACTCACTCAAAAACTTCACCCAAACACATTGCACCGCACTCACTCACACACTTCACCCAAACACATTGCACCGCACTGACACACACTTCACCCAAACACATTGAACCGCACTCACTCACACACTTCACCCAAACACATTGCACCGCACTCACTCACACATTTCACCCAAACACATTGCACCATACTCACTCACACACTTCACCCAAACACATTCCACCGCACTGACTCACACACTTCACCCAAACACATTGCACCATACTCGCTCACACGCTTCACCCAAACAAATTGCACCGTACTCACTCACACACTTCACCCAAATACATTGCACCGCACTCACTCACACACTTCACCCAAACACATTGCACCGTACTCACTCACACACTTCACCCAAACACATTGCACCGCACTCACTCACACACTTCACCCAAACACATTGCACCGCACTCACTCACACACTTCACCCAAACACATTGCACTGCACTCACTCACACACTTCACCCAAACCCATTGCACCGCACTGACACACACTTCACCCAAACACATTGCACCGCACTCACTCACACACTTCACCCAAACACATTACACTGCACTCACTCACACACTTCACCCAAACACAATGCACCGCACTCACTCACACACTTCACCCAAACACATTGCACCGCATTCACTCACACACTTCACCAAAACACATTGCACTGCACTCACTCACAAACTTCACCCAAACACATTGCACCGCACTCAATCACACACTTCACCCAATCACATTGCCACGCACTCAGTGACACACTTCACCCAAACACATTGCACCGCACTAAATCACACACTTCACCCAAACACATTGCACCGCACTCACTCAAACACTTCACCCAAACACATTGCACCGCACTCACTCACACACTTCACCCAAACACATTGCACCGCACTGACACACACTTCACCCAAACACATTGAACCGCACTCACTCACACACTTCACCCAAAGACATTGCATCGCACTCACTCACACATTTCACCGAAACACATTGCACCATACTCGCTCACACACTTCACCCAAACAAATTCCACCGTACTCACTCACACACTTCACCCAAACACATTGCACCGCACTCACTCACACACTTCACCCAAACACATTGCACCGCACTCACTCACACACTTCACCCAAACACATTGTACCGCACTGACACACACTTCACCCAAACACATTGAACCGCACTCACTCACACACTTCACCCAAACACATTGCACCGCACTCACTCACACATTTCACCCAAACACATTGCACCATACTCACTCACACACTTCACCCAAACACATTCCACCGCACTGACTCACACACTTCACCCAAACACATTGCACCATACTCGCTCACACACTTCACCCAAACAAATTGCACCGTACTCACTCACACACTTCACCCAAACACATTGCACCGCACTCACTCACACACTTCACCCAAACACATTGCACCGCATTCACTCACACACTTCACCCAAACACATTGCACCGCACTCACTCACATACTTCACCCAAACACATTGCACTGCACTCACGCACACACTTCACCCAAACCCATTGCACCGCACTGACACACACTTCACCCAAACACATTGCACCGCACTCACTCACACACTTCACCCAAACACATTGCACCGCACTCACTCACACATTTCACCCAAACACATTGCACCATACTCACTCACACACTTCACCCAAACACATTCCACCGCACTGACTCACACACTTCACCCAAACACATTGCACCATACTCGCTCACACACTTCACCCAAACAAATTGCACCGTACTCACTCACACACTTCACCCAAACACATTGCACCGCACTCACTCACACACTTCACCCAAACACATTGCACCGCATTCACTCACACACTTCACCCAAACACATTGCACCGCACTCACTCACATACTTCACCCAAACACATTGCACTGCACTCACTCACACACTTCACCCAAACCCATTGCACCGCACTGACACACACTTCACCCAAACACATTGCACCGCACTCACTCACACACTTCACCCAAACACATTACACTGCACTCACTCACACACTTCCCCCAAACAAATTGCACCGTACTCACTCACACACTTCACCCAAACACAATGCACTGCACTCACTCACACTCTTCACCCAAACACATTGCACCGCACTCACTCACACACTTCACCCAAACACATTGCACCGTACTCACTCACACACGTCACCCAAACACATTGCACCGCACTCACTCACACACTTCACCCAAACACATTGCCACGCACTCAGTGACACACTTCACTCAAACACATTGCAGCGCACTCAATCACACACTTCACCCAAACACATTGCACCGCACTGACTCACACACTTCACCCAAACACATTGCACCGTACTCACTCGCACACTTCACCCAAACACATTGCACCGCACTCACTCAAACACTTCACCCAAACACATTGCACCGCACTCACTCACACACTTCACCCAAACACATTGCACCGCACTGACACGCACTTCACCCAAACACATTGAACCGCACTCACTCACACACTTCACCCAAACACATTGCACCGCACTCACTCACACATTTCACCCAAACACATTGCACCATACTCACTCACACACTTCACCCAAACACATTCCAGCGCACTGACTCACACACTTCACCCAAACACATTGCACCATACTCGCTCACACACTTCACCCAAACAAATTGCACCGTACTCACTCACACACTTCACCAAACACATTGCACCGCACTCACTCACACACTTCGCTCAAACACATTGCACCGCACTCACTCACACACTTCACCCAAACACATTGCACCGCACTGAGAAACACTTCACCCAAACACATTGAACCGCACTCACTCACACACTTCACCCAAACACATTGCACCGCACTCACTCACACACTTCACCCAAACACATTGCACCGCACTCACTCACATACTTCACCCAAACACATTGCACTGCACTCACGCACACACTTCACCCAAACACATTGCACCGCACTCACTCACACACTTCACCCAAACACATTGCACCGCACTCACTCACACATTTCACCCAAACACATTGCACCATACTCACTCACACACTTCACCCAAACACATTCCACCGCACTGACTCACACACTTCACCCAAACACATTGCACCATACTCGCTCACACACTTCACCCAAACAAATTGCACCGTACTCACTCACACACTTCACCCAAACAAATTGCACCGTACTCACTCACACACTTCACCCAAACACAATGCACCGCACTCACTCACACACTTCACCCAAACACATTGCACCGCACTCACTCACACACTTCACCCAAACACATTGCACCGTACTCACTCACACACTTCACCCAAACACATTGCACCGCACTCACTCACACACTTCACCCAAACACATTGCACCGCACTCACTCACACACTTCACCCAAACACATTGCACCGCACTGACTCACACACTTCACCCAAACACATTGCCACGCACTCAGTGACACACTTCACCCAAACACATTGCACCGCACTCAATCACACACTTCACCCAAACACATTGCACCGCACTCACTCAAAAACTTCACCCAAACACATTGCACCGCACTCACTCACACACTTCACCCAAACACATTGCACCGCACTGACACACACTTCACCCAAACACATTGAACCGCACTCACTCACACACTTCACCCAAACACATTGCACCGCACTCACTCACACATTTCACCCAAACACATTGCACCATACTCACTCACACACTTCACCCAAACACATTCCACCGCACTGACTCACACACTTCACCCAAACACATTGCACCATACTCGCTCACACGCTTCACCCAAACAAATTGCACCGTACTCACTCACACACTTCACCCAAATACATTGCACCGCACTCACTCACACACTTCACCCAAACACATTGCACCGTACTCACTCACACACTTCACCCAAACACATTGCACCGCACTCACTCACACACTTCACCCAAACACATTGCACCGCACTCACTCACACACTTCACCCAAACACATTGCACTGCACTCACTCACACACTTCACCCAAACCCATTGCACCGCACTGACACACACTTCACCCAAACACATTGCACCGCACTCACTCACACACTTCACCCGAACACATTACACTGCACTCACTCACACACTTCACCCAAACACAATGCACCGCACTCACTCACACACTTCACCCAAACACATTGCACCGCATTCACTCACACACTTCACCAAAACACATTGCACTGCACTCACTCACAAACTTCACCCAAACACATTGCACCGCACTCAATCACACACTTCACCCAATCACATTGCCACGCACTCAGTGACACACTTCACCCAAACACATTGCACCGCACTAAATCACACACTTCACCCAAACACATTGCACCGCACTCACTCAAACACTTCACCCAAACACATTGCACCGCACTCACTCACACACTTCACCCAAACACATTGCACCGCACTGACACACACTTCACCCAAACACATTGAACCGCACTCACTCACACACTTCACCCAAAGACATTGCATCGCACTCACTCACACATTTCACCGAAACACATTGCACCATACTCGCTCACACACTTCACCCAAACAAATTCCACCGTACTCACTCACACACTTCACCCAAACACATTGCACCGCACTCACTCACACACTTCACCCAAACACATTGCACCGCACTCACTCACACACTTCACCCAAACACATTGTACCGCACTGACACACACTTCACCCAAACACATTGAACCGCACTCACTCACACACTTCACCCAAACACATTGCACCGCACTCACTCACACATTTCACCCAAACACATTGCACCATACTCACTCACACACTTCACCCAAACACATTCCACCGCACTGACTCACACACTTCACCCAAACACATTGCACCATACTCGCTCACACACTTCACCCAAACAAATTGCACCGTACTCACTCACACACTTCACCCAAACACATTGCACCGCACTCACTCACACACTTCACCCAAACACATTGCACCGCATTCACTCACACACTTCACCCAAACACATTGCACCGCACTCACTCACATACTTCACCCAAACACATTGCACTGCACTCACGCACACACTTCACCCAAACCCATTGCACCGCACTGACACACACTTCACCCAAACACATTGCACCGCACTCACTCACACACTTCACCCAAACACATTGCACCGCACTCACTCACACATTTCACCCAAACACATTGCACCATACTCACTCACACACTTCACCCAAACACATTCCACCGCACTGACTCACACACTTCACCCAAACACATTGCACCATACTCGCTCACACACTTCACCCAAACAAATTGCACCGTACTCACTCACACACTTCACCCAAACACATTGCACCGCACTCACTCACACACTTCACCCAAACACATTGCACCGCATTCACTCACACACTTCACCCAAACACATTGCACCGCACTCACTCACATACTTCACCCAAACACATTGCACTGCACTCACTCACACACTTCACCCAAACCCATTGCACCGCACTGACACACACTTCACCCAAACACATTGCACTGCACTCACTCACACACTTCCCCCAAACAAATTGCACCGTACTCACTCACACACTTCACCCAAACACAATGCACTGCACTCACTCACACTCTTCACCCAAACACATTGCACCGCACTCACTCACACACTTCACCCAAACACATTGCACCGTACTCACTCACACACGTCACCCAAACACATTGCACCGCACTCACTCACACACTTCACCCAAACACATTGCCACGCACTCAGTGACACACTTCACTCAAACACATTGCAGCGCACTCAATCACACACTTCACCCAAACACATTGCACCGCACTGACTCACACACTTCACCCAAACACATTGCACCGCACTCACTCGCACACTTCACCCAAACACATGGCACCGCACTCACTCAAACACTTCACCCAAACACATTGCACCGCACTCACTCACACACTTCACCCAAACACATTGCACCGCACTGACACGCACTTCACCCAAACACATTGAACCGCACTCACTCACACACTTCACCCAAACACATTGCACCGCACTCACTCACACATTTCACCCAAACACATTGCACCATACTCACTCACACACTTCACCCAAACACATTCCAGCGCACTGACTCACACACTTCACCCAAACACATTGCACCATACTCGCTCACACACTTCACCCAAACAAATTGCACCGTACTCACTCACACACTTCACCAAACACATTGCACCGCACTCACTCACACACTTCGCTCAAACACATTGCACCGCACTCACTCACACACTTCACCCAAACACATTGCACCGCACTGAGAAACACTTCACCCAAACACATTGAACCGCACTCACTCACACACTTCACCCAAACACATTGCACCGCACTCACTCACACACTTCACCCAAACACATTGCACCGCACTCACTCACATACTTCACCCAAACACATTGCACTGCACTCACGCACACACTTCACCCAAACACATTGCACCGCACTGACACACACTTCACCCAAACACATTGCACCGCACTCACTCACACACTTCACCCAAACACATTGCACCGCACTCACTCACACATTTCACCCAAACACATTGCACCATACTCACTCACACACTTCACCCAAACACATTCCACCGCACTGACTCACACACTTCACCCAAACACATTGCACCATACTCGCTCACACACTTCACCCAAACAAATTGCACCGTACTCACTCACACACTTCACCCAAACACATTGCACCGCACTCACTCACACACTTCACCCAAACACATTGCACCGCATTCACTCACACACTTCACCCAAACACATTGCACCGCACTCACTCACACACTTCACCCAAACCCATTGCACCGCTCTGACACACACTTCACCCAAACACATTGCACCGCACTCACTCACACACTTCACCCAAACACATTACACTGCACTCACTCACACACTTCACCCAAACAAATTGCACCGTACTCACTCACACACTTCACCCAAACACAATGCACCGCACTCACTCACACACTTCACCCAAACACATTGCACCGCACTCACTCACACACTTCACCCAAACACATTGCACCGTACTCACTCACACACTTCACCCAAACACATTGCACCGCACTCAATCATACACTTCACCCAAACACATTGCACCGCACTCACTCACACACTTCACCCAAACACATTGCACTGCACTGACTCACACACTTCACCCAAACACATTGCCACGCACTCAGTGACACACTTCACCCAAACACATTGCACCGCACTCAATCACACACTTCACCCAAACACATTGCAACGCACTCACTCACACACTTCACCCAAACACATTGCACCGTACTCACTCGCACACTTCACCCAAACACATTGCACCGCACTCACTCAAAAACTTCACCCATACACATTGCACCGCACTCACTCACACACTTCACCCAAACACATTGCACCGCACTGACACACACTTCACCCAAACACATTGAACCGCACTCACTCACACACTTCACCCAAACACATTGCACCGCACTCACTCACACATTTCACCCAAACACATTGCACCATACTCAATCACACACTTCACCCAAACACATTCCGCCGCACTGACTCACACACTTCACCCAAACACATTGCACCATACTCGCTCACACGCTTCACCCAAACAAATTGCACCGTACTCACTCACACACTTCACCCAAATACATTGCACCGCAATCACTCACACACTTCACCCAAACACATTGCACCGTACTCACTCACACACTTCACCCAAACACATTGCACCGCACTCACTCACACACTTCACCCAAACACATTGCACCGCACTCACTCAGACACTTCACCCAAACACATTGCACTGCACTCACTCACACACTTCACCCAAACCCATTGCACCGCACTGACACACACTTCACCCAAACACATTGCACCGCACTCACTCACTCACTTCACCCAAACACATTACACTGCACTCACTCACACACTTCACCCAAACACAATGCACCGCACTCACTCACACACTTCACCCAAACAAAATGCACTGCACTCACTCACACACTTCACCCAAACACATTGCACCGCACTCACTCACACACTTCAACCAAACACAATGCACCGCACTCACTCACACACTTCACCCAAACACATTGCACCGCATTCACTCACACACTTCACCCAAACACATTGCACCGTACTCACTCACACACTTCGCCCAAACACATTGCACCGCACTCACTCACAAACTTCAACCAAACACATTACACCGCACTCACTCACACACTTCACCAAAACACATTGCACTGCACTCACTCACACACTTCACCCAAACACATTGCACCGCACTCAATCACACACTTCACCCAATCACATTGCCACACACTCAGTGACACACTTCACCCAAACACATTGCACCGCACTAAATCACACACTTCACCCAAACACATTGCACCGCACTCACTCAAACACTTCACCCAAACACATTGCACCATACTCGCTCACACACTTCACCCAAACAAATTGCACCGTACTCACTCACACACTTCACCCAAACACATTGCACCGCACTCACTCACACACTTCACCCAAACACATTGCACCGCACTCACTCACACACTTCACCCAAACACATTGTACCGCACTGACACACACTTCACCCAAACACATTGAACCGCACTCACTCACACACTTCACCCAAACACATTGCACCGCACTCACTCACACATTTCACCCAAACACATTGCACCATACTCACTCACACACTTCACCCAAACACATTCCACCGCACTGACTCACACACTTCACCCAAACACATTGCACCATACTCGCTCACACACTTCACCCAAACAAATTGCACCGTACTCACTCACACACTTCACCCAAACACATTGCACCGCATTCACTCACACACTTCACCCAAACACATTGCACCGCACTCACTCACATACTTCACCCAAACACATTGCACTGCACTCACGCACACACTTCACCCAAACCCATTGCACCGCACTGACACACACTTCACCCAAACACATTGCACCGCACTCACTCACACACTTCACCCAAACACATTGCACCGCATTCACTCACACACTTCACCAAAACACATTGCACTGCACTCACTCACAAACTTCACCCAAACACATTGCACCGCACTCAATCACACACTTCACCCAATCACATTGCCACGCACTCAGTGACACACTTCACCCAAACACATTGCACCGCACTAAATCACACACTTCACCCAAACACATTGCACCGCACTCACTCAAACACTTCACCCAAACACATTGCACCGCACTCACTCACACACTTCACCCAAACACATTGCACCGCACTGACACACACTTCACCCAAACACATTGAACCGCACTCACTCACACACTTCACCCAAAGACATTGCATCGCACTCACTCACACATTTCACCGAAACACATTGCACCATACTCGCTCACACACTTCACCCAAACAAATTCCACCGTACTCACTCACACACTTCACCCAAACACATTGCACCGCACTCACTCACACACTTCACCCAAACACATTGCACCGCACTCACTCACACACTTCACCCAAACACATTGTACCGCACTGACACACACTTCACCCAAACACATTGAACCGCACTCACTCACACACTTCACCCAAACACATTGCACCGCACTCACTCACACATTTCACCCAAACACATTGCACCATACTCACTCACACACTTCACCCAAACACATTCCACCGCACTGACTCACACACTTCACCCAAACACATTGCACCATACTCGCTCACACACTTCACCCAAACAAATTGCACCGTACTCACTCACACACTTCACCCAAACACATTGCACCGCACTCACTCACACACTTCACCCAAACACATTGCACCGCATTCACTCACACACTTCACCCAAACACATTGCACCGCACTCACTCACATACTTCACCCAAACACATTGCACTGCACTCACGCACACACTTCACCCAAACCCATTGCACCGCACTGACACACACTTCACCCAAACACATTGCACCGCACTCACTCACACACTTCACCCAAACACATTGCACCGCACTCACTCACACATTTCACCCAAACACATTGCACCATACTCACTCACACACTTCACCCAAACACATTCCACCGCACTGACTCACACACTTCACCCAAACACATTGCACCATACTCGCTCACACACTTCACCCAAACAAATTGCACCGTACTCACTCACACACTTCACCCAAACACATTGCACCGCACTCACTCACACACTTCACCCAAACACATTGCACCGCATTCACTCACACACTTCACCCAAACACATTGCACCGCACTCACTCACATACTTCACCCAAACACATTGCACTGCACTCACTCACACACTTCACCCAAACCCATTGCACCGTACTGACACACACTTCACCCAAACACATTGCACCGCACTCACTTACACACTTCACCCAAACACATTACACTGCACTCACTCACACACTTCCCCCAAACAAATTGCACCGTACTCACTCACACACTTCACCCAAACACAATGCACTGCACTCACTCACACTCTTCACCCAAACACATTGCACCGCACTCACTCACACACTTCACCCAAACACATTGCACCGTACTCACTCACACACGTCACCCAAACACATTGCACCGCACTCACTCACACACTTCACCCAAACACATTGCCACGCACTCAGTGACACACTTCACTCAAACACATTGCAGCGCACTCAATCACACACTTCACCCAAACACATTGCACCGCACTGACTCACACACTTCACCCAAACACATTGCACCGTACTCACTCGCACACTTCACCCAAACACATTGCACCGCACTCACTCAAACACTTCACCCAAACACATTGCACCGCACTCACTCACACACTTCACCCAAACACATTGCACCGCACTGACACGCACTTCACCCAAACACATTGAACCGCACTCACTCACACACTTCACCCAAACACATTGCACCGCACTCACTCACACATTTCACCCAAACACATTGCACCATACTCACTCACACACTTCACCCAAACACATTCCAGCGCACTGACTCACACACTTCACCCAAACACATTGCACCATACTCGCTCACACACTTCACCCAAACAAATTGCACCGTACTCACTCACACACTTCACCAAACACATTGCACCGCACTCACTCACACACTTCGCTCAAACACATTGCACCGCACTCACTCACACACTTCACCCAAACACATTGCACCGCACTGAGAAACACTTCACCCAAACACATTGAACCGCACTCACTCACACACTTCACCCAAACACATTGCACCGCACTCACTCACACACTTCACCCAAACACATTGCACCGCACTCACTCACATACTTCACCCAAACACATTGCACTGCACTCACGCACACACTTCACCCAAACACATTGCACCGCACTGACACACACTTCACCCAAACACATTGCACCGCACTCACTCACACACTTCACCCAAACACATTGCACCGCACTCACTCACACATTTCACCCAAACACATTGCACCATACTCACTCACACACTTCACCCAAACACATTCCACCGCACTGACTCACACACTTCACCCAAACACATTGCACCATACTCGCTCACACACTTCACCCAAACAAATTGCACCGTACTCACTCACACACTTCACCCAAACACATTGCACCGCACTCACTCACACACTTCACCCAAACACATTGCACCGCATTCACTCACACACTTCACCCAAACACATTGCACCGCACTCACTCACACACTTCACCCAAACCCATTGCACCGCTCTGACACACACTTCACCCAAACACATTGCACCGCACTCACTCACACACTTCACCCAAACACATTACACTGCACTCACTCACACACTTCACCCAAACAAATTGCACCGTACTCACTCACACACTTCACCCAAACACATTGCACCGCACTCACTCACACACTTCACCCAAACACATTACACTGCACTCACTCACACACTTCACCCAAACAAATTGCACCGTACTCACTCACACACTTCACCCAAACACATTGCACCGCACTCAATCATACACTTCACCCAAACACATTGCACCGCACTCACTCACACACTTCACCCAAACACATTGCACTGCACTGACTCACACACTTCACCCAAACACATTGCCACGCACTCAGTGACACACTTCACCCAAACACATTGCACCGCACTCAATCACACACTTCACCCAAACACATTGCAACGCACTCACTCACACACTTCACCCAAACACATTGCACCGTACTCACTCGCACACTTCACCCAAACACATTGCACCGCACTCACTCAAAAACTTCACCCATACACATTGCACCGCACTCACTCACACACTTCACCCAAACACATTGCACCGCACTGACACACACTTCACCCAAACACATTGAACCGCACTCACTCACACACTTCACCCAAACACATTGCACCGCACTCACTCACACATTTCACCCAAACACATTGCACCATACTCAATCACACACTTCACCCAAACACATTCCGCCGCACTGACTCACACACTTCACCCAAACACATTGCACCATACTCGCTCACACGCTTCACCCAAACAAATTGCACCGTACTCACTCACACACTTCACCCAAATACATTGCACCGCAATCACTCACACACTTCACCCAAACACATTGCACCGTACTCACTCACACACTTCACCCAAACACATTGCACCGCACTCACTCACACACTTCACCCAAACACATTGCACCGCACTCACTCAGACACTTCACCCAAACACATTGCACTGCACTCACTCACACACTTCACCCAAACCCATTGCACCGCACTGACACACACTTCACCCAAACACATTGCACCGCACTCACTCACTCACTTCACCCAAACACATTACACTGCAGTCACTCACACACTTCACCCAAACACAATGCACCGCACTCACTCACACACTTCACCCAAACAAAATGCACTGCACTCACTCACACACTTCACCCAAACACATTGCACCGCACTCACTCACACACTTCACCCAAACACAATGCACCGCACTCACTCACACACTTCACCCAAACACATTGCACCGCATTCACTCACACACTTCACCCAAACACATTGCACCGTACTCACTCACACACTTCGCCCAAACACATTGCACCGCACTCACTCACAAACTTCAACCAAACACATTACACCGCACTCACTCACACACTTCACCAAAACACATTGCACTGCACTCACTCACACACTTCACCCAAACACATTGCACCGCACTCAATCACACACTTCACCCAATCACATTGCCACACACTCAGTGACACACTTCACCCAAACACATTGCACCGCACTAAATCACACACTTCACCCAAACACATTGCACCGCACTCACTCAAACACTTCACCCAAACACATTGCACCATACTCGCTCACACACTTCACCCAAACAAATTGCACCGTACTCACTCACACACTTCACCCAAACACATTGCACCGCACTCACTCACACACTTCACCCAAACACATTGCAACGCACTCACTCACACACTTCACCCAAACACATTGCACCGTACTCACTCGCACACTTCACCCAAACACATTGCACCGCACTCACTCACAAACTTCAACCAAACACATTACACCGCACTCACTCACACACTTCACCAAAACACATTGCACTGCACTCACTCACACACTTCACCCAAACACATTGCACCGCACTCAATCACACACTTCACCCAATCACATTGCCACACACTCAGTGACACACTTCACCCAAACACATTGCACCGCACTAAATCACACACTTCACCCAAACACATTGCACCGCACTCACTCAAACACTTCACCCAAACACATTGCACCATACTCGCTCACACACTTCACCCAAACAAATTGCACCGTACTCACTCACACACTTCACCCAAACACATTGCACCGCACTCACTTACACACTTCACCCAAACACATTACACTGCACTCACTCACACACTTCCCCCAAACAAATTGCACCGTACTCACTCACACACTTCACCCAAACACAATGCACTGCACTCACTCACACTCTTCACCCAAACACATTGCACCGCACTCACTCACACACTTCACCCAAACACATTGCACCGTACTCACTCACACACGTCACCCAAACACATTGCACCGCACTCACTCACACACTTCACCCAAACACATTGCCACGCACTCAGTGACACACTTCACTCAAACACATTGCAGCGCACTCAATCACACACTTCACCCAAACACATTGCACCGCACTGACTCACACACTTCACCCAAACACATTGCACCGTACTCACTCGCACACTTCACCCAAACACATTGCACCGCACTCACTCAAACACTTCACCCAAACACATTGCACCGCACTCACTCACACACTTCACCCAAACACATTGCACCGCACTGACACGCACTTCACCCAAACACATTGAACCGCACTCACTCACACACTTCACCCAAACACATTGCACCGCACTCACTCACACATTTCACCCAAACACATTGCACCATACTCACTCACACACTTCACCCAAACACATTCCAGCGCACTGACTCACACACTTCACCCAAACACATTGCACCATACTCGCTCACACACTTCACCCAAACAAATTGCACCGTACTCACTCACACACTTCACCAAACACATTGCACCGCACTCACTCACACACTTCGCTCAAACACATTGCACCGCACTCACTCACACACTTCACCCAAACACATTGCACCGCACTGAGAAACACTTCACCCAAACACATTGAACCGCACTCACTCACACACTTCACCCAAACACATTGCACCGCACTCACTCACACACTTCACCCAAACACATTGCACCGCACTCACTCACATACTTCACCCAAACACATTGCACTGCACTCACGCACACACTTCACCCAAACACATTGCACCGCACTGACACACACTTCACCCAAACACATTGCACCGCACTCACTCACACACTTCACCCAAACACATTGCACCGCACTCACTCACACATTTCACCCAAACACATTGCACCATACTCACTCACACACTTCACCCAAACACATTCCACCGCACTGACTCACACACTTCACCCAAACACATTGCACCATACTCGCTCACACACTTCACCCAAACAAATTGCACCGTACTCACTCACACACTTCACCCAAACACATTGCACCGCACTCACTCACACACTTCACCCAAACACATTGCACCGCATTCACTCACACACTTCACCCAAACACATTGCACCGCACTCACTCACACACTTCACCCAAACCCATTGCACCGCTCTGACACACACTTCACCCAAACACATTGCACCGCACTCACTCACACACTTCACCCAAACACATTACACTGCACTCACTCACACACTTCACCCAAACAAATTGCACCGTACTCACTCACACACTTCACCCAAACACATTGCACCGCACTCACTCACACACTTCACCCAAACACATTACACTGCACTCACTCACACACTTCACCCAAACAAATTGCACCGTACTCACTCACACACTTCACCCAAACACATTGCACCGCACTCAATCATACACTTCACCCAAACACATTGCACCGCACTCACTCACACACTTCACCCAAACACATTGCACTGCACTGACTCACACACTTCACCCAAACACATTGCCACGCACTCAGTGACACACTTCACCCAAACACATTGCACCGCACTCAATCACACACTTCACCCAAACACATTGCAACGCACTCACTCACACACTTCACCCAAACACATTGCACCGTACTCACTCGCACACTTCACCCAAACACATTGCACCGCACTCACTCAAAAACTTCACCCATACACATTGCACCGCACTCACTCACACACTTCACCCAAACACATTGCACCGCACTGACACACACTTCACCCAAACACATTGAACCGCACTCACTCACACACTTCACCCAAACACATTGCACCGCACTCACTCACACATTTCACCCAAACACATTGCACCATACTCAATCACACACTTCACCCAAACACATTCCGCCGCACTGACTCACACACTTCACCCAAACACATTGCACCATACTCGCTCACACGCTTCACCCAAACAAATTGCACCGTACTCACTCACACACTTCACCCAAATACATTGCACCGCAATCACTCACACACTTCACCCAAACACATTGCACCGTACTCACTCACACACTTCACCCAAACACATTGCACCGCACTCACTCACACACTTCACCCAAACACATTGCACCGCACTCACTCAGACACTTCACCCAAACACATTGCACTGCACTCACTCACACACTTCACCCAAACCCATTGCACCGCACTGACACACACTTCACCCAAACACATTGCACCGCACTCACTCACTCACTTCACCCAAACACATTACACTGCACTCACTCACACACTTCACCCAAACACAATGCACCGCACTCACTCACACACTTCACCCAAACAAAATGCACTGCACTGACTCACACACTTCACCCAAACACATTGCACCGCACTCACTCACACACTTCACCCAAACACAATGCACCGCACTCACTCACACACTTCACCCAAACACATTGCACCGCATTCACTCACACACTTCACCCAAACACATTGCACCGTACTCACTCACACACTTCGCCCAAACACATTGCACCGCACTCACTCACAAACTTCAACCAAACACATTACACCGCACTCACTCACACACTTCACCAAAACACATTGCACTGCACTCACTCACACACTTCACCCAAACACATTGCACCGCACTCAATCACACACTTCACCCAATCACATTGCCACACACTCAGTGACACACTTCACCCAAACACATTGCACCGCACTAAATCACACACTTCACCCAAACACATTGCACCGCACTCACTCAAACACTTCACCCAAACACATTGCACCATACTCGCTCACACACTTCACCCAAACAAATTGCACCGTACTCACTCACACACTTCACCCAAACACATTGCACCGCACTCACTCACACACTTCACCCAAACACATTGCACCGCACTCACTCACACACTTCACCCAAACACATTGTACCGCACTGACACACACTTCACCCAAACACATTGAACCGCACTCACTCACACACTTCACCCAAACACATTGCACCGCACTCACTCACACATTTCACCCAAACACATTGCACCATACTCACTCACACACTTCACCCAAACACATTCCACCGCACTGACTCACACACTTCACCCAAACACATTGCACCATACTCGCTCACACACTTCACCCAAACAAATTGCACCGTACTCACTCACACACTTCACCCAAACACATTGCACCGCATTCACTCACACACTTCACCCAAACACATTGCACCGCACTCACTCACATACTTCACCCAAACACATTGCACTGCACTCACGCACACACTTCACCCAAACCCATTGCACCGCACTGACACACACTTCACCCAAACACATTGCACCGCACTCACTCACACACTTCACCCAAACACATTGCACCGCACTCACTCACACATTTCACCCAAACACATTGCACCATACTCACTCACACACTTCACCCAAACACATTCCACCGCACTGACTCACACACTTCACCCAAACACATTGCACCATACTCGCTCACACACTTCACCCAAACAAATTGCACCGTACTCACTCACACACTTCACCCAAACACATTGCACCGCACTCACTCACACACTTCACCCAAACACATTGCACCGCATTCACTCACACACTTCACCCAAACACATTGCACCGCACTCACTCACATACTTCACCCAAACACATTGCACTGCACTCACTCACACACTTCACCCAAACACATTCCAGCGCACTGACTCACACACTTCACCCAAACACATTGCACCATACTCGCTCACACACTTCACCCAAACAAATTGCACCGTACTCACTCACACACTTCACCAAACACATTGCACCGCACTCACTCACACACTTCACACAAACACATTGCACCGCACTCACTCATACACTTCACCCAAACACATTGCACCGCACTGAGAAACACTTCACCCAAACACATTGAACCGCACTCACTCACACACTTCACCCAAACGCATTGCACCACACTCACTCACACATTTCACCTAAACACATTGCACCATACTCACTCACACACTTCACCCAAACACATTCCACCGCACTGACTCACACACTTCACCCAAACACATTGCACCATACTCGCTCACACACTTCACCCAAACAAATTGCACCGTACTCACTCACACACTTCACCCAAATACATTGCACCGCACTCACTCACACACTTCACCCAAACACATTGCACCGCATTCACTCACACACTTCACCCAAACACATTGCACTGCACTCACTCACACACTTCACCCAAACCCATTGCACCGCACTGACACACACTTCACCCAAACACATTGCACCGCACTCACTCACACACTTCACCCAAACACATTACACTGCACTCACTCACACACTTCACCCAAACAAATTGCACCGTACTCACTCACACACTTCACCCAAACACAATGCACCGCACTCACTCACACACTTCACCCAAACACATTGCACCGTACTCACTCACACACTTCACCCAAACACATTGCACCGCACTCAATCACACACTTCACCCAAACACATTGCACCGCACTCACTCACACACTTCACCCAAACACATTGCACTGCACTGACTCACACACTTCACCCAAACACATTGCCACGCACTCAGTGACACACTTCACCCAAACACATTGCACCGCACTCAATCACACACTTCACCCAAACACATTGCAACGCACTCACTCACACACTTCACCCAAACACATTGCACCGTACTCACTCGCACACTTCACCCAAACACATTGCACCGCACTCACTCAAAAACTTCACCCATACACATTGCACCGCACTCACTCACACACTTCACCCAAACACATTGCACCGCACTGACACACACTTCACCCAAACACATTGAACCGCACTCACTCACACACTTCACCCAAACACATTGCACCGCACTCACTCACACATTTCACCCAAACACATTGCACCATACTCACTCACACACTTCACCCAAACACATTCCGCCGCACTGACTCACACACTTCACCCAAACACATTGCACCATACTCGCTCACACGCTTCACCCAAACAAATTGCACCGTACTCACTCACACACTTCACCCAAATACATTGCACCGCACTCACTCACACACTTCACCCAAACACATTGCACCGTACTCACTCACACACTTCACCCAAACACATTGCACCGCACTCACTCACACACTTCACCCAAACACATTGCACCGCACTCACTCAGACACTTCACCCAAACACATTGCACTGCACTCACTCACACACTTCACCCAAACCCATTGCACCGCACTGACACACACTTCACCCAAACACATTGCACCGCACTCACTCACACACTTCACCCAAACACATTACACTGCACTCACTCACACACTTCACCCAAACACAATGCACCGCACTCACTCACACACTTCACCCAAACACATTGCACTGCACTCACTCACACACTTCACCCAAACACATTGCACCGCACTCAATCACACACTTCACCCAAACACATTGCCACGCACTCAGTGACACACTTCACCCAAACACATTGCACCGCACTAAATCACACACTTCACCCAAACACATTGCACCGCACTCACTCACACACTTCACCCAAACACATTGCACCGTACTCACTCGCACACTTCACCCAAACACATTGCACCGCACTCACTCAAACACTTCACCCAAACACATTGCACCGCACTCACTCACACACTTCACCCAAACACATTGCACCGCAATGACACACACTTCACCCAAACACATTGCACCATACTCACTCACACACTTCACCCAAACACATTCCACCACACTGACTCACACACTTCACCCAAACACATTGCACCATATTCGCTCACACACTTCACCCGAACAAATTGCACCGTACTCACTCACACACTTCACCCAAACACATTGCACCGCACTCACTCACACACTTCACCCAAACACATTGCACCGCACTCACTCACACACTTCACCCAAACACATTGTACCGCACTGACACACACTTCACCCAAACACATTGAACCGCACTCACTCACACACTTCACCCAAACACATTGCACCGCACTCACTCACACATTTCACCCAAACATATTGCACCATACTCACTCACACACTTCACCCAAACACATTCCACCGCACTGACTCACACACTTCACCCAAACACATTGCACCATACTCGCTCACACTCTTCACCCAAACAAATTGCTCCGTACTCACTCACACACTTCACCCAAACACATTGCACCGCACTCACTCACACACTTCACCCAAACACATTGCACCGCATTCACTCACACACTTCACCCAAACACATTGCACCGCACTCACTCACATACATCACCCAAACACATTGCACTGCACTCACTCACACACTTCACCCAAACCCATTGCACCGCACTGACACACACTTCACCCAAACACATTGCACCGCACTCACTCACACACTTCACCCAAACACATTGCACCACACTCACTCACACATTTCACCCAAACACATTGCACCATACTCACTCACACACTTCACCCAAACACATTCCACCGCACTGACTCACACACTTCACCCAAACACATTGCACCATACTCGCTCACACACTTCACCCAAACAAATTGCACCGTACTCACTCACACACTTCACCCAAACACATTGCACCGCACTCACTCACACACTTCACCCAAACACATTGCACCGCATTCACTCACACACTTCACCCAAACACATTGCACCGCACTCACTCACATACTTCACCCAAACACATTGCACTGCACTCACTCACACACTTCACCCAAACCCATTGCACCGCACTGACACACACTTCACCCAAACACATTGCACCGCACTCACTCACACACTTCACCCAAACACATTACACTGCACTCACTCACACACTTCACCCAAACAAAATGCACCGCACTCACTCACACACTTCACCCAAACACATTGCACCGCAGTCACTCTCACACTTCACCCAAACACATTGCACCGTACTCACTCACACACTTCACCCAAACACATTGCACCGCACTCACTCACACACTTCACCCAAACACATTGCACCGCACTCACTCACACACTTCACCCAAACACAATGCATCGCACTGACTCACACACTTCACCCAAACACATTGCCACGCACTCAGTGACACACTTCACCCAAACACATTGCACCGCACTCAATCACACACTTCACCCAAACACATTGCACCGCACTCACTCACACACTTCACCCAAACACATTGCACCGTACTCACTCGCACACTTCACCCAAACACATTGCACCGCACTCACTCAAACACTTCACCCAAACACATTGCACCGCACTCACTCACACACTTCACCCAAACACATTGCACCGCACTGACACACACTTCACCCAAACACATTGAACCGCACTCACTCACACACTTCACCCAAACACATTGCACCGCACTCACACACACATTTCACCCAAACACATTGCACCATACACACTCACACACTTCACCCAAACACATTCCACCGCAATGACTCACACACTTCACCCAAACACATTGCACCATACTCGCACACACGCTTCACCCAAACAAATTGCACCGTACTCACTCACACACTTCACCCAAACACATTGCACCGCACTCACTCACACACTTCACCCAAACACATTGCACTGCACTCACTCACACACTTCACCCAAACCCATTGCACCGCACTGACACACACTTCACCCAAACACATTGCACCGCACTCACTCACACACTTCACCCAAACACATTACACTGCACTCACTCACGCACTTCACCCAAACACAATGCACCGCACTCACTCACACACTTCACCCAAACACAATGCACTGCACTCACTCACACACTTCACCCAAACACATTGCACCGCACTCACTCACACACTTCACCCAAACACAATGCACCGCACTCACTCACACACTTCTCCCAAACACACTGCACCGCACTCACTCACACACTTCACCCAAACACATTGCACCGTACTCACTCACACACTTCACCCAAACACATTGCACCGCACTCACTCACACACTTCAACCAAACACATTACACCGCACTCACTCACACACTTCACCCAAACACATTGCACTTCACTCACTCACACACTTCACCCAAACACAATGCACCGCACTCACTGACACACTTCACCCAAACACATTGCACCACACTCACTCACACACTTCACCCAAACACATTGCACCATACTCCCTCACACACTTCACCCAAACACAATGCACCGCACTCAATCACACACTTCACCCGAACACATTCCACCGTACTCATTGACACACTTCACCCAAACACATTGCACCGCACTCACTCACACACTTCACCCAAACACATTGCACCGCACTCACTCACACACTTCACCCACACACATTGCACCGCACTCACTCACACACTTCACCCAAACACATTGCACCGCACTCACTCACACACTTCACCCAAACACATTGCACCGCAAGCAATCACACACTTCACCCAAACACATTGCACCGCACTCACTCACATACTTCACCCAAACACATTGCACTGCACTCACTCACACACTTCACCCAAACCCATTGCACCGCACTGACACACACTTCACCCAAACACATTGCACCGCACTCACTCACACACTTCACCCAAACACATTACACTGCACTCACTCACACACTTCACCCAAACAAAATGCACCGCACTCACTCACACACTTCACCCAAACACAATGCACCGCACTCAATCACACACTTCACCCAAACACATTGCACCGCACTCACTCACACACTTCACCCAAACACATTGCACTGCACTGACTCACACACTTCACCCAAACACATTGCCACGCACTCAGTGACACACTTCACCCAAACACATTGCACCGCACTCAATCACACACTTCACCCAAACACATTGCAACGCACTCACTCACACACTTCACCCAAACACATTGCACCGTACTCACTCGCACACTTCACCCAAACACATTGCACCGCACTCACTCAAAAACTTCACCCATACACATTGCACCGCACTCACTCACACACTTCACCCAAACACATTGCACCGCACTGACACACACTTCACCCAAACACATTGAACCGCACTCACTCACACACTTCACCCAAACACATTGCACCGCACTCACTCACACATTTCACCCAAACACATTGCACCATACTCACTCACACACTTCACCCAAACACATTCCGCCGCACTGACTCACACACTTCACCCAAACACATTGCACCATACTCGCTCACACGCTTCACCCAAACAAATTGCACCGTACTCACTCACACACTTCACCCAAATACATTGCACCGCACTCACTCACACACTTCACCCAAACACATTGCACCGTACTCACTCACACACTTCACCCAAACACATTGCACCGCACTCACTCACACACTTCACCCAAACACATTGCACCGCACTCACTCAGACACTTCACCCAAACACATTGCACTGCACTCACTCACACACTTCACCCAAACCCATTGCACCGCACTGACACACACTTCACCCAAACACATTGCACCGCACTCACTCACACACTTCACCCAAACACATTACACTGCACTCACTCACACACTTCACCCAAACACAATGCACCGCACTCACTCACACACTTCACCCAAACACAATGCACTGCACTCACTCACACACTTCACCCAAACACATTGCACCGCACTCACTCACACACTTCACCCAAACACAATGCACCGCACTCACTCACACACTTCACCCAAACACATTGCACCGCATTCACTCACACACTTCACCCAAACACATTGCACCGTACTCACTCACACACTTCGCCCAAACACATTGCACCGCACTCACTCACAAACTTCAACCAAACACATTACACCGCACTCACTCACACACTTCACCCAAACACATTGCACTGCACTCACTCACACACTTCACCCAAACACATTGCACCGCACTCAATCACACACTTCACCCAAACACATTGCCACGCACTCAGTGACACACTTCACCCAAACACATTGCACCGCACTAAATCACACACTTCACCCAAACACATTGCACCGCACTCACTCACACACTTCACCCAAACACATTGCACCGTACTCACTCGCACACTTCACCCAAACACATTGCACCGCACTCACTCAAACACTTCACCCAAACACATTGCACCGCACTCACTCACACACTTCACCCAAACACATTGCACCGCAATGACACACACTTCACCCAAACACATTGCACCATACTCACTCACACACTTCACCCAAACACATTCCACCACACTGACTCACACACTTCACCCAAACACATTGCACCATATTCGCTCACACACTTCACCCGAACAAATTGCACCGTACTCACTCACACACTTCACCCAAACACATTGCACCGCACTCACTCACACACTTCACCCAAACACATTGCACCGCACTCACTCACACACTTCACCCAAACACATTGTACCGCACTGACACACACTTCACCCAAACACATTGAACCGCACTCACTCACACACTTCACCCAAACACATTGCACCGCACTCACTCACACATTTCACCCAAACATATTGCACCATACTCACTCACACACTTCACCCAAACACATTCCACCGCACTGACTCACACACTTCACCCAAACACATTGCACCATACTCGCTCACACTCTTCACCCAAACAAATTGCTCCGTACTCACTCAGACACTTCACCCAAACACATTGCACCGCACTCACTCACACACTTCACCCAAACACATTGCACCGCATTCACTCACACACTTCACCCAAACACATTGCACCGCACTCACTCACATACATCACCCAAACACATTGCACTGCACTCACTCACACACTTCACCCAAACCCATTGCACCGCACTGACACACACTTCACCCAAACACATTGCACCGCACTCACTCACACACTTCACCCAAACACATTGCACCACACTCACTCACACATTTCACCCAAACACATTGCACCATACTCACTCACACACTTCACCCAAACACATTCCACCGCACTGACTCACACACTTCACCCAAACACATTGCACCATACTCGCTCACACACTTCACCCAAACAAATTGCACCGTACTCACTCACACACTTCACCCAAACACATTGCACCGCACTCACTCACACACTTCACCCAAACACATTGCACCGCATTCACTCACACACTTCACCCAAACACATTGCACCGCACTCACTCACATACTTCACCCAAACACATTGCACTGCACTCACTCACACACTTCACCCAAACCCATTGCACCGCACTGACACACACTTCACCCAAACACATTGCACCGCACTCACTCACACACTTCACCCAAACACATTACACTGCACTCACTCACACACTTCACCCAAACAAAATGCACCGCACTCACTCACACACTTCACCCAAACACATTGCACCGCAGTCACTCTCACACTTCACCCAAACACATTGCACCGTACTCACTCACACACTTCACCCAAACACATTGCACCGCACTCACTCACACACTTCACCCAAACACATTGCACCGCACTCACTCACACACTTCACCCAAACACAATGCATCGCACTGACTCACACACTTCACCCAAACACATTGCCACGCACTCAGTGACACACTTCACCCAAACACATTGCACCGCACTCAATCACACACTTCACCCAAACACATTGCACCGCACTCACTCACACACTTCACCCAAACACATTGCACCGTACTCACTCGCACACTTCACCCAAACACATTGCACCGCACTCACTCAAACACTTCACCCAAACACATTGCACCGCACTCACTCACACACTTCACCCAAACACATTGCACCGCACTGACACACACTTCACCCAAACACATTGAACCGCACTCACTCACACACTTCACCCAAACACATTGCACCGCACTCACACACACATTTCACCCAAACACATTGCACCATACACACTCACACACTTCACCCAAACACATTCCACCGCAATGACTCACACACTTCACCCAAACACATTGCACCATACTCGCACACACGCTTCACCCAAACAAATTGCACCGTACTCACTCACACACTTCACCCAAACACATTGCACCGCACTCACTCACACACTTCACCCAAACACATTGCACTGCACTCACTCACACACTTCACCCAAACCCATTGCACCGCACTGACACACACTTCACCCAAACACATTGCACCGCACTCACTCACACACTTCACCCAAACACATTACACTGCACTCACTCACGCACTTCACCCAAACACAATGCACCGCACTCACTCACACACTTCACCCAAACACAATGCACTGCACTCACTCACACACTTCACCCAAACACATTGCACCGCACTCACTCACACACTTCACCCAAACACAATGCACCGCACTCACTCACACACTTCTCCCAAACACACTGCACCGCACTCACTCACACACTTCACCCAAACACATTGCACCGTACTCACTCACACACTTCACCCAAACACATTGCACCGCACTCACTCACACACTTCAACCAAACACATTACACCGCACTCACTCACACACTTCACCCAAACACATTGCACTTCACTCACTCACACACTTCACCCAAACACAATGCACCGCACTCACTGACACACTTCACCCAAACACATTGCACCACACTCACTCACACACTTCACCCAAACACATTGCACCATACTCCCTCACACACTTCACCCAAACACAATGCACCGCACTCAATCACACACTTCACCCGAACACATTCCACCGTACTCATTGACACACTTCACCCAAACACATTGCACCGCACTCACTCACACACTTCACCCAAACACATTGCACCGCACTCACTCACACACTTCACCCACACACATTGCACCGCACTCACTCACACACTTCACCCAAACACATTGCACCGCACTCACTCACACACTTCACCCAAACACATTGCACCGCAAGCAATCACACACTTCACCCAAACACATCGCACCGCACTCACTCACACACTTCACCCAAATACATTGCACCGCACTCACTCACATACTTAACCCAAACACATTGCACCGCATTCACTCACACACTTCACCCAAACACATTGCACCGTACTCACTCACACACTTCACCCAAACACATTGCACCGTACTCACTCGCACACTTCACCCAAACACATTGCACCTCACTCACTCGCACACTTCACCCAAACACATTGCACCGCACTCACTCACACACTTCACCCAAACACATTGCACCGCACTCACTCACACATTTCACCCAAACACATTGCACCGCACTCACTCACACACTTCACCCAAACACATTGCACCGCACTGACACACACTTCACCCAAACACATTGCACCGCACTCACTCACACACTTCACCCAAACACATTGCACCGCACTGACACACACTTCACCCAAACACATTGCACCGCACACACTCACACACTTCACTCAAACAAATTGCACCGCACTCACTCACACACTTCACCCAAACACATTCCACCGCACTCACTCACACACTTCACTCAAACAAATTGCACCGCACTCACTCACACACTTCACCCAAACACATTGCGCCGCACTCACTCACACACTTCACCCAAACACATTGCACCGCACTCACTCACACACTTCACCCAAACACATTGCACCGCACTGTCTCACACACTTCACCCAAACACATTGCCACGCACTCAGTGACACACTTCACCCAAACACATTGCACCGCACTCAATCACACACTTCACCCAAACACATTGCAACGCACTCACTCACACACTTCACCCAAACACATTGCACCGTACTCACTCGCACACTTCACCCAAACACATTGCACCGCACTCACTCAAACACTTCACCCAAACACATTGCACCGCACTCACTCACACACTTCACCCAAAAACATTGCACCGCACTGATACACACTTCACCCAAACTCATTGAACCGCACTCACTCACACACTTCACCCAAACACATTGCACCGCACTCACTCACACATTTCACCCAAACACATTGCACCATACTCACTCACACACTTCACCCAAACACATTCCACCGCACTGACTCACACACTTCACCCAAACACATTGCACCATACTCGCTCACAGACTTCACCCAAACAAATTGCACCGTACTCACTCACACACTGCACCCAAATACATTGCACCGCACTCACTCACACACTTCACCCAAACACATTGCACCGCACTCACTCACACACTTCACCCAAACACATTGCACCGCACTCACTCACACACTTCACCCAAACACATTGCACTGCACTCACTCACACACTTCACCCAAACACATTGCACCGTATTCACTCACACACTTCACCCAAACACATTGCACCGCACTCACTCACACACTTCACCCAAACCCATTGCACCGCACTGACACACACTTCACCCAAACACATTGCACCGCACTCACTCACACACTTCACCCAAACACATTACACTGCACTCACTCACACACTTCACAAAACAAATTGCACCGTACTCACTCACACACTTCACCCAAACACAATGCGCCGCACTCACTCACACACATCATCCAAACACATTGCACCGCACTAACTCACACACTTCACCCAAACACATTGCACTGCACTCACTCACACACTTCACCCAAACACATTGCACCGCACTCACTCACACACTTCACCCAAACACATTGCACCGCACTCACTCGCACACTTCACCCAAACGCATTGCACCGCACTCACTCACACACTTCACCCAAACACATTGTACCGCACTGACACACACTTCACCCAAACACATTGCACCGCACTCACTCACACACTTCACCCAAACACATTGCACCGCACTGACTCAAACACTTCACCCAAACACATTGCACCATACTCACTGACACACTTCACCCAAACCCATTGCACCGCACTCACTCACACACTTCACCCAAAACACATTACATCGCACTCACTCACACACTTAACCCAAACACATTTCACCGCATTCACTCACCCACTTCACCCAAACACATTGCACCGTACTCACTCACACACTTCACCCAAACACATTGCACCGCAGTCACTCGCACACTTCACCCAAACACATTGCACCGCACTCACTCACACACTTCACCCAAACACATTGCACCGCACTCACTCACACACTTCACCCAAACACATTGCACCGCACTCACTCACACACTTCACCCAAACACATTGCACCGCACTGACACACACTTCACCCAGACACATTGCACCGCACTGACACACACTTCACCCAAACACATTGCATCGCACTGACACACACTTCACCCACACACATTGCACCACACTCAGTCACACACTTGACCCAAACACATTGCACCGCACTCACTCACACACTTCACACAAACACATTGCACTGCGCTCAGTCACACACTTCACCCAAACACATTGCACCGCACTCACTCACACACTTCACCCAAACACATTGCACCGTACTCACTCACACACTTCACCCAAACACATTGCACCGCACTCACTCACACACTTCACCCATACACATTGCACCGCACTGACTCACACACTTCACCCAAACACATTGCACCGCACTGACTCACACACTTCACCCAAACACATTGCCACGCACTCAGTGACACACTTCACCCAAACACATTGCACCGCACTCAATCACACACTTCACCCAAACACATTGCACCGCACTCACTCACACACTTCACCCAAACACTTTGCACCGTACTCACTCGCACACTTCACCCAAACACATTGCACCGCACTCACTCAAACACTTCACCCAAACACATTGCACCGCACTCACTCACACACTTCACCCAAACACATTGCACCGCACTGACACACACTTCACCCAAACACATTGAACCGCACTCACTCACACACTTCACCCAAACACATTGCACCGCACTCACTCACACACTTCACCCAAACACATTGCACCGCACTCACTCACACACTTCACCCAAACACATTACACTGCACTCACTCACACACTTCACAAAACAAATTGCACCGTACTCACTCACACACTTCAACCAAACACAATGCGCCGCACTCACTCACACACATCACCCAAACACATTGCACCGCACTAACTCACACACTTCACCCAAACACATTGCACCGCACTCACTCACACACTTCACCCAAACACATTGCACCGCACTCACTCACACACTTCACCCAAACACATTGCACCGCACTCACTCACACACTTCACCCAAACGCATTGCACCGCACTCACTCACACACTTCACCCAAACACATTGTACCGCACTGACACACTCTTCACCCAAACACATTGCACCGCACTCACTCACACACTTCACCCAAACACATTGCACCGCACTGACTCAAACACTTCACCCAAACACATTGCACCATACTCACTGACACACTTCACCCAAACCCATTGCACCGCACTCACTCACACACTTCACCCAAAACACATTACATCGCACTCACTCACACACTTAACCCAAACACATTTCACCGCATTCACTCACCCACTTCACCCAAACACATTGCACCGTAATCACTCACACACTTCACCCAAACACATTGCACCGCACTCACTCGCACACTTCACCCAAACACATTGCACCGCACTCAATCACACACTTCACCCAAACACATTGCACCGCACTCACTCACACACTTCACCCAAACACATTGCACCGTACTCACTCACACACTTCACCCAAACACATTGCACCGCACTCACTCACACACTTCACCCAAACACATTGCACCGCACTCACTCACACACTTCACCCAAACACATTGCACCGCACTGACTCACACACTTCACCCAAACACATTGCCACGCACTCAGTGACACACTTCACCCAAACACATTGCACCGCACTCAATCACACACTTCACCCAAACACATTGCACCGCACTCACTCACACACTTCACCCAAACACATTGCACCGTACTCACTCGCACACTTCACCCAAACACATTGCACCGCACTCACTCAAACACTTCACCCAAACACATTGCACCGCACTCACTCACACTCTTCACCCAAACACATTGCACCGCACTGACACACACTTCACCCAAACACATTGAACCGCACTCACTCACACACTTCACCCAAACACATTGCACCGCACTCACTCACACATTTCACCCAAACACATTTCACCATACTCACTCACACACTTCACCCAAACACATTCCACCGCACTGACTCACACACTTCACCCAAACACATTGCACCATACTCGCTCACACGCTTCACCCAAACAAATTGCACCGTACTCACTCACACACTTCACCCAAACACATTGCACCGCACTCACTCACACACTTCACCCAAGCACATTACACTGCACTCACTCACACACTTCACCCAAACACAATGCACCGCACTCACTCACAAACTTCACCCAAACACAATGCACCGTACTCACTCACACACTTCACCCAAACACATTGCACCGCACTCACTCACACACTTCACCCAAACACATTACACTGCACTCACTCACACACTTCACAAAACAAATTGCACCGTACTCACTCACACACTTCACCCAAACACAATGCGCCGCACTCACTCACACACATCATCCAAACACATTGCACCGCACTAACTCACACACTTCACCCAAACACATTGCACTGCACTCACTCACACACTTCACCCAAACACATTGCACCGCACTCACTCACACACTTCACCCAAACACATTGCACCGCACTCACTCGCACACTTCACCCAAACGCATTGCACCGCACTCACTCACACACTTCACCCAAACACATTGTACCGCACTGACACACACTTCACCCAAACACATTGCACCGCACTCACTCACACACTTCACCCAAACACATTGCACCGCACTGACTCAAACACTTCACCCAAACACATTGCACCATACTCACTGACACACTTCACCCAAACCCATTGCACCGCACTCACTCACACACTTCACCCAAAACACATTACATCGCACTCACTCACACACTTAACCCAAACACATTTCACCGCATTCACTCACCCACTTCACCCAAACACATTGCACCGTACTCACTCACACACTTCACCCAAACACATTGCACCGCAGTCACTCGCACACTTCACCCAAACACATTGCACCGCACTCACTCACACACTTCACCCAAACACATTGCACCGCACTCACTCACACACTTCACCCAAACACATTGCACCGCACTCACTCACACACTTCACCCAAACACATTGCACCGCACTGACACACACTTCACCCAGACACATTGCACCGCACTGACACACACTTCACCCAAACACATTGCATCGCACTGACACACACTTCACCCACACACATTGCACCGCACTCAGTCACACACTTGACCCAAACACATTGCACCGCACTCACTCACACACTTCACACAAACACATTGCACTGCGCTCAGTCACACACTTCACCCAAACACATTGCACCGCACTCACTCACACACTTCACCCAAACACATTGCACCGTACTCACTCACACACTTCACCCAAACACATTGCACCGCACTCACTCACACACTTCACCCATACACATTGCACCGCACTGACTCACACACTTCACCCAAACACATTGCACCGCACTGACTCACACACTTCACCCAAACACATTGCCACGCACTCAGTGACACACTTCACCCAAACACATTGCACCGCACTCAATCACACACTTCACCCAAACACATTGCACCGCACTCACTCACACACTTCACCCAAACACTTTGCACCGTACTCACTCGCACACTTCACCCAAACACATTGCACCGCACTCACTCAAACACTTCACCCAAACACATTGCACCGCACTCACTCACACACTTCACCCAAACACATTGCACCGCACTGACACACACTTCACCCAAACACATTGAACCGCACTCACTCACACACTTCACCCAAACACATTGCACCGCACTCACTCACACACTTCACCCAAACACATTGCACCGCACTCACTCACACACTTCACCCAAACACATTACACTGCACTCACTCACACACTTCACAAAACAAATTGCACCGTACTCACTCACACACTTCAACCAAACACAATGCGCCGCACTCACTCACACACATCACCCAAACACATTGCACCGCACTAACTCACACACTTCACCCAAACACATTCCACCGTACTCACTGACACACTTCACTCCAACACATTGCACCGCACTCACTCACACACTTCACCCAAACACATTGCACCGCACTCACTCACACACTTCACCCACACACATTGCACCGCACTCACTCACACACTTCACCCAAACACATTGCACCGCACTCACTCACACACTTCACCCAAACACATTGCACCGCTCTCACTCGCACACTTCACCCAAACACATTGCACCGCACTGACACACACTTCACCGAAACACATTGCACCGCACTCACTCACACACTTCACCCAAACACATTGCACCGTACTGACTCACACACTTCACCCAAACGCATTGCACCATACTCACTGACACACTTCACCCAAACACATTGCACCGCATTCACTCACACACTTCACCCAAACACATTGCACCGTACTCACTCGCACACTTCACCCAAACACATTGCACCGCACTCAATCATACACTTCACCCAAACACATTGCACCGCACTCACTCACACACTTCACCCAAACACATTGCACCGCACTCACTCACACACTTCACCCAAACACATTGCACCGCACTCACTCACACACTTCACCCAAACACATTGCACCGCACTGACACACCCTTCACCCAAACACATTGCACCGCACTGACACACACTTCACCCAAACACATTGCATCGCACTGACACACACTTCACCCAAACACATTGCACCGCACTCACTCACACACTTGACCCAAACACATTGCACCGCACTCACTCACACACTTCACCCAAACACATTGCACTGCGCTCACTCACACACTTCACCCAAACACATTGCACCGCACTCACTCACACACTTCACCCAAACACATTGCACCGTACTCACTCACACACTTCACCCAAACACATTGCACCGCACTCACTCACACACTTCACCCAAACACATTGCACCGCACTGACTCACACACTTCACCCAAACACATTGCCACGCACTCAGTGACACACTTCACCCAAACACATTGCACCGCACTCAATCACATACTTCACCCAAACACATTGCACCGCACTCACTCACACACTTCACCCAAACACATTGCACCGTACTCACTCGCACACTTCACCCAAACACATTGCACCGCACTCACTCAAACATTTCACCCAAACACATTGCACCGCACTCACTCACACACTTCACCCAAACACATTGCACCGCACTGACACACACTTCACCCAAACACATTGAACCGCACTCACTCACACACTTCACCCAAACACATTGCACCGCACTCACTCACACACTTCACCCAAACCCATTGCACCGCACTGACACACACTTCACCCAAACACATTGCACCGCACTCACTCACACACTTCACTCAAACATATTACACTGCACTCACTCACACACTTCACAAAACAAATTGCACCGTACTCACTCACACACTTCACCCAAACACAATGCGCCGTACTCACTTACACACATCACCCAAACACATTGCACCGCACTAACTCACACACTTCACCCAAACACATTGCACCGCACTCACTCACACACTTCACCCAAACACATTGCACCGCACTCACTCACACACTTCACCCAAACACATTTCACCGCACTCACTCACACACTTCACCCAAACGCATTGCACCGCACTCACTCACACACTTCACCCAAACACATTGTACCGCACTGACACACACTTCACCCAAACACATTGCACCGCACTCACTCGCACACTTCACCCAAACACATTGCACCGCACTGACTCAAACACTTCACCCAAACACATTGCACCATACTCACTGACACACTTCACCCAAACCCATTGCACCGCACTCACTCACACACTTCACCCAAAACACATTACATCGCACTCACTCACACACTTAACCCAAACACATTTCACCGCATTCACTCACCCACTTCACCCAAACACATTGCACCGTACTCACTCACACACTTCACCCAAACACATTGCACCGCACTCACTCGCACACTTCACCCAAACACATTGCACCGCACTCAATCACACACTTCACCCAAACACATTGCACCGCACTCACTCACACACTTCACCCAAACACATTGCACCGCACTCACTCACACACTTCACCCAAACACATTGCACCGCACTCACTCACACACTTCACCCAAACACATTGCACCGCACTGACACACACTTCACCCAAACACATTGCACCGCACTGACACACACTTCACCCAAACACATTGCATCGCACTGACACACACTTCACCCAAACACATTGCACCGCACTCACTCACACACTTGACCCAAACACATTGCACCGCACTCACTCACACACTTCACCCAAACACATTGCACTACGCTCACTCACACACTTCACCCAAACACATTGCACCGCACTCACTCACACACTTCACCCAAACACATTGCACCGTACTCACTCACACACTTCACCCAAACACATTGCACCGCACTCACTCACACACTTCACCCAAACACATTGCACCGCACTCACTCACACACTTCACCCAAACACATTGCACCGCACTGACTCACACACTTCACCCAATCACATTGCCACGCACTCAGTGACACACTTCACCCAAACACATTGCACCGCACTCAATCACACACTTCACCCAAACACATTGCACCGCACTCACTCACACACTTCACCCAAACACATTGCACCGTACTCACTCGCACACTTCACCCAAACACATTGCACCGCACTCACTCAAACACTTCACCCAAACACATTGCACCGCACTCACTCACACTCTTCACCCAAACACATTGCACCGCACTGACACACACTTCACCCAAACACATTGAACCGCACTCACTCACACACTTCACCCAAACACATTGCACCGCACTCACTCACACATTTCACCCAAACACATTTCACCATACTCACTCACACACTTCACCCAAACACATTCCACCGCACTGACTCACACACTTCACCCAAACACATTGCACCATACTCGCTCACACGCTTCACCCAAACAAATTGCACCGTACTCACTCACACAATTCACCCAAACACATTGCACCGCACTCACTCACACACTTCACCCAAGCACATTACACTGCACTCACTCACACACTTCACCCAAACACAATGCACTGCACTCACTCACACACTTCACCCAAACACAATGCACTGCACTCACTCACACACTTCACCCAAACACATTGCACCGCACTCACTCACACACTTCACCCAAACACAATGCACCGCACTCACTCACACACTTCACCCAAACACACTGCACCGCACTCACTCACACACTTCACCCAAACACAATGCACCGCACTCACTGACAAACTTCACCCAAACACATTGCACCACACTCACTCACACACTTCACCCAAACACATTGCACCATACTCACTCACAAACTTCACCCAAACGCAATGCACCGCACTCAATCACACACTTCACCCAAACACATTCCACCGTACTCACTGACACACTTCACTCAAACACATTGCACCGCACTCACTCACACACTTCACCCAAACACATTGCACTGCACTCACTCACACACTTCACCCACACACATTGCACCGCACTCACTCACACACTTCACCCAAACACATTGCACCGCACTCACTCACACACTTCACCCAAACACATTGCATCGCACGCAATCACACACTTCACACAAACACATTGCACCGCTCTCACTCACACACTTCACCCAAACACATTGCACCGCACTGACACACACTTCACCCAAACACATTGCACCGCACTCACTCATACACTTCACCCAAACACATTGCACCGTACTGACTCACACACTTCACCCAAACGCATTGCACCATACTCACTGACACACTTCACCCAAACACATTGCACCGCATTCACTCACACACTTCACCCAAACACATTGCACCGTACTCACTCACACACTTCACCCAAACACATTGCACCGAACTCACTCGCACACTTCACCCAAACACATTGCACCTCACTCACTCGCACACTTCACCCAAGCACATTGCACCGCACTCACTCACACACTTCACCCAAACACATTGCACCGCACTCACTCACACATTTCACCCAAACAAATTGCACCGCACTCACTCACACACTTCACCCAAGCACATTGCACCGCACGCAATCACACACTTCACCCAAACACATTGCACCGCACTCACTCATATACTTCACCCAAACACATTGCTCCGCACTGACACACACTTCACCCAAACACATTGCACCGCACTCACTCACACACTTCACCCAAACACATTGCACCGCACTGACACACACTTCACCCAAACACATTGCACCGCACACACTCACACACTTCACTCAAACAAATTGCACCGCACTCACTCACACACTTCACCCAAACACATTGCACCGCACTCACTCACACACTTCACTCAAACAAATTGCACCGCACTCACTCACACACTTCACCCGAACACATTGCACCGCACTCACTCACACACTTCACCCAAACACATTGCACCGCACTCACTCACACACTTCACCCAAACACATTGCACCGCGCTGACTCACACACTTCACCCAAACACATTGCCACGCACTCAGTGACACACTTCACCCAAACACATTGCACCGCACTCAATCACACACTTCACCCAAACACATTGCAACGCACTCACTCACACACTTCACCCAAACACATTGCACCGTACTCACTCGCACACTTCACCCAAACACATTGCACCGCACTCACTCAAACACTTCACCCAAACACATTGCACCGCACTCACTCACACACTTCACCCAAACACATTGCACCGCACTGATACACACTTCACCCAAACACATTGAACCGCACTCACTCACAAACTTCACCCAAACACATTGCACCGCACTCACTCACACATTTCACCCAAACACATTGCACCATACTCACTCACACACTTCACCCAAACACATTCCACCGCACTGATTCACACACTTCACCCAAACACATTGCACCATACTCGCTCACAGACTTCACCCAAACAAATTGCACCGTACTCACTCACACACTGCACCCAAATACATTGCACCGCACTCACTCACACACTTCACCCAAACACATTGCACCGCACTCACTCACACACTTCACCCAAACACATTGCACCGCACTCACTCACACACTTCACCCAAACACATTGCACTGCACTCACTCACACACTTCACCCAAACACATTGCACCGTACTCACTCACACACTTCACCCAAACACATTGCACCGCACTCACTCACACACTTCACCCAAACCCATTGCACCGCACTGACACACACTTCACCCAAACACATTGCACCGCACTCACTCACACACTTCACCCAAACACATTACACTGCACTCACTCACACACTTCACAAAACACATTGCACCGCACTCACTCACACACTTCACCCAAACACAATGCGCCGCACTCACTCACACACATCACCCAAACACATTGCACCGCACTAACTCACACACTTCACCCAAACACATTGCACCGCACACACTCACACACTTCACCCAAACACATTGCACCGCACTCACTCACACACTTCACCCAAACGCATTGCACCACACTCACTCACACACTTCACCCAAACACATTGTACCGCACTGACACACACTTCACCCAAACACATTGCACCGCACTCACTCACACACTTCACCCAAACACATTGCACCGCACTGACTCAAACACTTCACCCAAACACATTGCACCATACTCACTGACACACTTCACCCAAACCCATTGCACCGCACTCACTCACACACTTCACCCAAACACATTACATCGCACTCACTCACACACTTAACCCAAACACATTTCACCGCATTCACTCACACACTTCACCCAAACACATTGCACCGCACTCACTCGCACACTTCACTGAAACACATTGCACCGCAATCAATCACACACTTCACCCAAACACATTGCACCGCACTCACTCACACACTTCACCCAAACACATTGCACCGCACTCACTCACACACTTCACCCAAACACATTGCACCGCACTCACTCACACACTTCACCCAAACACATTGCACCGCACTGACACACACTTCACCCAAACACATTGCACCGCACTGACACACACTTCACCCAAACACATTGCATCGCACTGACACACACTTCACCCAAACACATTGCACCGCACTCACTCACACACTTGACCCAAACACATTGCACCGCACTCACTCACACACTTCACCCAAACACATTGCACCGCGCTTACTCACACACTTCACCCAAACACATTGCACCGCACTCACTCACACACTTCACCCAAACACATTGCACCGTACTCACTCACACACTTCACCCAAACACATTGCACCGCACTCACTCACACACGTCACCCAAACACATTGCACCGCACTCACTCACACACTTCAACCAAACACATTGCACCGCACTGACTCACACACTTCACCCAAACACATTGCCACGCACTCAGTGACTCACTTCACCCAAACACATTGCACCGCACTCAATCACACACTTCACCCAAACACATTGCACCGCACTCACTCACACACTTCACCCAAACACATTGCACCGTACTCACTCGCACACTTCACCCAAACACATTGCACCGCACTCACTCAAACATTTCACCCAAACACATTGCACCGCACTCACTCACACACTTCACCCAAACACATTGCACCGCACTGACACACACTTCACCCAAACACATTGAACCGCACTCACTCACACACTTCACCCAAACACATTGCACCGCACTCACTCACACATTTCACCCAAACACATTGCACCATACTCACTCACACACTTCACCCAAACACATTCCACCGCACTGACTCACACACTTCACCCAAACACATTGCACCATACTCGCTCACACGCTTCACCCAAACAAATTGCACCGTTCTCACTCACACACTTCACCCAAACACATTGCACCGCACTCACTCACACACTTCACCCAAACACATTGCACCGCACTCACTCACACACTTCACCCAAACACATTGCACTGCACTCACTCACACACTTCACCCAAACCCATTGCACCGCACTGACACACACTTCACCCAAACACATTGCACTGCACTCACTCACACACTTCGCCCAAACACATTACACTGCACTCACTCACACACTTCATCCAAACACATTGCACCGCACTCATTCACACACTTCACCCAAACACAATGCACCGCACTCACTCACACACTTCACCCAAACACACTGCACCGCACTCACTCACACACTTCACCCAAACACATTGCACCGTACTCACTCACACACTTCACCCAAACACATTGCACCGCACTCACTCACAGACTTCAACCAAACACATTACACCGCACTCACTCACACACTTCACCCAAACACAATGCACTTCACTCACTCACACACTTCACCCAAACACAATGCACCGCACTCACTGACACACTTCACCCAAACACATTGCACCACACTCACTCACACACTTCACCCAAACACATTGCACCATACTCACTCACACACTTCACCCAAACACAATGCACCGCACTCAATCACACACTTCACCCAAACACATTCCACCGTACTCACTGACACACTTCACCCAAACACATTGCACCGTACTCACTCACACACTTCACCCAAACACATTGCACCGCACTCACTCACACACTTCACCCACACACATTGCACCGCACTCACTCACATACTTCACCCAAACACATTGCACCGCACTCACTCACACACTTCACCCAAACACATTGCACCGCACGCAATCACACACTTCACCCAAACACATTGCACCGCTCTCACTCACACACTTCACCCAAACACATTGCACCGCACTCACTCACACACTTCACCCAAACACATTGCACCGTACTGACTCACACACTTCACCCAAACGCATTGCACCATACTCACTGACACACTTCACCCAAACACATTGCACCGCACTCACTCACACACTTCACCCAAACACATTGCAACGCACTCACTCACACACTTAACCCAAACACATTGCACCGCATTCACTCACACACTTCACCCAAACACATTGCACCGTACTCACTCATACACTTCACCCAAACACATTGCACCGTACTCACTCGCACACTTCACCCAAACACATTGCACCTCACTCACTCGCACACTTCACCCAAACACATTGCACCGCACTCACTCACACACTTCACCCAAACACATTGCACCGCACTCACTCACACATTTCACCCAAACACATTGCACCGCACTCACTCACACACTTCACCCAAACACATTGCACCGCACGCAATCACACACTTCACCCAAACACATTGCACCGCACTCACTCATATACTTCACCCAAACACATTGCACCGCACTGACACACACTTCACCCAAACACATTGCACCGCACTCACTCACACACTTCACCCAAACACATTGCACCGCACTGACACACACTTCACCCAAACACATTGCACCGCACACACTCACACACTTCACTCGAACAAATTGCACCGCACTCACTCACACACTTCACCCAAACACATTGCACCGCACTCACTCACACACTTCACTCAAACAAATTGCACCGCACTCACTCACACACTTCACCCAAACACATTGCACCGCACTCACTCACACACTTCACCCAAACACATTGCAACGCACTCACTCACACACTTCACCCAAACACATTGCACCGTACTCACTCGCACACTTCACCCAAAACCATTGCACCGCACTCACTCAAACACTTCATCCAAACACATTGCACCGCACTCACTCACACACTTCACCCAAACACATTGCACCGCACTCACTCACACATTTCACCCAAACACATTGCAGCATACTCACTCACACACTTCACCCAATCACATTCCACCGCACTGACTCACACACTTCACCCAAACACATTGCACCATACTCGCTCACAGACTTCACCCAAACAAATTGCACCGTACTCACTCACACACTGCACCCAAATACATTGCACCGCACTCACTCACACACTTCACCCAAACACATTGCACCGCACTCACTCACACATTTCACCCAAACACATTGCACCGCACTCACTCACACACTTCACCCAAACACTTTGCACTGCACTCACTCACACACTTCACCCAAACACATTGCACCGTACTCACTCACACACTTCACCCAAACACATTGCACCACACTCACTCACACACTTCACCCAAACCCATTGCACCGCACTGACACACACTTCACCCAAACACATTGCACCGCACTCACTCACACACTTCACCCAAACACATTACACTGCACTCACTCACACACTTCACAAAACAAATTGCACCGTACTCACTCACACACTTCACCCAAACACAATGCGCCGCACTCACTCACACACATCACCCAAACACATTGCACCGCACTGACACACACTTCACCCAAACACATTGCACCGCACTCACTCACACACTTCACCCAAACACATTACACTGCACTCACTCACACACTTCACCCAAACACATTGCACCGCACTCACTCACACACTTCACCCAAACACAATGCACCGCACTCACTCACACACTTCACCCAAACACACTGCACCGCACTCACTCACACACTTCACCCAAACACAATGCACCGCACTCACTGACACACTTCACCCAAACACATTGCACCACACTCACTCACACACTTCACCCAAACACATTGCACCATACTCACTCACACACTTCACCCAAACACAATGCACCGCACTCAATCACACACTTCACCCAAACACATTCCACCGTACTCACTGACACACTTCACCCAAACACATTGCACCGTACTCACTCACACACTTCACCCAAACACATTGCACCGCACTCACTCACACACTTCACCCACAAACATTGCACCGCACTCACTCACACACTTCACCCAAACACATTGCACCGCACTCACTCACACACTTCACCCAAACACATTGCACCGCACGCAATCACACACTTCACCCAAACACATTGCACCGCTCTCACTCACACACTTCACCCAAACACATTGCACCGCACTGACACACACTTCACCCAAACACATTGCACCGCACTCACTCACACACTTCACCCAAACACATTGCACCGTACTGACTCACACACTTCACCCAAACGCATTGCACCATACTCACTGACACACTTCACCCAAACACATTGCACCGCACTCACTCACACACTTCACCCAAACACATTGCAACGCACTCACTCACACACTTAACCCAAACACATTGCACCGCATTCACTCACACACTTCACCCAAACACATTGCACCGTACTCACTCATACACTTCACCCAAACACATTGCACCGCACTCACTCGCACACTTCACCCAAACACATTGCACCTCACTCACTCGCACACTTCACCCAAACACATTGCACCGCACTCACTCACACACTTCACCCAAATACATTGCACCGCACTCACGCACACATTTCACCCAAACACATTGCACCGCACTCACTCACACACTTCACCCAAACACATTGCACCGCACGCAATCACACACTTCACCCAAACACATTGCACCGCACTCACTCATATACTTCACCCAAACACATTGCACCGCACTGACACACACTTCACCCAAACACATTGCACCGCACTCACTCACACACTTCACCCAAACACATTGCACCGCACTGACACATACTTCACCCAAACACATTGCACCGCACACACTCACACACTTCACTCGAACAAATTGCACCGCACTCACTCACACACTTCACCCAAACACATTGCACCGCACTCACTCACACACTTCACCCAAACACATTGCACCGTACTGACTCACACACTTCACCCAAACGCATTGCACCATACTCACTGACACACTTCACCCAAACACATTGCACCGCACTCACTCACACACTTCACCCAAACACATTGCAACGCACTCACTCACACACTTAACCCAAACACATTGCACCGCATTCACTCACACACTTCACCCAAACACATTGCACCGTACTCACTCATACACTTCACCCAAACACATTGCACCGTACTCACTCGCACACTTCACCCAAACACATTGCACCTCACTCACTCGCACACTTCACCCAAACACATTGCACCGCACTCACTCACACACTTCACCCAAACACATTGCACCGCACTCACTCACACATTTCACCCAAACACATTGCACCGCACTCACTCACACACTTCACCCAAACACATTGCACCGCACGCAATCACACACTTCACCCAAACACATTGCACCGCACTCACACATATACTTCACCCAAATACATTGCACCGCACTGACACACACTTCACCCAAACACATTGCACCGCACTCACTCACACACTTCACCCAAACACATTGCACCGCACTGACACACACTTCACCCAAACACATTGCACCGCACACACTCACACACTTCACTCGAACAAATTGCACCGCACTCACTCACACACTTCACCCAAACACATTGCACCGCACTCACTCACACACTTCACTCAAACAAATTGCACCGCACTCACTCACACACTTCACCCAAACACATTGCACCGCACTCACTCACACACTTCACCCAAACACATTGCAACGCACTCACTCACACACTTCACCCAAACACATTGCACCGTACTCACTCGCATACTTCACCCAAAACCATTGCACCGCACTCACTCAAACACTTCACCCAAACCCATTGCACCGCACTCACTCACACACTTCACCCAAACACATTGCACCGCACTGATACACACTTCACCCAAACACATTGAACCGCAGTCACTCACACACTTCACCCAAACACATTGCACCGCACTGACTCACACACTTCACCCAAACACATTGCACCATACTCGCTCACAGACTTCACCCAAACAAATTGCACCGTACTCACTCACACACTGCACCCAAATACATTGCACCGCACTCACTCACACACTTCTCCCAAACACATTGCACCGCACTCACTCACACATTTCACCCAAACACATTGCACCGCACTCACTCACACACTTCACCCAAACACTTTGCACTGCACTCACTCACACACTTCACCCAAACACATTGCACCGTACTCACTCACACACTTCACCCAAACACATTGCACCACACTCAATCACACACTTCACCCAAACCCATTGCACCGCACTGACACACAATTCACCCAAACACATTGCACCGCACTCACTCACACACTTCACCCAAACACATTACACTGCACTCACTCACACACTTCACAAAACAAATTGCACCGTACTCACTCACACACTTCACCCAAACACAATGCGCCGCACTCACTCACACACATCACCCAAACACATTGCACCGCACTCACTCACACACTTCACCCAAACACATTGCACCGTACTCACTCACAAACTTCACCCAAACACATTGCACCGCACTCACTCACACACTTCACCCAAACGCATTGCACCGCACTCACTCACACACTTCACCCAAACACATTGTACCGCACTGACACACACTTCACCCAAACACATTGCACCGCACTCACTCACACACTTCACCCAAACACATTGCACCGCACTGACTCAAACACTTCACCCAAACACATTGCACCATACTCACTGACACACTTCACCCAAACACATTTCACCGCATTCACTCACCCACTTCACCCAAACACATTGCACCGTACTCACTCACACACTTCACCCAAACACATTGCACCGCACTCACTCGCACACTTCACCCAAACACATTGCACCGTACTCACTCGCACACTTCACCCAAACACATTGCACCGTACTCACTCGCACACTTCACCCAAACACATTGCACGGCACTCAATCACACACTTCACCCAAACACATTGCACCGCACTCACTCACACACTTCACCCAAACACATTGCACCGCACTCACTCACACACTTCACCCAAACACATTGCACCGCACTCACTCACACACTTCACCCAAACACATTGCACCGCACTGACACACACTTCACCCAAACACATTGCACCGCACTGACACACACTTCACCCAAACACATTGCATCGCACTGACACACACTTCACCCAAACACATTGCACCGCACTCACTCACACACTTCACCCAAACACATTGCACCGCACTCACTCACACACTTCACCCAAACACATTGCACCGCACTCACTCACACACTTCACCCAAACACATTGCACCGCACTGACACACACTTCACCCAAACACATTGCACCGCACTGACACACACTTCACCCAAACACATTGCACCGCACTCACTCACACACTTCACCCAAACACATTGCACCGCACTCACTCACACACTTCACCCAAACACATTGCACCGCACTCACTCACACACTTCACCCAAACACATTGCACCGCACTCACTCACACACTTCACCCAAACACATTGCACCGCACTCACTCACACACTTCACCCAAACACATTGCACCGCACTGACACACACTTCACCCAAACACATTGCACCGCACTGACACACTTCACCCAAACACATTGCACTGCACTCACTCACACACTTCACCCAAACACATTGCACCGCACTCACTCACACACTTCACCCAAACACATTGCACCGCACTGACACACTTCACCCAAACACATTGCACTGCACTCACTCACACACTTCACCCAAACACATTGCACTGCACTCACTCACACACTTCACCCAAACACATTGCACCGCACTCACTCACACACTTCACCCAAACACATTGCACCGCACTCACTGACACACTTCACCCAAACACATTGCACCGCACTCACTCACACACTTCACCCAAACATATTGCACCGCACACACTCATATACTTCACCCAAACACATTGCACCGCACTGACACACACTTCACCCAAACACATTGCACCGCACTCACTCACACACTTCACCCAAACACATTGCACCGCACTGACACACACTTCACCCAAACACATTGCACCGCACACACTCACACACTTCACTCGAACACATTGCACCGCACTCACTCACACACTTCACCCAAACACATTGCACCGCACTCACTCACACACTTCACCCAAACACATTGCACCGCACTCACTCACACACTTCACCCAAACACATTGCAACGCACTCACTCACACACTTCACCCAAACACATTGCACCGTACTCACTCGCACACTTCACCCAAACACATTGCACCGCACTCACTCAAACACTTCACCCAAACACATTGCACCGCACTCACTCACACACTTCACCCAAACACATTGCACCGCACTGATACACACTTCACTCAAACACATTGAACCGCACTCACTCACACACTTCACCCAAACACATTGCACCGCACTCACTCACACATTTCACCCAAACACATTGCACCATACTCACTCACACACTTCACCCAATCACATTCCACCGCACTGACTCACACACTTCACCCAAACACATTGCACCATACTCGCTCACAGACTTCACCCAAACAAATTGCACCGTACTCACTCACACACTGCACCCAAATACATTGCACCGCACTCACTCACACACATCACCCAAACACATTGCACCGCACTCACTCACACATTTCACCCAAACACATTGCACCGCACTCACTCACACACTTCACCCAAACACATTGCACTGCACTCACTCACACACTTCACCCAAACACATTGCACCGTACTCACTCACACACTTCACCCAAACACATTGCACCACACTCACTCACACACTTCACCCAAACCCATTGCACCGCACTGACACACACTTCACCCAAACACATTGCACCGCACTCACTCACACACTTCACCCAAACACATTACACTGCACTCACTCACACACTTCACAAAACAAATTGCACCGTACTCACTCACACACTTCACCCAAACACATTGCACCGCACTCACTCACACATTTCACCCAAACACATTGCACCGCACTCACTCACACACTTCACCCAAACACATTGCACCGCACGCAATCACACACTTCACCCAAACACATTGCACCGCACTCACTCATATACTTCACCCAAACACATTGCACCGCACTGACACACACTTCACCCAAACACATTGCACCGTACTCACTCACACACTTCACCCAAACACATTGCACCGCACTGACACACACTTCACCCAAACACATTGCACCGCACACACTCACACACTTCACTCGAACAAATTGCACCGCACTCACTCACACACTTCACCCAAACACATTGCACCGCACTCACTCACACACTTCACTCAAACAAATTGCACCGCACTCACTCACACACTTCACCCAAACACATTGCACCGCACTCACTCACACACTTCACCCAAACACATTGCAACGCACTCACTCACACACTTCACCCAAACACATTGCACCGTACTCACTCGCACACTTCACCCAAAACCATTGCACCGCACTCACTCAAACACTTCACCCAAACACATTGCACCGCACTCACTCACACACTTCACCCAAACACATTGCACCGCACTCACTCACACATTTCACCCAAACACATTGCAGCATACTCACTCACACACTTCACCCAATCACATTCCACCGCACTGACTCACACACTTCACCCAAACACATTGCACCATACTCGCTCACAGACTTCACCCAAACAAATTGCACCGTACTCACTCACACACTGCACCCAAATACATTGCACCGCACTCACTCACACATTTCACCCAAACACATTGCACCGCACTCACTCACACACTTCACCCAAACACTTTGCACTGCACTCACTCACACACTTCACCCAAACACATTGCACCGTACTCACTCACACACTTCACCCAAACACATTGCACCACACTCACTCACACACTTCACCCAAACCCATTGCACCGCACTGACACACACTTCACCCAAACACATTGCACCGCACTCACTCACACACTTCACCCAAACACATTACACTGCACTCACTCACACACTTCACAAAACAAATTGCACCGTACTCACTCACACACTTCACCAAACACAATGCGCCGCACTCACTCACACACATCACCCAAACACATTGCACCGCACTGACACACACTTCACCCAAACACATTGCACCGCACTCACTCACACACTTCACCCAAACACATTACACTGCACTCACTCACACACTTCACCCAAACACATTGCACCGCACTCACTCACACACTTCACCCAAACACAATGCACCGCACTCACTCACACACTTCACCCAAACACACTGCACCGCACTCACTCACACACTTCACCCAAACACAATGCACCGCACTCACTGACACACTTCACCCAAACACATTGCACCACACTCACTCACACACTTCACCCAAACACATTGCACCATACTCACTCACACACTTCACCCAAACACAATGCACCGCACTCAATCACACACTTCACCCAAACACATTCCACCGTACTCACTGACACACTTCACCCAAACACATTGCACCGTACTCACTCACACACTTCACCCAAACACATTGCACCGCACTCACTCACACACTTCACCCACACACATTGCACCGCACTCACTCACACACTTCACCCAAACACATTGCACCGCACTCACTCACACACTTCACCCAAACACATTGCACCGCACGCAATCACACACTTCACCCAAACACATTGCACCGCTCTCACTCACACACTTCACCCAAACACATTGCACCGCACTGACACACACTTCACCCAAACACATTGCACCGCACTCACTCACACACTTCACCCAAACACATTGCACCGTACTGACTCACACACTTCACCCAAACGCATTGCACCATACTCACTGACACACTTCACCCAAACACATTGCACCGCACTCACTCACACACTTCACCCAAACACATTGCAACGCACTCACTCACACACTTAACCCAAACACATTGCACCGCATTCACTCACACACTTCACCCAAACACATTGCACCGTACTCACTCATACACTTCACCCAAACACATTGCACCGCACTCACTCGCACACTTCACCCAAACACATTGCACCTCACTCACTCGCACACTTCACCCAAACACATTGCACCGCACTCACTCACACACTTCACCCAAACACATTGCACCGCACTCACGCACACATTTCACCCAAACACATTGCACCGCACTCACTCACACACTTCACCCAAACACATTGCACCGCACGCAATCACACACTTCACCCAAACACATTGCACCGCACTCACTCATATACTTCACCCAAACACATTGCACCGCACTGACACACACTTCACCCAAACACATTGCACCGCACTCACTCACACACTTCACCCAAACACATTGCACCGCACTGACACACACTTCACCCAAACACATTGCACCGCACACACTCACACACTTCACTCGAACAAATTGCACCGCACTCACTCACACACTTCACCAAAACACATTGCACCGCACTCACTCACACACTTCACCCAAACACATTGCACCGTACTGACTCACACACTTCACCCAAACGCATTGCACCATACTCACTGACACACTTCACCCAAACACATTGCACCGCACTCACTCACACACTTCACCCAAACACATTGCAACGCACTCACTCACACACTTAACCCAAACACATTGTACCGCATTCACTCACACACTTCACCCAAACACATTGCACCGTACTCACTCATACACTTCACCCAAACACATTGCACCGTACTCACTCGCACACTTCACCCAAACACATTGCACCTCACTCACTCGCACACTTCACCCAAACACATTGCACCGCACTCACTCACACACTTCACCCAAACACATTGCACCGCACTCACTCACACATTTCACCCAAACACATTGCACCGCACTCACTCACACACTTCACCCAAACACATTGCACCGCACGCAATCACACACTTCACCCAAACACATTGCACCGCACTCACTCATATAGTTCACCCAAATACATTGCACCGCACTGACACACACTTCACCCAAACACATTGCACCGCACTCACTCACACACTTCACCCAAACACATTGCACCGCACTGACACACACTTCACCCAAACACATTGCACCGCACACACTCACACACTTCACTCGAACAAATTGCACCGCACTCACTCACACACTTCACCCAAACACATTGCACCGCACTCACTCACACACTTCACTCCAACAAATTGCACCGCACTCACTCACACACTTCACCCAAACACATTGCACCGCACTCACTCACACACTTCACCCAAACACATTGCAACGCACTCACTCACACACTTCACCCAAACACATTGCACCGTACTCACTCGCATACTTCACCCAAAACCATTGCACCGCACTCACTCAAACACTTCACCCAAACCCATTGCACCGCACTCACTCACACACTTCACCCAAACACATTGCACCGCACTGATACACACTTCACCCAAACACATTGAACCGCAGTCACTCACACACTTCACCCAAACACATTGCACCGCACTGACTCACACACTTCACCCAAACACATTGCACCATACTCGCTCACAGACTTCACCCAAACAAATTGCACCGTACTCACTCACACACTGCACCCAAATACATTGCACCGCACTCACTCACACACTTCTCCCAAACACATTGCACCGCACTCACTCACACATTTCACCCAAACACATTGCACCGCACTCACTCACACACTTCACCCAAACACATTGCACTGCACTCACTCACACACTTCACCCAAACACATTGCACCGTACTCACTCACACACTTCACCCAAACACATTGCACCACACTCAATCACACACTTCACCCAAACCCATTGCACCGCACTGACACACAATTCACCCAAACACATTGCACCGCACTCACTCACACACTTCACCCAAACACATTACACTGCACTCACTCACACACTTCACAAAACAAATTGCACCGTACTCACTCACACACTTCACCCAAACACAATGCGCCGCACTCACTCACACACATCACCCAAACACATTGCACCGCACTCACTCACACACTTCACCCAAACACATTGCACCGTACTCACTCACAAACTTCACCCAAACACATTGCACCGCACTCACTCACACACTTCACCCAAACGCATTGCACCGCACTCACTCACACACTTCACCCAAACACATTGTACCGCACTGACACACACTTCACCCAAACACATTGCACCGCACTCACTCACACACTTCACCCAAACACATTGCACCGCACTGACTCAAACACTTCACCCAAACACATTGCACCATACTCACTGACACACTTCACCCAAACACATTTCACCGCATTCACTCACCCACTTCACCCAAACACATTGCACCGTACTCACTCACACACTTCACCCAAACACATTGCACCGCACTCACTCGCACACTTCACCCAAACACATTGCACCGTACTCACTCGCACACTTCACCCAAACACATTGCACCGTACTCACTCGCACACTTCACCCAAACACATTGCACGGCACTCAATCACACACTTCACCCAAACACATTGCACCGCACTCACTCACACACTTCACCCAAACACATTGCACCGCACTCACTCACACACTTCACCCAAACACATTGCACCGCACTCACTCACACACTTCACCCAAACACATTGCACCGCACTGACACACACTTCACCCAAACACATTGCACCGCACTGACACACACTTCACCCAAACACATTGCATCGCACTGACACACACTTCACCCAAACACATTGCACCGCACTCACTCACACACTTCACCCAAACACATTGCATCGCACTCACTCACACACTTCACCCAAACACATTGCACCGCACTCACTCACACACTTCACCCAAACACATTGCACCGCACTGACACACACTTCACCCAAACACATTGCACCGCACTGACACACACTTCACCCAAACACATTGCACCGCACTCACTCACACACTTCACCCAAACACATTGCACCGCACTCACTCACACACTTCACCCAAACACATTGCACCGCACTCACTCACACACTTCACCCAAACACATTGCACCGCACTCACTCACACACTTCACCCAAACACATTGCACCGCACTCACTCACACACTTCACCCAAACACATTGCACCGCACTGACACACACTTCACCCAAACACATTGCACCGCACTGACACACTTCACCCAAACACATTGCACTGCACTCACTCACACACTTCACCCAAACACATTGCACCGCACTCACTCACACACTTCACCCAAACACATTGCACCGCACTGACACACTTCACCCAAACACATTGCACTGCACTCACTCACACACTTCACCCAAACACATTGCACTGCACTCACTCACACACTTCACCCAAACACATTGCACCGCACTCACTCACACACCTCACCCAAACACATTGCACCGCACTCACTCACACACTTCACCCAAACACATTGCACCGCACTCACTGACACACTTCACCCAAACACATTGCACCGCACTCACTCACACACTTCACCCAAACATATTGCACCGCACACACTCATATACTTCACCCAAACACATTGCAACGCACTGACACACACTTCACCCAAACACATTGCACCGCACTCACTCACACACTTCACCCAAACACATTGCACCGCACTGACACACACTTCACCCAAACACATTGCACCGCACACACTCACACACTTCACTCGAACACATTGCACCGCACTCACTCACACACTTCACCCAAACACATTGCACCGCACTCACTCACACACTTCACCCAAACACATTGCACCGCACTCACTCACACACTTCACCCAAACACATTGCAACGCACTCACTCACACACTTCACCCAAACACATTGCACCGTACTCACTCGCACACTTCACCCAAAGACATTGCACCGCACTCACTCAAACACTTCACCCAAACACATTGCACCGCACTCACTCACACACTTCACCCAAACACATTGCACCGCACTGATACACACTTCACTCAAACACATTGAACCGCACTCACTCACACACTTCACCCAAACACATTGCACCGCACTCACTCACACATTTCACCCAAACACATTGCACCATACTCACTCACACACTTCACCCAATCACATTCCACCGCACTGACTCACACACTTCACCCAAACACATTGCACCATACTCGCTCACAGACTTCACCCAAACAAATTGCACCGTACTCACTCACACACTGCACCCAAATACATTGCACCGCACTCACTCACACACATCACCCAAACACATTGCACCGCACTCACTCACACATTTCACCCAAACACATTGCACCGCACTCACTCACACACTTCACCCAAACACATTGCACTGCACTCACTCACACACTTCACCCAAACACATTGCACCGTACTCACTCACACACTTCACCCAAACACATTGCACCACACTCACTCACACACTTCACCCAAACCCATTGCACCGCACTGACACACACTTCACCCAAACACATTGCACCGCACTCACTCACACACTTCACCCAAACACATTACACTGCACTCACTCACACACTTCACAAAACAAATTGCACCGTACTCACTCACACACTTCACCCAAACACATTGCACCGCACTAACTCACACACTTCACCCAAACACATTGCACCATACACACTCACACACTTCACCCAAACACATTGCACCGCACTCACTCACACACTTCACCCAAACACATTGCACCGCACTCACTCACACACTTCACCCAAACACATTGCACCGCACTCACTCACACACTTCACCCAAACGCATTGCACCGCACTCACTCACACACTTCACCCAAACACATTGTACCGCACTGACACACACTTCACCCAAACACATTGCACCGCACTCACTCACACACTTCACCCAAACACATTGCACCGCACTGACTCAAACACTTCACCCAAACACATTGCACCATACTCACTGACACACTTCACCCAAACCCATTGCTCCACACTCACTCACACACTTCACCCAAACACATTACATCGCACTCACTCACACACTTAACCCAAACACATTTCACCGCATTCACTCACCCACTTCACCCAAACACATTGCACCGTACTCACTCACACACTTCACCCAAACACATTGCACCGCACTCACTCGCACACTTCACCCAAACACATTGCACCGCACTCAATCACACACTTCACCCAAACACATTGCACCGCACTCACTCACACACTTCACCCAAACACATTGCACCGCACTCACTCACACACTTCACCCAAACACATTGCACCGCACTCACTCACACACTTCACCCAAACACATTGCACCGCACTGACACACACTTCACCCAAACACATTGCACCGCACTGACACACACTTCACCCAAACACATAGCATCGCACTGACACACACTTCACCCAAACACATTGCACCGCACTCACTCACACACTTCACCCAAACACATTGCACCGCACTCACTCACACACTTCACCCAAACACATTGCACCGCACTCACTCACACACTTCACCCAAACACATTGCACCGCACTGACACACACTTCACCCAAACACATTGCACCGCACTGACACACACTTCACCCAAACACATTGCACCGCACTGACACACACTTCACCCAAACACATTGCACCGCACTCACTCACACACTTCACCCAAACACATTGCACCGCACTCACTCACACACTTCACCCAAACACATTGCACCGCACTCACTCACACACTTCACCCAAACACATTGCACCGCACTGACACACACTTCAGCCAAAAACATTGCACCGCACTGACACACTTCACCAAAACACATTGCACCGCACTCACTCACACACCTCACCCAAACACATTGCACCGCACTCACTCACACACTTCACCCAAACACATTGCACCGCATTCACTGACACACTTCACCCAAACACATTGCACCGCACTCACTCACACACTTCACCCAAACACATTGCACCGCACTCACTCACACACTTCACCCAAACACATTGCACCGCACTCGCACACACACTTCACCCAAACACATTGCACCGCACTCACTCACACACTTCACCCAAACACATTGCACCGCACTGACACACACACTTCACCCAAACACATTGCACCGCACGCATTCACACATTTCACACAAACACATTGCCATGCTCTCAGTGACATACTTCACCCAAACACATTGCACCGCACTCACTCACACACTTCACCCAAACACATTGCACCGCACTCACTGACACACTTCACCCAAACACATTGCACCGCACTCACACGCACACTTCACCCAAACACATTGCACCGCACGCATTCACACATTTCACCCAAACACATTGCACCGCACTCACTCACACACTTCACCCAAACACATTGCACCGCACTCAGTGACATACTTCACCCAAACACATTGCACCGCACTCACTCACACACTTTACCCAAACACATTGCACCGCACTCACTCACACACTTCACCCAAACACATTGCACCGCACTCACTCACACACTTCACCCAAACACATTGCACCGCACTCACTCGCACACTTCACCCAAACACATTGCACCGCACTCACTCACACACTTGACCCAAACACATTGCACCGCACTCACTCACACACTTCACCCAAACACATTGCAGCGCGCTCAATCTCACACTTCACCCAAACACATTGCACCGCAATGACACACACTTCAACCAAATACATTGCACCGCACTCACTCAAACACTTCACCCAAACATATTGCTCCGCACTCACTCACACAATTCACCCAAACACATTGCACCACACTCACTCACACACTTCACCCAAACACATTGCACCGCACTCACTCACACACTTCACCCAAACACATTGTACCGCACTGACAGACACTTCACCCAAACACATTGCACCGCACTCACTCGCACACTTCACCCAAACACATTGCACCGCACTCACTCAGACACTTCACCCAAACACATTGCACCGCACTCACTCACACACTTCACCCAAACACATTGCATCGCGCTCAATCTCACACTTCACCCAAACACATTGCACCGCACTGACACACACTTCACCCAAACACATTGCACCGCACTCACTCAAACACTTCACCCAAACACATTGCTCCGCACTCACTCACACACTTCACCCAAACACATTGCACCGCACTCACTCACACACTTCACCCAAACACATTGTACCGCACTGACACACACTTCACACAAACACATTGCACTGCACTCACTCACACGCTTCACCCATACACATTGCACCGCACTGACTCACACACTTCACCCAAACACATTGCACCATACTCACTGACACACTTCACCCAAACACATTGCACCGCACTCACTCACACACTTCACCCAAACACATTGCACCGCACTCACTCGCACACTTAACCCAAACACATTGCACCGCATTCACTCACACACTTCACCCAAACACATTGCACCGTACTCACTCACACACTTCACCCAAACACATTGCACCGCACTCACTCGCACACTTCACCCAAACACATTGCACCGCACTCACTCACACACTTCATCCAAACACATTGCACCGTACTCACTCACACACTTCACCCAAACACATTGCACCGCACTGACACACACTTCACCCAAACACATTGCACCGCACTGACACATTTCACCCAAACACATTGCACCGCACTCACTCACCTCACCCAAACACATTGCTGCGCACTCACTCACACACTTCACCCAAACACATTGTACCGCACTCACTGACACACTTCACCCAAACACATTGCACCACACTCACTCACACACTTCACTCAAACACATTGCACCGTACTCACTCACACACTTCACCCAAACACATTGCACCGCACTCACTCGCACACTTCACCCAAACACATTGCACCGCACTCAATCACACACTTCACCCAAACACATTGCACCGCACTCACTCACACACTTCATCCAAACACATTGCTCCGTACTCACTCACACACTTCACCCAAACACATTGCACCGCAGTCACTCACACACTTCATCCAAACACATTGCACCGTACTCACTCACACACTTCACCCAAACACATTGCACCGCACTGACACACACTTCACCCAAACACATTGCACCGCACTGACACATTTCACCCAAACACATTGCACCGCACTCACTCACACACCTCACCCAAACACATTGCTCCGCACTCACTCACACACTTCACCCAAACACATTGTACCGCACTCACTGACACACTTCACCCAAACACATTGCACCACACTCACTCACACACTTCACTCAAACACATTGCACCGCACTCACTCACACACTTCACCCAAACACATTACACCGCACTCACTCACACACTTCACCCAAACACATTGCACCGCACTCACACACACACTTCACCCAAACACATTGCACCGCACTCACTCACACACTTCACCCAAACACATTGCACCACACTCACACACACACTTCACCCAAACACATTGCACCGCACGCATTCACACATTTCACCCAAACACATTGCACCGCACTCACTCACACACTTCACCCAAACACATTGCACCGCACTCACTCACACACTTCACCCAAACACATTGCACTACACTCACTCACACACTTCACCCAAACACATTGCCACGCATTCAGTGACACACTTCACCCAAACTCATTGCACCGCACTCACTCACACACTTCACCCAAACACTTTGCACCGCACTCACTCACACACTTCACCCAAACACATTGCACCGTACTCAATCACACACTTCACCCAAACACATTTCACCACACTCACTCACACACTTCACCCAAACACATTGCACCGCACTCACTCACACACTTGACCCAAACACATTGCACCGCACTCAAAAACACACTTCACCCAAACACATTGCACCGCGCTCACTCACACACTTCACCCAAACACATTGTACCGCACTGACACACACTTCACCCAAACACATTGCACCGCACTCACTCAAACACTTCACCCAAACACATTGCACCGCACTGACTCACACACTTCACCCAAACACATTGCACCGCACTCACTCACACACTTCACCCAAACACATTGCACCGCACTGACACACACACTTCACCCAAACACATTGCACCGCACGCATTCACACATTTCACACAAACACATTGCCACGCACTCAGTGACATACTTCACCCAAACACATTGCACCGCACTCACTCACACACTTCACCCAAACACATTGCACCGCAGTCACTGACACACTTCACCCAAACACATTGCACCGCACTCACACGCACACTTCACCCAAACACATTGCACCGCACGCATTCACACATTTCACCCAAACACATTGCACCGCACTCACTCACACACTTCACCCAAACACATTGCACCGCACTCACTCGCACACTTCACCCAATCACATTGCACCGCACTCAATCACACACTTCACCCAAACACATTGCACCGCACTCACTCACACACTTCATCCAAACACATTGCACCGTACTCACTCACACACTTCACCCAAACACATTGCACCGCACTGACACACACTTCACCCAAACACATTGCACCGCACTGACACATTTCACCCAAACACATTGTTCCGCACTCACTCACACACTTCACCCAAACACATTGTACCGCACTCACTGACACACTTCACCCAAACACATTGCACCACACTCACTCACACACTTCACTCAAACACATTGCACCGTACTCACTCACACACTTCACCCAAACACATTGCACCGCACTCACTCGCACACTTCACCCAAACACATTGCACCGTACTCACTCACACACTTCACCCAAACACATTGCACCGCACTCACTCACACACGTCACCCAAACACATTGCACCGCACTCACTCACACACTTCACCCAAACACATTGCACCGCACTCACTCACACACTTCACCCAAACACATTGCACCGCACTCACTCACACACTTCACCCAAACACATTGCACCGCACTGACTCACACACTTCACCCAAACACATTGCACCATACTCACTGACACACTTCACCCAAACACATTGCACCGCACTCACTCACACACTTCACCCAAACACATTGCACCGCACTCACTCGCACACTTAACCCAAACACATTGCACCGCATTCACTCACACACTTCACCCAAACACATTGCACCGTACTCACTCACACACTTCACCCAAACACATTGCACCGCACTCACTCGCACACTTCACCCAAACACATTGCACCGCACTCACTCACACACTTCATCCAAACACATTGCACCGTACTCACTCACACACTTCACCCAAACACATTGCACCGCACTGACACACACTTCACCCAAACACATTGCACCGCACTGACACATTTCACCCAAACACATTGCACCGCACTCACTCACCTCACCCAAACACATTGCTGCGCACTCACTCACACACTTCACCCAAACACATTGTACCGCACTCACTGACACACTTCACCCAAACACATTGCACCACACTCACTCACACACTTCACTCAAACACATTGCACCGTACTCACTCACACACTTCACCCAAACACATTGCACCGCACTCACTCGCACACTTCACCCAAACACATTGCACCGCACTCAATCACACACTTCACCCAAACACATTGCACCGCACTCACTCACACACTTCATCCAAACACATTGCTCCGTACTCACTCACACACTTCACCCAAACACATTGCACCGCAGTCACTCACACACTTCATCCAAACACATTGCACCGTACTCACTCACACACTTCACCCAAACACATTGCACCGCACTGACACACACTTCACCCAAACACATTGCACCGCACTGACACATTTCACCCAAACACATTGCACCGCACTCACTCACACACCTCACCCAAACACATTGCTCCGCACTCACTCACACACTTCACCCAAACACATTGTACCGCACTCACTGACACACTTCACCCAAACACATTGCACCACACTCACTCACACACTTCACTCAAACACATTGCACCGCACTCACTCACACACTTCACCCAAACACATTACACCGCACTCACTCACACACTTCACCCAAACACATTGCACCACACTCACACACACACTTCACCCAAACACATTGCACCGCACTCACTCACACACTTCACCCAAACACATTGCACCACACTCACACACACACTTCACCCAAACACATTGCACCGCACGCATTCACACATTTCACCCAAACACATTGCACCGCACTCACTCACACACTTCACCCAAACACATTGCACCGCACTCACTCACACACTTCACCCAAACACATTGCACTACACTCACTCACACACTTCACCCAAACACATTGCCACGCATTCAGTGACACACTTCACCCAAACTCATTGCACCGCACTCACTCACACACTTCACCCAAACACTTTGCACCGCACTCACTCACACACTTCACCCAAACACATTGCACCGTACTCAATCACACACTTCACCCAAACACATTTCACCACACTCACTCACACACTTCACCCAAACACATTGCACCGCACTCACTCACACACTTGACCCAAACACATTGCACCGCACTCAAAAACACACTTCACCCAAACACATTGCACCGCGCTCACTCACACACTTCACCCAAACACATTGTACCGCACTGACACACACTTCACCCAAACACATTGCACCGCACTCACTCAAACACTTCACCCAAACACATTGCACCGCACTGACTCACACACTTCACCCAAACACATTGCACCGCACTCACTCACACACTTCACCCAAACACATTGCACCGCACTGACACACACACTTCACCCAAACACATTGCACCGCACGCATTCACACATTTCACACAAACACATTGCCACGCACTCAGTGACATACTTCACCCAAACACATTGCACCGCACTCACTCACACACTTCACCCAAACACATTGCACCGCAGTCACTGACACACTTCACCCAAACACATTGCACCGCACTCACACGCACACTTCACCCAAACACATTGCACCGCACGCATTCACACATTTCACCCAAACACATTGCACCGCACTCACTCACACACTTCACCCAAACACATTGCACCGCACTCACTCGCACACTTCACCCAATCACATTGCACCGCACTCAATCACACACTTCACCCAAACACATTGCACCGCACTCACTCACACACTTCATCCAAACACATTGCACCGTACTCACTCACACACTTCACCCAAACACATTGCACCGCACTGACACACACTTCACCCAAACACATTGCACCGCACTGACACATTTCACCCAAACACATTGTTCCGCACTCACTCACACACTTCACCCAAACACATTGTACCGCACTCACTGACACACTTCACCCAAACACATTGCACCACACTCACTCACACACTTCACTCAAACACATTGCACCGTACTCACTCACACACTTCACCCAAACACATTGCACCGCACTCACTCGCACACTTCACCCAAACACATTGCACCGTACTCACTCACACACTTCACCCAAACACATTGCACCGCACTCACTCACACACGTCACCCAAACACATTGCACCGCACTCACTCACACACTTCACCCAAACACATTGCACCGCACTCACTCACACACTTCACCCAAACACATTGCACCGCACTCACTCACACACTTCACCCAAACACATTGCACCGCACTGACTCACACTTCACCCAAACACATTGCACCGCACTCACTCACACACTTCACCCAAACACATTGCACCGCACTCACTCACACGCTTCACCCAAACACATTGCACCGCACTCACTCACACACTTCACCCAAACACATTGCACCGCACTCACTCACACACTTCACCCATACACATTGCACTGCACTCACTCACACACTTCACCCAAACACATTGCACCTCACTCACTCACACACTTCACCCAAACACATTGCACCGCACTCACTCACACACTTCACCCAAACACATTGCACCGTACTCACTCGCACACTTCACCCAAACACATTGCACCGTACTCACTCGCACACTTCACCCAAACACATTGCACCGCACTCACTCACACACTTAACCCAAACACATTGCACCGCACTCACTCCCACACTTCACCCAAACACATTGCACCGCGCTCACTCACACACTTCACCCAAACACATTGCACCGCACTCACTCACACACTTCACCCAAACACATTGCACCGTGCTCACTCGCACACTTCACCCAAACACATTGCACCGTACTCACTCGCACACTTCACCCAAACACATTGCACCGCACTCACTCACACACTTGACCCAAACACATTGCACCGCACTCACTCACACACTTCACCCAAACACATTGCACCGCGCTCATTCACACACTTCACCCAAACACATTGCACCGCACTCACTCACACACTTCACCCAAACACATTGCACCGCACTGACTCACGCACTTCACCCAAACACATTGCACTGTACTCACTCACACACTTCAACCAAACACATTGCACCGCACTGACTCACACACTTCACCCAAACACGTTGCACCTCACTCACACACTTCACCCAAACACATTGCACCGTACTCACTGACACACTTCACCCAAACACATTGCACCGCACTCACTCACACACTTCACCCAAACACATTGCACCGCACTCACTCACACACTTCACCCAAACACATTGCACCGCATTCACTCACACACTTCACCCAAACACATTGCACCGTACTCACTCACACACTTCACCCAAACACATTGCACCGCACTCACTCACACACGTCACCCAAACACATTGCACCGCACTCACTCCCACACTTCACCCAAACACATTGCACCGCACTCACTCACACACTTCACCCAAACACATTGCACCGCACTCACTCACACACTTCACCCAAACACATTGCACCGCACTGACTCACACTTCACCCAAACACATTGCACCGCACTCACTCACACTCTTCACCCAAACACATTGCACCGCACTCACTCACACGCTTCACCCAAACACATTGCACCGCACTCACTCACACACTTCACCCAAACACATTGCACCGCACTCACTCACACACTTCACCCAAACACATTGCACCACACTCACACACACACTTCACCCAAACACATTGCACCGCACTCACTCACACACTTCACCCAAACACATTGCACCACACTCACACACACACTTCACCCAAACACATTGCACCGCACGCATTCACACATTTCACCCAAACACATTGCACCGCACTCACTCACACACTTCACCCAAACACATTGCACCGCACTCACTCACACACTTCACCCAAACACATTGCACTACACTCACTCACACACTTCACCCAAACACATTGCCACGCATTCAGTGACACACTTCACCCAAACTCATTGCACCGCACTCACTCACACACTTCACCCAAACACTTTGCACCGCACTCACTCACACACTTCACCCAAACACATTGCACCGTACTCAATCACACACTTCACCCAAACACATTTCACCACACTCACTCACACACTTCACCCAAACACATTGCACCGCACTCACTCACACACTTGACCCAAACACATTGCACCGCACTCAAAAACACACTTCACCCAAACACATTGCACCGCGCTCACTCACACACTTCACCCAAACACATTGTACCGCACTGACACACACTTCACCCAAACACATTGCACCGCACTCACTCAAACACTTCACCCAAACACATTGCACCGCACTGACTCACACACTTCACCCAAACACATTGCACCGCACTCACTCACACACTTCACCCAAACACATTGCACCGCACTGACACACACACTTCACCCAAACACATTGCACCGCACGCATTCACACATTTCACACAAACACATTGCCACGCACTCAGTGACATACTTCACCCAAACACATTGCACCGCACTCACTCACACACTTCACCCAAACACATTGCACCGCAGTCACTGACACACTTCACCCAAACACATTGCACCGCACTCACACGCACACTTCACCCAAACACATTGCACCGCACGCATTCACACATTTCACCCAAACACATTGCACCGCACTCACTCACACACTTCACCCAAACACATTGCACCGCACTCACTCGCACACTTCACCCAATCACATTGCACCGCACTCAATCACACACTTCACCCAAACACATTGCACCGCACTCACTCACACACTTCATCCAAACACATTGCACCGTACTCACTCACACACTTCACCCAAACACATTGCACCGCACTGACACACACTTCACCCAAACACATTGCACCGCACTGACACATTTCACCCAAACACATTGTTCCGCACTCACTCACACACTTCACCCAAACACATTGTACCGCACTCACTGACACACTTCACCCAAACACATTGCACCACACTCACTCACACACTTCACTCAAACACATTGCACCGTACTCACTCACACACTTCACCCAAACACATTGCACCGCACTCACTCGCACACTTCACCCAAACACATTGCACCGTACTCACTCACACACTTCACCCAAACACATTGCACCGCACTCACTCACACACGTCACCCAAACACATTGCACCGCACTCACTCACACACTTCACCCAAACACATTGCACCGCACTCACTCACACACTTCACCCAAACACATTGCACCGCACTCACTCACACACTTCACCCAAACACATTGCACCGCACTGACTCACACTTCACCCAAACACATTGCACCGCACTCACTCACACACTTCACCCAAACACATTGCACCGCACTCACTCACACGCTTCACCCAAACACATTGCACCGCACTCACTCACACACTTCACCCAAACACATTGCACCGCACTCACTCACACACTTCACCCATACACATTGCACTGCACTCACTCACACACTTCACCCAAACACATTGCACCTCACTCACTCACACACTTCACCCAAACACATTGCACCGCACTCACTCACACACTTCACCCAAACACATTGCACCGTACTCACTCGCACACTTCACCCAAACACATTGCACCGTACTCACTCGCACACTTCACCCAAACACATTGCACCGCACTCACTCACACACTTAACCCAAACACATTGCACCGCACTCACTCCCACACTTCACCCAAACACATTGCACCGCGCTCACTCACACACTTCACCCAAACACATTGCACCGCACTCACTCACACACTTCACCCAAACACATTGCACCGTGCTCACTCGCACACTTCACCCAAACACATTGCACCGTACTCACTCGCACACTTCACCCAAACACATTGCACCGCACTCACTCACACACTTGACCCAAACACATTGCACCGCACTCACTCACACACTTCACCCAAACACATTGCACCGCGCTCATTCACACACTTCACCCAAACACATTGCACCGCACTCACTCACACACTTCACCCAAACACATTGCACCGCACTGACTCACGCACTTCACCCAAACACATTGCACTGTACTCACTCACACACTTCAACCAAACACATTGCACCGCACTGACTCACACACTTCACCCAAACACGTTGCACCTCACTCACACACTTCACCCAAACACATTGCACCGTACTCACTGACACACTTCACCCAAACACATTGCACCGCACTCACTCACACACTTCACCCAAACACATTGCACCGCACTCACTCACACACTTCACCCAAACACATTGCACCGCATTCACTCACACACTTCACCCAAACACATTGCACCGTACTCACTCACACACTTCACCCAAACACATTGCACCGCACTCACTCACACACGTCACCCAAACACATTGCACCGCACTCACTCCCACACTTCACCCAAACACATTGCACCGCACTCACTCACACACTTCACCCAAACACATTGCACCGCACTCACTCACACACTTCACCCAAACACATTGCACCGCACTGACTCACACTTCACCCAAACACATTGCACCGCACTCACTCACACTCTTCACCCAAACACATTGCACCGCACTCACTCACACGCTTCACCCAAACACATTGCACCGCACTCACTCACACACTTCACCCAAACACATTGCACCGCACTCACTCACACACTTCACCCATACACATTGCACTGCACTCACTCACACACTTCACCCAAACACATTGCACCGCACTCACTCACACACTTCACCCAAACACATTGCACCGCACTCACTCACACACTTCACCCAAACACATTGCACCGTACTCACTCGCACACTTCACCCAAACACATTGCACCGTACTCACTCGCACACTTCACCCAAACACATTGCACCGCACTCACTCACACACTTGACCCAAACACATTGCACCGCACTCACTCCCACACTTCACCCAAACACATTGCACCGCGCTCACTCACACACTTCACCCAAACACATTGCACCGCACTCACTCACACACTTCACCCAAACACATTGCAGCGCACTCACACACACACTTCACCCAAACACATTGCACCGCACGCATTCACACATTTCACCCAAACACATTGCACCGCACTCACTCACACACTTCACCCAAACACATTGCACCGCACTCACTCACACACTTCACCCAAACACATTGCACCGCACTCACTCACACACTTCACCCAAACACATTGCACGGCACTCACTCACACACTTCACCCAAACACATTGCACCGCACTGAATCACACACTTCACCCAAACGCATTGCACTGCACTCACTCACACACTTCACCCAAACACATTGCACCGCACTCACTCACACACTTCACCCAAACACATTGCACCGCACTGACTCACACACTTCACCCAAACACATTGCACTGCACTCACTCACACACTTCACCCAAACGCATTGCACTGCACTCACTCACACACTTCACCCAAACACATTGCACCGCACTCACTCACACACTTCACCCAAACACATTGCACCACACTGACTCACACACTTCAACCAAACACATTGCACCGCACTCACTCACACACTTCACCCAAACACATTGCACCGCACTGACTCACACACTTCACCCAAACACATTGCACCGCACTCACTCACACACTTCACCCAAACCCATTGCACCGCACTCACTCACACACTTCACCCAAACACATTGCACCGCACTCACTCACACACTTCACCCAAACACATTGCACCGCACTCACTCACACACTTCACCCAAACACATTGCACCGCACTGACTCACACCCTTCACCCAAAAACATTGCACCGCACTGACTCACACACTTCACCCAAACACATTGCACTGCACTCACTCACACACTTCACCCAAACGCATAGCACTGCACTCACTCACACACTTCACCCAAACACATTGCACCACACTCACTCACACACTTCACCCAAACACATTGCACCACACTGATTCACACACTTCACCCAAACACATTGCACCGCACTCACTCACACACTTCACCCAAACACATTGCACCGCACTGACTCACACACTTCACCCAAACACATTGCACCGCACTCACTCACACACTTCACCCAAACCCATTGCACAGCACTCACTCACACACTTCACCCAAACACATTGCACCGCACTCACTCACACACTTCACCCAAACACATTGCACTGCACTCACTCACACACTTCAACCAAACACATTGCACCGCACTGACTCACACACTTCACCCAAACACATTGCACTGCACTCACTCACACACTTCACCCAAACACATTGCACCGCACTGACTCACACACTTCACACAAACACATTGCACTGCACTCACTCACACACTTCACCCAAACGCATTGCACTGCACTCACTCACACACTTCACCCAAACACATTGCACCGCACTCACTCACACACTTCACCCAAACACATTGCACCACACTGACTCACACACTTCACCCAAACACATTGCACCGCACTCACTCACACACTTCACCCAAACACATTGCACCGTACTCACTCACACACTTCACCCAAACACATTGCACCGCACTGACTCACACACTTCACCCAAACACATTGCACCGCACTCACTCACACACTTCACCCAAACCCATTGCACCGCACTCACTCACACACTTCACCCAAACACATTGCACCGCACTCACTCACACACTTCACCCAAACACATTGCACCGCACTCACTCACACACTTCACCCAAACACATTGCACCGCATTGACTCACACACTTCACCCAAACACATTGCACTGCACTCACTCACACACTTCACCCAAACACATTGCACTGCACTCACTCACACACTTCACCCAAACACATTGCACTGCACTCACTCACACACTTCACCCAAACACATTGCACCGCACTCACTCACACACTTCACCCAAACACATTGCACCACACTGACTCACACACTTCACCCATACACATTGCACCGCACTCACTCACACACTTCACCCAAACACATTGCACCGCACTCACTCACACACTTCACCCAAACACATTGCACCGCACTCACTCACACACTTCACCCAAACACATTGCACCGTACTCACTCGCACACTTCACCCAAACACATTGCACCGTACTCACTCGCACACTTCACCCAAACACATTGCACCGCACTCACTCGCACACTTGACCCAAACACATTGCACCGCACTCACTCACACACTTCACCCAAACACATTGCACCGCGCTCACTCACACACTTCACCCAAACACATTGCACCGCACTCACTCACACACTTCACCCAAACACATTGCACCGTACTCACTCGCACACTTCACCCAAACACATTGCACCGTACTCACTCGCACACTTCACCCAAACACATTGCACCGCACTCACTCACACACTTGACCCAAACACATTGCACCGCACTCACTCTCACACTTCACCCAAACACATTGCACCGCGCTCATTCACACACTTCACCCAAACACATTGCACCGCACTCACTCACACACTTCACCCAAACACATTGCACCGCACTCACTCAAACACTTCACCCAAACACATTGCACCGCACTGACTCACGCAATTCACCCAAACACATTGCACCGCACTCACTCACACACTTCAACCAAACACATTGCACCGCACCCACTCACACACTTCAACCAAACACATTGCACCGCACTGACTCACACACTTCACCCAAACACGTTGCACCTCACTCACTCACACACTTCACCCAAACACATTGCACCGTACTCACTGACACACTTCACCCAAACACATTGCACCGCACTCACTCACACACTTCACCCAAACACATTGCACCGCACTCACTCACACGCCTCACCCAAACACATTTCTCCGCACTCACTCACACACTTCACCCAAACACATTGCACCGCACTCACTCACACACTTCACCCATACCCATTGCACCGCACTCACACACACACTTCACCCAAACACATTGCTCCGCACTGACACACACTTCACCCAAACACATTGCACCGCACTCACTGACACACTTCACCCAAACACATTGCACCGCACTCACTCACACACTTCACTCAAACACATTGCACCGCACTCACTCACACACTTCACCCAAACACACTGCACCGCACTCACTGACACACTTCACCCAAACACATTGCACCGCACTCGCTCACACACTTCACCCAAACACATTGCACCGCACTCACTCACACACTTCACCCAAACACATTGCACCGCACTCACTCACACACTTCACCCAAACACATTGCACCGCATTCACTCACACACTTCACCCAAACACATTGCACCGTACTCACTCACACACTTCACCCAAACACATTGCACTGCACTCACTCACACACGTCACCCAAACACATTGCACCGCACTCACTCACACATTTCACCCAAACACATTGCACCGCACTCACTCACACACTTCACCCAAACACATTGCACCGCACTCACTCACACACTTCACCCAAACACATTGCACCGCACTCACTCACACACTTCACCCAAACACATTGCACCGCACTGACTCACACTTCACCCAAACACATTGCACCGCACTCACTCACACACTTCACCCAAACACATTGCACCGCACTCACTCACACGCTTCACCAAAACACATTGCACCGCACTGACTCACACACTTCACCCAAACACATTGCACCGCACTCACTCACACACTTCACCCAAACACATTGCACCGCACTCACTCACACACTTCACCCATACACATTGCACCGCACTCACTCACACACTTCACCCAAACACATTGCACCGCACTCACTCACACACTTCACCCAAACACATTGCACCGCACTCACTCACACACTTCACCCAAACACATTGCACCGCACTCACTCACACTCTTCACCCAAACACATTGCACTGCACTCACTCACACACTTCACCCAAACACATTGCACCGCACTGACTCACACACTTCACCCAAACGCATTGCACTGCACTCACTCACACACTTCACCCAAACACATTGCACCGCACTCACTCACACACTTCACCCAAACACATTGCACCGCAGTGACTCACACACTTCACCCAAACACATTGCACTGCACTCACTCACACACTTCACCCAAACGCATTGCACTGCACTCACTCACACACTTCACCCAAACACATTGCACCGCACTCACTCACACACTTCACCCAAACACATTGCACCACACTCACTCACACACTTCACCCAAACACATTGCACCGCACTCACTCACACACTTCACCCAAACACATTGCACCGCACTCACTCACACACTTCACCCAAACACATTGCACCGCACTGACTCACACTTCACCCAAACACATTGCACCGCACTCACTCACACACTTCACCCAAACACATTGCACCGCACTCACTCACACGCTTCACCAAAACACATTGCACCGCACTGACTCACACACTTCACCCAAACACATTGCACCGCACTCACTCACACACTTCACCCAAACACATTGCACCGCACTCACTCACACACTTCACCCATACACATTGCACCGCACTCACTCACACACTTCACCCAAACACATTGCACCGCACTCACTCACACACTTCACCCAAACACATTGCACCGCACTCACTCACACACTTCACCCAAACACATTGCACCGCACTCACTCACACACTTCACCCAAACACATTGCACTGCACTCACTCACACACTTCACCCAAACACATTGCACCGCACTGACTCACACACTTCACCCAAATGCATTGCACTGCACTCACTCACACACTTCACCCAAACACATTGCACCGCACTCACTCACACACTTCACCCAAACACATTGCACCGCACTGACTCACACACTTCACCCAAACACATTGCACTGCACTCACTCACACACTTCACCCAAACGCATTGCACTGCACTCACTCACACACTTCACCCAAACACATTGCACCGCACTCACTCACACACTTCACCCAAACACATTGCACCACACTGACTCACACACTTCACCCAAACACATTGCACCGCACTCACTCACACACTTCACCCAAACACATTGCACCGCACTGACTCACACACTTCACCCAAACACATTGCACCGCACTCACTCACACACTTCACCCAAACCCATTGCACCGCACTCACTCACACACTTCACCCAAACACATTGCACCGCACTCACTCACACACTTCACCCAAACACATTGCACCGCACTCACTCACACACTTCACCCAAACACATTGCACCGCACTGACTCACACACTTCACCCAAACACATTGCACTGCACTCACTCACACACTTCACCCAAACACATTGCACTGCACTCACTCACTCACTTCACCCAAACACATTGCACTGCACTCACTCACACACTTCACCCAAACACATTGCACCGCACTAACTCACACACTTCACCCAAACACATTGCACCACACTGACTCACACACTTCACCCAAACACATTGCACCGCACTCACTCACACACTTCACCCAAACACATTGCACCGCACTGACTCACACACTTCACCCAAACACATTGCACTGCACTCACTCACACACTTCACCCAAACGCATTGCACTGCACTCACTCACACACTTCAGCCAAACACATTGCACCGCACTCACTCACACACTTCACCCAAACACATTGCACCACACTGACTCACACACTTCACCCAAACACATTGCACCGCACTCACTCACACACTTCACCCAAACACATTGCACCGCACTGACTCACACACTTCACCCAAACACATTGCACCGCACTCACTCACACAATTCACACAAACCCATTGCACCGCACTCACTCACACACTTCACCCAAACACATTGCACCGCACTCACTCACACACTTCACCCAAACACATTGCACTGCACTCACTCACACACTTCAACCAAACACATTGCACCGCACTGACTCACACACTTCACCCAAACACATTGCACTGCACTCACTCACACACTTCACCCAAACGCATTGCACTGCACTCACTCACACACTTCACCCAAACACATTGCACCGCACTCACTCACACACTTCACCCAAACACATTGCACCGCACTGACTCACACACTTCACCCAAACACATTGCACTGCACTCACTCACACACTTCACCCAAACGCATTGCACTGCACTCACTCACACACCTCACCCAAACACATTGCACCACACTGACTCACACACTTCACCCAAACACATTGCACCGCACTCACTCACACACTTCACCCAAACACATTGCACCGTACTCACTCACACACTTCACCCAAACACATTGCACCGCACTGACTCACACACTTCACCCAAACACATTGCACCGCACTCACTCACACACTTCACCCAAACCCATTGCACCGCACTCACTCACACACTTCACCCAAACACATTGCACCGCACTCACTCACACACTTCACCCAAACACATTGCACCGCACTCACTCACACACTTCACCCAAACACATTGCACCGCACTGACTCACACACTTCACCCAAACACATTGCACTGCACTCACTCACACACTTCACCCAAACACATTGCACTGCACTCACTCACACACTTCACCCGAACACATTGCACTGCACTCACTCACAAACTTCACCCAAACACATTGCACCGCACTCACTCACACACTTCACCCAAACACATTGCACCACACTGACTCACACACTTCACCCAAACACATTGCACCGCACTCACTCACACACTTCACCCAAACTCATTGCACCGCACTGACTCACACACTTCACCCAAACACATTGCACCGCACTCACTCACACACTTCACCCAAACCCATTGCACCGCACTCACTCACACACTTCACCCAAACCCATTGCACCGCACTCACTCACACACTTCACCCAAACACATTGCACCGCACTCACTCACACACTTCACCCAAACACATTGCACCGCACTCACTCACACACTTCACCCAAACACATTGCACTGCACTCACTCACACACTTCACCCAAACACATTGCACTGCACTCACTCACACACTTCACCCAAACACATTGCACTGCACTCACTCACACACTTCACCCAAACACATTGCACCGCACTCACTCACACACTTCACCCAAACACATTGCACCACACTGACTCACACACTTCACCCAAACACATTGCACCGCACTCACTCACACTTCACCCAAACACATTGCACCACACTGACTCACACACTTCACCCAAACACATTGCACCGCACTCACTCACACACTTCACCCAAACACATTGCACCGCACTGACTCACACGCTTCACCCAAACACATTGCACTGCACTCACACACACACTTCACCCAAACGCATTGCACTGCACTCACTCACACACTTCACCCAAACACATTGCACCGCACTCACTCACACACTTCACCCAAACACATTGCACCACACTGACTCACACACTTCACCCAAACACATTGCACCGCACTCACTCACACACTTCACCCAAACACATTGCACCGCACTGACTCACACACTTCACCCAAACACATTGCACCGCACTCACTCACACACTTCACCCAAACCCATTGCACCGCACTCACTCACACACTTCACCCAAACACATTGCACCGCACTCACTCACACACTTCACCCAAACACATTGCACCGCACTCACTCACACACTTCACCCAAACACATTGCACCGCACTGACTCACACACTTCACCCAAACACATTGCACTGCACTCACTCACACACTTCACCCAAACACATTGCACTGCACTCACTCACACACTTCACCCAAACACATTGCACCGCACTCACTCACACACTTCACCCAAACACATTGCACCACACTGACTCACACACTTCACCCAAACACATTGCACCGCACTCACTCACACACTTCACCCAAACACATTGCACTGTACTTGTGGTGTCCGTGTGTTGATAGAGACACTGAAGACAGGAGTTGGTTCATAGGTGTTTACTAAGCAAAGTCTGGAGGGGTACTAATGGATATAACACAATATACAGGCTTATATAGCCCGAGTGGCCATTACCGGCATTACAGCACACATGGGGCTCTTAAAGGCACATACACTACAATTCCTCCCCTTTTAGCTAACCAGTACATCATATTTTAAGTAATTATTAATTACATATTATAAGAAAAATAATGTACACATTGCTGTAATTAATTAATTATAAGTCAGTCTCTCTGGAGGCTTCCTGACTCAGTCCGGATAACGCCTCGGTGGTGTAGTAGTTTCTGGTGGTGTAGTAGGTTCTTTTGGCAAGGCTGATTCGGCTTGAATGCCAGTGTCAGGTTCATCGGGTTCCAGTATCACCGGATCGGAGGTGGATATGGGTATCTCTACTTCATCGTTAGGCGTATAGAGTTGTGGTGTAGGTTGTCCCTTTTCGGATGACTCTATGATTTGGTCAGCATGGCGCCTTATTATGCTTTCTCCGATGTCCACGGTATACATCAGCGGTCCTAGTCGTGTGCAGATAGTTCCAGGCTGCCATTTCTCGGTACGGTAGTCACGGGCCAAAACTTGGAAGGTTCTATTTGGCCTTTCATTCATGCCTTGAAATTGCCGGTTCTCCACGTCCCTTCTGATGTTGGGCTTGATCAAATCCAGCCGGCATCTTAGGCTTCTATTGAAGAACATCATGGCGGGAGTTTGGTTGGTAACCATATGTGTTGCATTCCTGTATGCGAACAAGAAGTTATCCACCTTGTGCTGAAGTTCTATGTCTTCATTACCCATGGTCTTTATGGCCTTCTTGAAGGTCTGGACAAACCTTTCAGCCAATCCATTGGTGGCGGGATGGTATGGGGCGGATGTGTAGTGCTTTACCCCATTGTTCTTTAAGAACTTTCTGAATTCTTCGGACACAAATTGCGGTCCATTATCAGAACAGATCTGTTCCGGCAGCCCATTCCTGGCAAATATGGTTCTTAATACTGTGATGGTTTTTTCCGTGGTGGTGGAGGACATCTTTATTACGTCCGGCCACTTGGAGTGTGCATCAACCGCGATTAAGAACATTGAGTCCATAAATGGACCAGCAAAGTCGATGTGTACCCTTTGCCAGGGAGATGAGGGCCACTCCCATGTGTGTAGAGGGGCTTGTGGTGGAGCGTTTTGGACCTTCTGGCATCCTAGGCAGCTCTTGGTCATTTCTTCGATGTCTCCATCGATACCTGGCCACCATACAAACGCCCTGGCTAGGTTCTTCATTTTCACTCCACCCAGATGCCCCTCGTGAAGCTCCTTTAGCACTTTATCCTGGAGTTTGGGTGGAATCACCACTCTGGATCCACACATCAAGGTTCCTCGGCACACTGACAGCTGTTCTCTTCTTTGTGAGAATGCTGGCAACAGTGGTTCGCCATGTGCTGGCTATCCCTTCACTGTTAAATCGTAGACCCGTGAGAGAGTCGGGTCATTTCTCGTCTCCCTTTCAATGGCAGAATTTGTTACTGGTAGACATTCCACTATGGTGGAGTGGAACATCTCCACTGGGTCTACTGTAGGTGCCTCTTCTACCGTTGGCAACAGTAGGCACGATAAACCATCAGCATTCCCATGCTGTTTTGTTCCTTTGTATTCTATGTTGTATTGGTGTGCCCCTAGAAAAAGGGACCACCTCTGTAGCCTTTGCGCTGTCATAATGGGAACACCCTTTTTAGGGTTGAATATGGAGATGAGGGGTTGATGACATAGAGTCATAGATTCATAGAGTTTTACAGCGCAGAAAGAGGCCCTTCGGCCCATCGTGTCTGCGCCGTCCATCAATCCCTGTCCAGTCTAATCCCATTTTCCAGCATTTGGTCCATAGCCTTGTATGCAATGGCATTTCAAGTGCCCATCCAAATGCTTCTTGAATGTTGTGAGGGTTCCTGCCTCTACCACCCTTTCAGGCAGTGAGTTCCAGCTTCCAACCACCCTTTGGGTGAAAAAGTTCCTCCTCAAATCCCCTCTAAATCTCCTGCCCCTTACCCTGAATCTATGCCCCCTTGTTATTGACCCCCCTACTAAGGGGAAAAGTTCCTCTTTATCTACCCTATCTATGCCCCTCATCATTTTGTACACCTCAATCAGGTCCCCCCTCAGCCTCCTTTGCTCCAAGGAAAACAACCCCAGCCTGTTTAGTCTTTCTTCATAGCTGAGGCGCTCCATCCCAGGTAACATCCTGGTGAATCTTCTCTGCACCCTCTCCAAAGCAATCACATCCTTCCTATAGTGAGGCGACCAGAACTGCACACAGTACTCCAGCTGTGGCCTCACCAGCGTTTTGTACAGCTCCATCATAACCTCCCTGCTCTTATATTCTATGCCTCTGCTAATGAAGGCAAGTATCCCATATGCCTTTTTAACCACCTTATCTACCTGTTCCGCTGCCTTCAAGGATCTATGTACATGTACACCAAGGTCCTTCTGACCCTCTGTACTTCCTAGGGCCCTACCACTCATTGTGTATTCCCTTGCCTTATTTGTCCGTGCAAAATGCATCACCTCGCACTTTTCCGGGTTAAATTCCATTTGCCACTTTTCCACCCATCTGACCAACCCGTTAATATCGTCATGTAGCCTGAGGCTTTCCTCCTCGCAATTTACCTCCCCACCAATTTTCGTGTCATCCGCGAACTTACTGATCATACCTTTTACATTCTCATCCAAATCATTAATGTAGATCACAAACAGCAAGGGACCCAGCACCGATCCCTGAGGTACCCCACTGGACACAGGCTTCCAGTCACAAAAGCAACCTTCGACCATCACCCTCTGCCTCCTGCCACTCAGCCAGTTTAGGATCCAACGCGCCAAGGCCCCCTGGATCCCATGGGCTCTTACCTTCTTGACCAGTCTCCTATGCGGGACTTTGTCAAAAGCTTTACTGAAGTCCATGTAAACCACATCCACAGCATTTCCCTCATCCACACACCTAGTCACCCCCTCGAAAAATTCAATCAGATTGGTCAGACATGATTTACCCTTGACAAAGCCATGCTGACTATCCCCGATTAACCCTTGCTTCTCCAAGTGGAGACTAATTTTGTCCCTCAGAATTTTTTCCAATAATTTCCCTACCACAGATGTTAGGCTCACTGGCCTGTAATTCCCTGGTTTATCCCTGCTACCCTTCTTGAATAATGGTACTACGTTAGCTGTTCTCCAGTCCTCTGGTACATCCCCTGTGGCCAGAGAGGTTCTGAAAATTTGTGTCAGAGCCCCTGCAATCTCCTCCTTTGCCTCACACAACAGCCTGGGATACATCTCGTCCGGGCCTGGGGATTTATCCACTTTTTGGCCTGCTAAAACCGCTAGTACCTCCTCCCTCTCGATGCTAATATGTTCAAGTATGTCACAGTCCCCTTGCCCGACTTCTATGTCTACTTCGCCTTTCTCCATAGTGAACACAGAGGCAAAAAATTCATTTAAAACCCCACCTACTTCATCTGGCTCTACACACAGCTTGCCACTTTGGTCCCTAATGGGCCCTACCCTTTCCCTGGTTATCCTCTTGCCCTTAATATACTTATAAAACATCTTAGGATTTTCCTTTATTTTGCTCACCAGTGTTATTTCATGGCCCCTCCTCGCCCTCCTAATTTCCTTTTTAAGTATGCCCCTGAACCTTTTATACTCCTCTAGGGCTTCCTCCGTCTTTTGTCTTTTGTAACTGCCAAAAGCCCCCCTTTTTTTCCTAATGCATTTTTGTATATCCCTTGTCATCCAAGGTTCCCTTTGCTTGTTGGTCCCACCCTTGACCTTTACAGGAACATGTTGGTGTTGTACTCTCTCTATTTCCCTTCTGAAAGCCTCCCACTGTTTTGATGTGGATTTTCCTATAAGTAGCTGCTCCCAGTCCACTTTGGCCAGATCCTGCCTTATCTTATTAAAATCGGCCTTCCCCCAATTTAGAACCCTTATTTCCGGGCCGTCTTTGTCTTTTTCCATGACCACCTTAAATCTCACCGAATTATTGTCACTATCGCCAAAATGCTCTCCTACAGACACTTCCACCACCTGCCCGGCTACATTCCCTAGAATTAGGTCCAGTACCGCCCCCTCTCTTGTCGGACTTTCTACATGTTGGCTCAAAAAGCTCTCCTGGATGCACTTTAAGAATTCTGCACCCCCTAAACCTTTCACACTGACTATCCCAATTTATATTGGGGAAGTTGAAATCCCCCACTATTATTACCCTATTATTTTCACACTTTTCTGAGATTTGCCTACATATCTGTTCCTCTATCTCCCCCTGACTGTTTGGGGGCCTATAGTACACTCCCAGCAAAGTGCTTGCCCCCTTTTTGTTTTTAAGTTCTACCCATATGGTCTCATTAGAGGAACCCGCTTATATATCATCCCTCCTTACAGCAGTAATTGACTCCTTAATTAATATTGCAACACCCCCTCCCCTTTTATACCCCCCTCTGTCTCGCCTGAAGATTCTATACCCCGGAATATTCAGCTGCCAGTCCTGACCCTCCCTCAACCATGTCTCCATGATAGCAACAATATCGTACTCCCATGTGTTCAACAACAACTTCAGTTCATCCACCTTATTTGCAAGACTCCTTGCATTAAAATAAATGCCTTCCAGCCCTGCCATATTCCCTTTTGCCTTCACATATTTGCTCTGCCTTCCCTGCTGACTTGTTTTTTCCTCCGTATTTGGCTGTACATCACCCCCTACTATAGCTCCACTCTGTATCCCACCCCCCTGCCGAGTTAGTTTAAACCACCCCCAGCAGTGCTAGCAAACCTCCCCGCAAGAATATTGGTCCCCCTCTGGTTCAGGTGTAAACCGTCCGACTTGTACAAGTCCCACCTTTCCCAGAAGCAGACCCAGTGGTCCAGGAAACTAAAGCCCTCCCTCCTGCACCATCCCTTTAGCCACGCATTCATCTGTTCTATCCTCCTATTCCTATACTCACTAGCATGTGGCACCGGGAGTAATCCAGAGATTACAACCTTTGAGGTCCTGCTCCTTAATCTTGCCCCTAGCTCCCTAAATTCTTGCTGCAGGACCTCATCCCTCTTTTTACCTATGTCGTTGGTACCAATGTGGACCACGACCTCTGGCTGTTCACCCTCCCCCTCCAGAATGCCCTGCAGCCACTCAGTGACATCCTTGACCCTGGCACCAGGGAGGCAACAAACCATCCTGGATTCACGTCTACGGCCACAGAAACGCCTATCTGTTCCCCTTACTATAGAATCCCCTACCACTATTGCTCTCCCACTCTTTTTCCTCCCTTCCTGGGCAGCAGGATCACCCCCAGTGCCAGGAAGCTGGTTGCTGCTGCCTTCCCCTGGTGAGTCATCCCCCTCAACAGTATCCAAATCGGTATTGTGGCGACACGCCACCACTGGACATAATCCGCTCACGGCGGCACAGACAGTCTAAGCAGAAGCCCCCAGCCGGGGGCCCTTTCCTCCAGCAACTTGTTTCCCGCAGGGACAGGCTGCCGGGAGCACTTCCTGTCTGGGAAGTATTTAAGTGGATGTGCGGGCTTTTCTAGTTCCTGTTTGCCATGTGGTCAGAATAAAGCAGTTGTGTTTTCAATAGCTCTGTCTCGACTCCCACGTTTGCCGCGGTATCTCAACACTGGTGACCCCGACGCTCAGGACGAATCCTAAGCTAGCATGGCGGATACAAACGTAGTCACGGTTAAATTACCTGACTTTTGGGAGAACCTCGCCGAAGCCTGGTTCGTTCAAGCTGAGTCCAGATTCCGGCTGAAAGGCATTACAGTCGACGCCACGAAGTACAACTACCTCGTCGCCTCGCTCACCTACGCTACAGTCCCCAAGGTTTGGGCAGCGCTGCAGAATCCACCAACGGAGGGCAAGTACGAGCATCTGAAGGCTGCGCTACTTAAAAAATTTCAAACGTCCTCTTACCAGCGCCACTGCCAACTCCTGGACCTCCCCGGCCTTGGTGACACTTCACCATCAGACCTGCTTTCCCACATGCTGTCCCTCTCCGACGACAAAAATCCCGGCGCCCTTTTTCGCACGCTTTTCATTCGGCAGCTCCCCGCCAGCATCCGCCCGCTCCTTGTGGAGTCTGACTCCACGGACCTGAATGAGATAGCCGAAAAGGCCAACCGGCTGCTCTCTGCACAGGCCGCTCGCGACGTCGCGCCCGACCTCACGCCAACGACCACGCGGTCTTCCCGGGCCGCTAGGCCCGACCGCCCTACCACTCCGGGTCACTGCTACTACCACACCCGTTTTGGCGCTAGGGCTCAACGCTGCACGCCACCGTGTTCCTTCAAACTCCCCCCCGCACCGGCCCCCGCGATGGCCGCGGGGCAGAAGGAGCCCCTACTGTACGTCACTGACGACAGAACCAACCGCCGATTTCTGTGCGACACAGGGGTCCAGCACAGCATCACCCCCGCCTCCGCCCTCGAGATCCAACGCGGCACACGGGGTATCACACTGGCTGCAGCCAACGGCTCTGAAATCCGCACATATGGCACCCGCATGGTCACGCTCGACCTCGCGGGCCGCCGCTACCGCTGGGAGTTCCTGACAGCCAAGGTCCTCTGCCCACTCATTGGCGCCGACTTCCTACGCGCCCACGGCCTCCTTGTCGACATTCCGAGGCACTGCCTCGTCAACATCAACACTATGGCCCCCATCCCCGGCGCCTTTACCCCGGCCCGTTCGGCCGGCCCGACGACCTACTGCCTCGCCAGAGCCACGGACGACTACTCGGCACTCCTAGCTGAGTTTCCCGCCCTCACTAACCCGACCTTTTCGGCCAAAGCCACCAAGCACGGTGTGGAACACTATATCCCCACCACCGGCCCCCCAGTTTCTGCCCACGCCCGCAGACTCAACCCGGCCAAGCTGGAAATCGCGCGGGCCGGGTTTACCAACATGGAACAACTCGGCATCATCCGCCGCTCCAGCAGCCCTTGGGCCTCGCCCCTCCACATCGCCCCCAAGCCCGGCGGAGGCTGGCGCCCTTGCGGGGACTACCGCCGCCTCAGCGACGCCACCACCCCCGATCGGTACCCGGTGCCACACATTCAGGACTTCTCGGCCCGACTGGCCGGACAAACCGTCTTTTCCAAAGTCGACCTGGTGCGCGGTTACCACCAAGTCCCCGTACACCCCACGGACATCCCCAAAACGGCCGTCATCACCCCATTTGGCCTGTTCGAGTTCCTGAGGATGCCTTTCGGCCTCAAGAATGCAGCACAGGCTTTCCAGCGCCTTATGGACTCAGTCCTCCGGGACCTGAACTTCCTATTCGTCTATCTAGACGACATTCTCGTGGCCAGCTCCTCCAAACAGGAACACCTCGAATACCTTCGCATCCTGTTCGGGCGCCTAGCCCAACACGGGCTCATCCTCAGCCCGGCGAAGTGCCAATTCGGCATAACCGAGATCGATTTTCTCGGTCACCACATCACCCCTGCTGGGGCCGTCCCCCTGCCCAACAAGGTGCAGGCCGTCCAGCAATTCCCCCGCCCCACAACCATCAAGGGCCTCCAGGAGTTCCTCGGGATGGTGAACTTCTACAACAGGTTCATCCCCAGAGCCGCAGCCCTTATGAAGCCCCTATACGACTCCCTCCGAGGAAAATCCGGCAAGATGGACGTAGCCTGGACCACTGACACGGCAGCCGCCTTCGACGCCACCAAAAACGCGCTCGTCGACGCCACTCTGCTCACGCACCCGAGGGCCGATGCCCGGGTCGCGCTCACCACCGACGCCTCCGACCACGCGGTCGGGGCCGTGTTCGAGCAGTGGGTCAATGGCGCGTGGCAGCCACTTGCCTTCTACAGCCGCCAACTGCGCCCCCCGGAGGTCAAATACTCCACTTTCGACCGCGAGCTTCTCGCACTCCACCTGTCGGTCCGCCATTTCAGGTTCCTGCTGGAAGGCCGCCCCTTCACCGCGTATGTGGACCACAAGCCACTCACGTACGCGATGGCCAAGCACACCGAACCCTGGTCCGCTAGGCAGCAACGCCAGCTCGCGGCCGTCTCCGAGTTTACTACGGACATTCAGCACGTCTCCGGTAGAGACAACGTGGTCGCCGACTGCCTTTCCCGTCCCGCCGTCTGTGCGAATCACCTCGCGGTCGACTACGCACAACTAGCAGCGGCCCAGCTCACGGACCCAGTCCTCCTCTCGGCGGCTACCAGCCTGCCAGGGCTACGCCTAGCCAAGGTCGCGCACGGGCCCGAAGCCACGGCAGTCACGTGCGACGCCTCACTCAGCCAACCCAGGCCGGTCGTCCCTGAGACCTGGCGCCGCTGCGTCTTCGACGCGCTCCACGGGCTCTCTCACCCGGGTTCCCGCGCATCCGTCAAACTCCTCTCCAAGCGCTTCGTCTGGCGCGGCCTTAGCAGAGATGTTCGGACTTGGGCCACCTCCTGCCTCGCCTGCCAACGGGCTAAGGTACAGCTGCACACCAAAGCACCCCTGGGAGACTTCGGGGTACCCAGCCGCCGCTTCGACCACGTACACGTCGACATCGTCGGTCCCCTGCCACCATCGCAAGGCCAAACTTATCTCCTCACGATGGTCGACCGCTACACACGCTGGCCTGAGGCAGTGCCGCTGACCTCCACCACCACAGCCGACATCGCCAGGGCGTTCGTTAACACCTGGGTTGCAAGGTTCGGCGTACCGGCCGACATAACCTCCGACAGAGGCGCCCAGTTCACCTCCGAACTCTGGACGGCCATGGCACGCAACCTCGGGGTGACGCTCCACCGCACCACGGCGTACCACCCGCAGGCCAACGGACTTTGTGAACACTTCCACAGGTCACTCAAGGCCTCACTCCGCGCCGGCCTGCAGGACAGTACCTGGACTGACCGCCTACCGTGGGTGCTACTCGGCCTACGCACCGCGGTCAAGGAAGACCTCCAGTCCTCGGCAGCGGAGCTAGTCTACGGACAACCACTGCGTGTCCCAGGCGAATTCCTTCCGGAGCCTACCAAGTCTTGGTCGGCCGAACAGCAGCGGCTCGACTCTTTCTCTTCCGCTCAGCAGTTCGCCCCACTTCCGGTCAACCGACACGGCGAACTCGCACCTCACGTCCCGCCAAATTTACAGCAGGCGCGCTTCGTCTTCGTGCGACACGACGCGCACCACGGGCCCCTGCGACCCCCGTACAACGGTCCGTACGAGGTACTACAAACCGGGGACAAGGTATTCAAGCTGCGACTCGGCGACAGGGTCGAGACAGTCTCCATTGACCGGCTCAAACCAGCACACACAGAACCAGGGGAACAGGTCCCCGTGGCCCAGCCTCCAGCCAGAGGCCGTCCCCCCGGCAAGCCAGCACAGCCGGCGGCGAACCGCCCGACCCAACCAACCAGACCGGCGACCACTCAGAGCCGCTGTGGCAGAACCATTAGACCACCGTCACGACTCGTCCACTCCTCCTAAGCGGATTCTGGGGGGAGCTCTGTGGCGACACGCCACCACTGGACATAATCCGCTCACGGCGGCACAGACAGTCTAAGCAGAAGCCCCCAGCCGGGGGCCCTTTCCTCCAGCAACTTGTTTCCCGCAGGGACAGGCTGCCGGGAGCACTTCCTGTCTGGGAAGTATTTAAGTGGATGTGCGGGCTTTTCTAGTTCCTGTTTGCCATGTGGTCAGAATAAAGCAGTTGTGTTTTCAATAGCTCTGTCTCGACTCCCACGTTTGCCGCGGTATCTCAACAGTATACCTGTTTGAGAGGGGAATGGTCACAGGGGTTTTCTACACTACCTGCCTACTTCTATTGCTCCGCCTGATGGTCACCCCTTTCCTTTCTTCCTGTGCAACCCTTCCCTGCGGTGTGACCAACTCACTAAACGTGCTATCCACGAACTTCTCAGCATCGTGAATGCTCCACAACCCATCCACCCGCAGCTCCAGCGCCTCAATGCGGTCTGCTAGTAGCTGCAGATGGATGCATTTCCTGCACACGTGGTCATCAGGGGCAGTGTCCCTGAATTCCCACATGGAGCAGGAGGAGCATATCACGGGGCTGGGCTCTCCTGGCATGACTTACCCTTTAATTAATTTAAATTAATTTACTATCACCAATTTAAGATATCTCTAAGGCGCTTGTATAGTCTACCAACAGTCCCTGCTACACCAGAAAAGACCCTAGTAACTATAAACTACAGAGTTTAAGTTTAAAAAAGAGAAATACTCACCAACCAATCACTTACCTGCTCCCTGATGACGTCACACACTGATTTCTTTTTACCTCTCTCCCCGCTGCTGAGTTGGTATGCCTCGCCTCTCTCCGGTATTTGTACCCGGCTCCTCCTCGCTGCTCCGAGTGGTCTCGGGCCTCGCCTCTCTCCGGTATTTCTACCCGGCTCCTCCTCGCTGCTCCGAGTGGTCTCGGGCCTCGCCTCTCTCCGGTATTTGTACCCGGCTCCTCCTCGCTGCTCCGAGTGGTCTCGGGCCTCGCCTCTCTCCGGTATTTGTACCCGGCTCCTCCTCGCTGCTTCCGCTGCTCTGAGTGGTTTCGGGCCTCGCCTCTCTCCGGTATTTGTACCCGGCTCCTCCTCGCTGCTTCCGCTGCTCTGAGTGGTCTCGGGCCTCGCCTCTCTCCGGTATTTGTACCCGGCTCCTCCTCGCTGCTTCCGCTGCTCTGAGTGGTCTCGGGCCTCGCCTCTCTCCGGTATTTGTACCCGGCTCCTCCTCGCTGCTTCCGCTGCTCCGAGTGGTCTCGGGCCTCGCCTCTCTCCGGTATTTGTACCCGGCTCCTCCTCGCTGCTCCCGCTGCTCCGAGTGGTCTCGGGCCTCGCCTCTCTCCGGTATTTGTACCCGGCTCCTCCTCGCTGCTCCCGCTGCTCCGAGTGGTCTCGGGCCTCGCCTCTCTCCGGTATTTGTACCCGGCTCCTCCTCGCTGCTCCCGCTGCTCCGAGTGGTCTCGGGCCTCGCCTCTCTCCGGTATTTGTACCCGGCTCCTCCTCGCTGCTCCCGCTGCTCCGAGTGGTCTCGGGCCTCGCCTCTCTCCGGTATTTGTACCCGGCTCCTCCTCGCTGCTCCCGCTGCTCCGAGTGGTCTCGGGCCTCGCCTTTCTCCGGTATTTGTACCCGGCTCCTCCTCGCTGCTCCGAGTGGTCTCGGGCCTCGCCTCTCTCCGGTATTTGTACCCGGCTCCTCCTCGCTGCTCCCGCTGCTCCGAGTGGTCTCGGGCCTCGCCTCTCTCCGGTATTTGTACCTGGCTCCTCCTCGCTGCTCCCGCTGCTACCTTGGCCAGTCAACAAGGTAAATTTTTGTCCGTGTAGGTAATGGTTGAATTTCTTCACTCCCCATACCAGGCTGAGTGCTTCCCTGTCGATTTGGGCATAGTTATGCTCAGCTGAGTTCAATGAGCGTGACGCAAAAGCTATCGGCCGTTCCGAGCCATCAGGGAATTTATGCGATAGTACTGCTCCTATGCCGTAAGGGGATGCATCGCACGCCAGTCTGATTGGCAGTGATGGGTGGTAATGAGCCAAAACTTCTTTGGATGTGATTAAGTCTTTGCATTTATGGAAGGCACGTTTACAGTCTTCGTTCCATTTCCAAATTACTCCTGTTTGTAGCAGTTCATTAAGAGGGTGTAGAAGAGTTGATAAGTTCGGTAAAAATTTATGATAGTAATTTATTAATCCCAGGAATGACCTTAATTGTGAAACATTTTCAGGTGCTGGGGCTTTTATGACCGCTTCAATTTTTTCAGGTGACTTATGCAACCCTTCCTTATTTATTATGTGGCCACAATATGACATTTGATTTCGGAAAAATTCGCACTTGGGGCGATTTGCTCGTAGGCCCCGTTCTCTCAGCCTAGTGAGCACCTGCTCCAAATTGGCAAGGTGCTCGTTGTCGTTTTCTCCTGTTACAAGGATGTCATCCAGGTAGCATTGAGTACCCGGAATCCCTTGGAGGACTTGCTCCATAGCTCTTTGCCAGATAGCTGGAGCGGATGCTACTCCGAAAACTAGTCGATTGTACTGGTACAGGCCTTTGTGTGTATTTATCGTGAGATATTTTTTAGCGGCATCTTCAACCTCCATCTGTAGATATGCCTGTGCCAAGTCAATTTTGGTGAAACTTTTCCCTCCGGATAGTGAGGCGAAAATATCATCTATCCTTGGAAGAGGATACTGTACCGTGTGAAGGACCGGGTTTACCGTCACCTTGAAGTCTCCACAGATACGAATTTTTCTCTGTTCTTCAGATTTATTATTATTCAATGCTTTCTTCATGACTGGAACGATGGGTGTTGCCCACTCGCTCCAATCTATTTTGGATAATACGCCTGCATTTTCCAAATTCTCCAGCTCTGCCTCGACTGCTGGACGAATTGCGTATGGCACTGGTCTTGCTTTAAAAAACTTGGGAATTGCTGCATCTTCCACTTTTATTGAGGCGGTGATGCCTTTCAAGGTTCCTAGTTTCTCTTGAAACACTTCTTTGGCGTTGGCCAAGATGTCTTTTAATCGCTCAGGTATGACGTCATCATCATTTTTTTTCTTACTGGTCACCGTCAGTGCCTGAATGGAGTGCCAGTCTAAATGTATTTTCCTGATCCATTCACGTCCTAACAGTGGTGGACCACCATCTTGTAGAATGTATAAATACAACTTCTGTATTTCCTTGCCGTTGTATACAACAGGCACCCTTATTTTTCCTTTGGGGTATACTTTCTGCCCCGTATATGTTTTTAAGATAATGGATGTGTCTTTTAAAGGTATATGCGGAAATAGCCTCTCGTAATCCCGTCAATTTATTACGGTCAGAGCTGATCCTGTATCTAGCTCCATTTTAACTGGGGACCCTGCTATCGTGAGGATGACCCAAATGGTCTGGTAATCATCTTTGGCAAGTACATTATGTAATTTGAGACAGCTTAGTCTCTTGTTTTCGGAGTCGCGATCGCTCTTCTGGTCTTCGGAGCTACTGTCCGTCATCATTTGTACCTTTCTGTACTTATCTTTATTGATTTTTTTTTCCTGTCTGTGGATTTATTTTGTCCAGATCGGCATACCCGTGCAATGTGTCCAATCTTTCCGCATTGCCTGCATGCTTTGTCCTTGGTTATGGGTGGATCTGCCGCAGCGATAACATCTTTCGAAACCCTGTGTCATTTCATGGGTGCCGAAGTCCTGTGTCTTTTTTTGTATCTCTGCAGCTCCTCTTGCTGCTGCTTCATATGATACAGCCATACTGAAAGCCTTGTCCAGTGTTAAATCTTTTTCAGAAAGCAGCCTTTTTTGTGTTCCTTCACTTAAGAGACCGCAGACGAATTTGTCTCGAAGATAATCTGCTAGTCCTGCCCTGAATTGGCAGTGTTTTGATAGCTTTCTTAATTCGGTGAGGTAATGAGCGTTACTTTCATTCTTGTGTTGATTTCTCTTGAAGAATTTGAATCGTTCCGCTATCAGCAGCGGTGTTGGGTTTAAGTGCTGCTGCAGGGTATCAACAATTTCTTTAAAATCCTTGTCCTTTGGTTTGGCTGGAGTGATTAAATTTCGTAACAGCCCGTATGCCTTTGCGCCCATTAAATTCAGCAGTACTGAAGCTGTTTTTCATCTTCTATTCCATTTGCAGTGCAATATACCTCTACTCTTTCCACATATGTGGTCCAATCCTCTATATCGCTATCAAAAGCATCAATATTGCCAGACTTAGGCATCTTAGAAAAGATATGGCGCTTCCCACACTTTTCTTTTTTTTCTGCAGAAAAGATATGGCGCTTCCCGCACTTTGCCGCCGCTGCTGCCGATGACAACGCTGTTTCCCACGGTTTCTGTTCTTTCTTTCTTTATTTATTTACAGTTGGAGACTCGTTCCCGCCGGACTTTCTCTCTAGGTCTGAACGCCAACCTGCTTGCAGCGCCGGCCGTCTCCCGAGTGCTCCCTCCCCGTTTGTTATTGCTTGCCTCCGATTTCGCTGCTTGTCCCATCTGTGGAGCCAGCCGCTGGAGCCCCAACCTGACGCCCAGGAAGGATTAGCGCAGTACCTGACACCAGCTTGGCCAGCTGGTGAAACCACAGCTTCTTTCACTTTCTTGAGTCTTCTGGACGCCCGAGGAATCGATGCCCTTGAGGTGCTGCCGAATTGCAGGTAAGTCCGTTTCCACTTCGTCGCCACTGTAGTGTCCGTGTGTTGATAGAGACACTGAAGACAGGAGTTGGTTCATAGGTGTTTACTAAGCAAAGCCTGGAGGGGTACTAACGGATATAACACAATATACAGGCTTATATAGCCCGAGTGGCCATTACCGGCATTACAGCACACATGGGGCTCTTAAAGGCACATACACTACAGTACTCACTCACATACTTCACCCAAACCCATTGCACCGTACTCACTCACACACTTCACCCAAACACATTGCACTGCACTCACTCACACGCTTCACCCAAACACATTGCACCGTACTCACTCACACACTTCACCCAAACCCATTGCACCGTACTCACTCACACACTTCACCCAAACACATTGCACCGCACTCACTCACACACTTCAACCAAACACATTGCACCGTACTCACTCACACACTTCACCCAAACACATTGCACCGCACTCACTCACACACTTCACCCAAACACATTGCACCGCACTCACTCACACACTTCACCCAAACATATTGCACCGCACTCACTCACACACTTCACCCAAACACATTGCACCGTACTCACTCACACACTTCACCCAAACACATTGCACCGCACTCACTCACACACTTCACCCAAACACATTGCACCGTACTCACTCACACACTTCACCCAAACACATTGCACCGTACTCACTCACACACTTCACCCAAACACATTGCACCGCACTCACTCACACACTTCACCCAAACACATTGCACCGCACTCACTCACACACTTCACCCAAACACATTGCACCACACTCACTCACACACTTCACCCAAACACATTGCACCGCACTCACTCACACACTTCACCCAAACACATTGCACCGCACTCACTCACACACTTCACCCAAACACATTGCACCGCACTCACACACACTTCACCCAAACACATTGCACCGCACTCACTCACACACTTCACCCAAACACATTGCACCGCACTCACACACACTTCACCCAAACACATTGCACCGTACTCACTCACACACTTCACCCAAACCCATTGCACCGTACTCACTCACACACTTCACCCAAACACATTGCACTGTACTCACTTGTTAGATCCGTGATTCTTTAAATAGGATGTTTCCCCAAGAACTACACGGAGGCTGTAACTTAACAATCAACGGGTGTTTACTAGAGTAGAGTAGTCTCACGACTGAAGTACAGAAGCCTGCTCTGGCTTTATATACAGGTGTGGTCACTGCCGGTACTACAGTATACAGGAGCTGTAAAACAGTTCTCTCTTAACGGTACATACACAACAATTCCTCCCCTTTTAGATTAACAGTACCATAACATTCATTTAACAATTAACATTTTTAACATGCAACATTAACTGAAAATAGTCCATTTATAAATTCAGTCTTTGGGGCGGCTTCCTGATCCTTTCGGGATAGCGCCTTCCCTGAGGTTCTTGTTCTTGGTGCGGAGGCGATTCTGACCCCCTTTCGTCGGTTAGTTCATCAGTTTCCACTGCTACTGTTTCTGAGGTAGATGCTACCGGTATGTTGGGTTCATCCCCAGTTACGCGAGTCATGGGGTTGACTCATTCCTGTGACGCTAAGATCTGGTCGACGTGGCATCTCACAATGTTCTCCCCGACATCCACTGTGTACATTAATGGCCCCTGCCGTGTGCATATCATTCCGGGTTGCCATTTCTCTGTTCGGTAGTCATGGGCCAAGACTGGTTGTCCTACATTGAAGCTCCTTGTCGGCTTCTCATTGATGTGCTGGAATTGTTTATTCACAAAATTTCTTCGCACATTTGGTCTGAGCAAATCCAGATGAGATCTCAATCTTCAGTTAAAGAACATCATGTCCTTAAAAAACTTTGGACTTGCATTTACCTCTATTTTAATCGTTGCTGTTATGCCTTTTAGTGTTTTGAGTCCCTCCTGGAACACGTCTTGTGCATCAGTTAGCATTTTTGACAGTCGTCCAGGTGTGGCGTCGTCATTCTTTTTGGCCTCAACCTTCAGTGCCTGTATGGAATGCCAATCTAATTGTATCTTCCAGATCCATTCACGTCCTAGTGGTGGTGGTCCTCCATCTGGCAATACATATAGGTCCATTTTAGGGATTTCCTGGCCTTTGTATATCATTTTCACCCTTATTTTTCCTTTGGGGTAGACTTTTTGCCCCATGTACATCTTCAAGACAATCTCTGTAGCTTTCAAGGGTATATGTGGAAATAGCCGCTTGTAGTCCCTTTGGTTTATGACTGTTAGGGCTGATCCAGTGTCCAATTCCATTTTCACTTGGACTCCGTCTATCTTGAGTGTGCCCCAGATAGTCTGGTGATCCTCCATTTTGGTTACCTTATGTAGTTTCAGACAACCCAGCTCCTTCCTTTCAGAGTCTGTATCATTTCCCTGTTCGTCTGAACTGCTGTCCATCACCTTATGTACCTTTTTGTACTTCTCCTGTGGAGATTTCTTGCTGTTGGTTTTCTTCCCTGACCTGCAGACTCTTGCTATGTGTCCTGTTTTTCCACACTGTCTGCACACTTGGTCCTGTAGGATTTCTACTATGCTTTCGAAATTCTTATTCACAGGCTTCTCTGGGGTTATTCGGTTTCGCAGTAACCCATAAGTTTTTGCACCCATGGGATTTAACAAAACCAGTGCTTTCATAATATCTGGCACTTCATTCGCCCTGCAGTACACCTCAATACATTCCACATATGTCGCCCAATCTTCGACTTCATTGTCGAACGTAGAGATACTGCCACTCTTTGGCATCCCTGGGTGTGATTTAACTGTCAAAAATTGCGTCTCCCGCGCTCTCCCTTCTTCTCCGCTGGAACAAAATGGCGTCTTGCGCGCTTTCCTTCCTTCCCGCGATCGCCCTTCTTCTCCGCTGCGACTTCAAAAGAAATGGCGTCTCCCACGCTCTCCCTTCTTCTCCGCGGCTCAATGGCGTCTCCCGCCCTCTCCCTTCTTCTCCCCATGGACGCGGTTCAGCCCTTGAGCCCTGGCTGTGCTCTGCGCGCTCTCCTGTGCGCCTTTCCCATTGCCGTCGGTCGGTCCTGAACCCGGCTGCTGCTTTACCCTCTCTCTCTCTCTGCTTGTTTTTCCTCGACGCCGCTCGGTTCTTATACGCCCGGCCGCGCCCTGTGCGCTTCACCCTCTCTCTTACCCCGTCGACGCTGCTCATTTTTCTACGCCGTCGGTCGGCTCCAGACACCGCTGTCCGGGAAGGGTGTGCGCTGCACCTGTTGCTGGATCGTCGTGGCTCTCAACAGCCACTCCTGCAATGTTCACTTGCTGCCGGATGACTGGGTGGTTGCTCGTGGTCGGCGCCCGTGCTTCTGGCCTCGACTTTCTTCCACCGTCCTCCCGGAGCGACTCCTTGACGGGGAATGCAGAGTTGCAGGCAGATTCAAATCAACCTCGTCGCCACTGTTAGATCCGTGATTCTTTAAATAGGATGTTTCCCCAAGAACTACACGGAGGCTGTAACTTAACAATCAACAGGTGTTTACCAGAGTAGAGTAGTCTCACGACTGAAGTACAGAAGCCTGCTCCGGCTTTATATACAGGTGTGGTCACTGCCGGTACTACAGTATACAGGAGCTGTAAAAGAGTTCTCTCTTAAAGGTACATACAAAACATCACTCACATACTTCACCCAAACACATCGCACTGCACTCACTCACACACTTCACCCAAACACATTGCACCGCACTCACTCACACGCTTCACCCAAACAAGTTGCACCGCACTCACTCACACACTTCACCCAAACACGTTGCACCGCACTCACTCACACACTTCACCCAAACACATTGCACCACACTCACTCACACACTTCACCCAAACACATTGCACTGCACTCACTCACACACTTCACCCAAACACATTGCACCGCACTCACTCACACACTTCACCCAAACACATTGCACTGCACTCACTCACACAATTCCCCCAAACACATTGCACCGCACTCACTCACACACTTCACCCAAACACATTGAACCGCACTCACTCACACACTTCACCCAAACACATCGCACTGCACTCACTCACACACTTCACCCAAACACATTGCACCGCACTCACTCACACACTTCACCCAAACACATTGCACCATACTCACTCACACGCTTTACCCAAACACATTGCACCGTATTCACTCACACACTTCACCCAAACACATTGCACTGTACTCACTCACACACTTCACCCAAACACATTGCACCGTATTCACTCACACACTTCACCCAAACACATTGCACCATATTCACTCACACACTTCACCCAAACACATTGCACCGCACTCACTCACACACTTTGTAGGGGGTTTCTCTTGCTCGTTCTGGTCTCCTGCCAGGCTTTGTGCAATAATTACCCTTGAGTGGTTCGACCCACTCTCCCCTACGGTTCTAGACCTTGGACTTAGATGCAGAGAACTGTAGTGCAGAGAAAGGACTCAATAGACCAGGTTGAATAGCACGAAATGGATGCTTTTATTTTTAAACAGTTTGAAGCATTACAAAATACATGTCATAGGCACAGATTAAAGTAACTACAATCATGCACAAATTTATGAACTTGACTCTATGGAAATGGGGAACACACGGCACGTCGTAAAAGGGGAAACACATTACGATTTAACCTTACTCCCTCCCCTAAATACCTAAACTAAGTTTTGACTTGAGGAACTCGGGATCATGCTCACCACTATCAGAATCACAAAAGGAGGTGTTCGCAGCCTTTCTGGCACAGCTTTCCGTCGTCGCGTGGATTTGGAAACTTCTGGCGCAGCTTGTTTTTCTCTCTCTCTCAGGCGATGAGGCAGTGGACACAGCCTCGGTGAGCGCTCGTCATGGCTGAAATCCACCAAGTCTGTTGTGGATTTGGGTTCATGGAACAGAACAACACCTCGATGGGATGTTGAGGCACGGAAGTGCTAGGCCCGGAGTGTCCTTTTCTCCGGCCTGGATCGTCGTTTTCCCGAGGGTGTCTTCTCCTTCGGCCTGGGTCATCGATGATCTCCCGACAACAGCACCCGGGCCACCCTCGTCGTCTTCCTGTCGTGGCCGAGCCTTGACTGGCTGAACACCGACCACGTTGTCTTTTCACCAAAATTGTCCGTCCGAAGCGTCTTTAAAAAGAAGAAGCGTCTTGATCGATTCCGAAGCTACCGAGGTAGAAGAGGCGCTGATGGACTTTTCAAAATCCATAGTTATACCCTTTTGGGACAGTCTTATCTCCCGCCAAATCATAGTCCTGTCTTTGTATTAATTTTGGCGGGCAGAAATCTCTGCAGGGGCGCTTTGTCTTGTAACGGGAGCCGGTGATAACTTAACTGGCCTTCCTGGCCGATAATATCTTTTAATGTCTTTTACATTGTCACCGTGACTCGGTTCGCATATTGATCGGTCTGGAGATTTCCCTTGATGGCTGTTAAACGGTTTCTCCTTTGTACATTAAATGGGTATAAGTGTTCATGCATTGTCCGCCCATATCTTGATGGGCCCCATCCTGTTTGCCTGAAACCGTCCTGTACTTAGAATCCATTGAATATGTATGCTGTTTCCCTGAGTTTCGGTTTCCCGATACTGGCTTTCGCGGGCTTACTGTTTTCAATCCACAAGCCTGTCTGGCTTGCAGTAACAGAAATCAAATGGTCCAAAAACTGATCACGAGGCCCGGCGGCCATTTTGTATGCCCTTTTATCAAAGGTTTTTCTGTGCAAGCTTACTTTGGTCAATAAACTGTCTTATTTTATCCTGTTTTCTTGCGTGATTATTGCTGAAAATTTCGAATCTTACAGGCCCCCCTGTGATACTGATAGCTTGCTAGAGGTATCAATGATCCTTGGTGAGCAAATTTTCCCTGATTCCCCACATCGAATCATTCCTGGCACTTAACTATCTATGACCCTCACGACACATGCAGTTCCCATTTCCGAAAAAAAATGAAAATTACTTTGTGCACATTTGGACAATCATAGGCATCACTTCTTAAACTATAACACATTCATCTGTCAGATGTGCAGGGGTTGATACCCTCCTGCACCACCTGCATACACCTTTTATTAATCCAAAAACTTAAGAACGACTAATAACATAACAATATTCATATGCTTAAAACAAAAACACGCAAATGGCCAAAATCTAAAAATGGAGGGACGCTTAACCTTCAATACTAGCAACTTAAAGTGGGGTGTCTTCTTCCCCCATTCGCACATAGCGTTCTCTCCATTCTCCTGTGTTCTCGTGCCTCTGGAGGCGTTTGCCTCTTTTGCAATGCACGAATAGCAAAAATATCACAATTAAAACCTGACACACTACTAGGATGTGGGATGCTATTCTAATCCAGGCCAGGACCTCTATGTTAGTGAACAAGTCCCACCATGGTGGGATGACTATGTCCAATATGTCTTTTCCTATCTCTAAAGTCTTCTGCTCAGTGTGTAAAAATGTTTCTGTGAAACTATAACGGCTTTTAAAATCTTGGTGAGGTGTTCGGGAAGAGGGGGAATGACATAACCAAAATGCGTGACGAATCGTTGCAAGTCCGTGAAATTCTCTTTGGCAGTGAGGTGAATGGTGGAGGGTGCAGGAATGGGGACAATTCGTTGTTGTGCCACTTGAACCTCGGCCCTGGGTTTGAAACAGAAACTGCTATCACTGATCGAACACCACTCGTGTTGTCCGTAGCGGTAGTGAGGCGCTGCAGTGGTGACGCAGTATGTCCCACCCCCGATATATGCTACCTGCGGGGGCACATGGTCCTCTGCCATTGCCTCCATGGTGCAATTTATCGGCTTTGCGCTAGCGGTTCTGAACCCGCACTGTGGTTTCAAAAAGGCATTCAAGTGCTGGGGACACAGGATGATGTGTGCTCCCCGGCTCCGACACCCCGAGAGGTCGGTGCCTGTCATCGTACGCTCCCATCTGATGACGTAAGGCGGGACCACTGCGTAACAAATGTGTGCGCCCCCCTGAATGACTCCAATGTTCTCCACCCTGTATACCGGGGCGGGCTTTGCTGCGGGACCCAACACCGGCATTCTTACCACTATTCCCATGATAGTATGATTCGAATGTCCGCAGTCCGCTGGGACTGGGTACGCTTCTGCAGCTAGTCTGAGCTGGCACGGGCTTAATGCATTCTCAAAAGGGTGGAGCGCTTGCAAGTGCTTGTTGCTGATCCAGGATGGGACCAAACCCTGTTTTAAATCCTCAAGATTACTGCGGCCCTCGCCCAGTAACCACGCCCCGTATAGCACACAGGTCTCGTTTTGCGCAGCTTGATCGGACACATTCCGATCCTCCTTAATGAGCGCATTTACCGTTCTCGCGTGTTTCTCCAGCTCAACTATTATTTCCTTAAAGTGTAGTGTCATGGCCTGGTCCTCATGTAACTCAGAACCCACTACCTTATTTTCGTCTGTCAGTATGTTCCTTAGCTGGGCTTTTAAACCGTTGATCTGTGTCTGCAGCTCCACATTATCTAGAGCGTTGACGACAGATGTCCCGGTATTAAAAGCAGTGAATATGTCATTTACTGTACCCCTTCTTTGCCTCCCGACTCGATCCAAAACTTCTGGTAGTGTGGTGTATAATTTGTCTTTGTCGATGTCGGCAAAGTCAAACTCGTAAAACTGTCTAAACATTCGGGTTAACAGGACCTGGTATAATTGTTCCGTTTCTTTGGGACACCACTCCGGCAATCGTGCCTCAGTGAGGTTTAAAATCACTGAGGCCACCGCGTAGTGTACCCCTTGGTACAGCACCTGACCGGTGGGTACCAATACTAAACCGTTCCCGGGTCCCTTGGTGGTGGTTGGGCACCCTTCTTTCTGGGCTTTTGCTACCGGAGGCGTGGGCAGGGGCTTGCGTGGGCGGGTAATGAGTTCAGTGGCGTTTACCGGAATAGGGGAGTATGGGGCTCCACACGCTCGAGTGCTGACATCCCATCTCATCCCCTTTCCTTCATCCTGCCACTGCCTCTGGAAGAAGATGGATACGCCCTTGGGGCAAACGCGTTTTGAACCCCACATACAGACATATATTCCTTCATCTGGTTCCCACCATTTGTCCCAACACACACGTAATTGTCCGTGAGTCCTCGTAATAGTCCGATGGGTATTATTACCCAGTCACTCCCACTCGACCGTAGAGTTCTTCATGTCCTTTCCCAGCTTTCGCAGCCACCACCATCACCTTAGTGGTACGTTCCCATTACACACCAGACAGATCCTCTTTCCCACGGTAACGCTGACTCTGGGTGCAAGGATCCTCACCCGAGGGCACGTTAACGAAGTCTCTTGGTAGGCAAAACCGAAATTGCTGGAGTATTCCGTAGAAGTCGTCGCCAGCCAACCTGGCCATCTCCCCTGGTGGAAGTAGGTGGCGGTTTCCTCAACCTCTCGCTCCCCTGTCCCATCTGTTGCGATGGGGGCCGTGTCCCCGGAACACCCGAAGATGATGACGTCCTTGGTGCAGCCTCGGTAGGCCCACCCGCACCCGATCGCCACGAACACGATGAGAATCTTTTTCATTATATCCCAGGTTTCTGTAACCAATAAAATGATGTAGCCAGGCTCCCAATAGGTGCTGGCCTAATTAAATGGACGCGCGGGTTCCTGGACCCCGCTCCCAAACAAGCACACATACCGGGCAGACTTCAAAATTGTACTCTTAACATTTCTTAACACCGTAAACTTTATATTCCTTAAACTATCATCATAATTACCTAACTTAACTTATGTACAGCGCCGCCCTCCGCCGGGCGGCCTACTGAATTCCTGTGAGGGCTGCAGCGTGCCTCACCCTGCGGTGGGGCTGCACTGGCCTTCGGCTTTGATCCCCCGCAGCCTGTCGCTGCTGAACGGGAACCATGCCTTTCTGGGGCTGCTCTAAACCGAGGTTGGGAAAAATGGGGAGAATCTGGCCAAAACTTTCTGGGCTGGGGCGCTCGAGTCGACCTACGAGGGGCTGCTTTGGGTGAGGCTCCCGGGGCTGATGGACCGGGGGTTGGGACTGTCACCGTCACAGCCTGTGGTTCCACCACAGCTGCCGGCTCCAGCTCCCCTCCCTCAGGCTCCGCCCCCCCGGGGCCGGGATTTGTGGCTTCCGACTCCACCTCACCTGTCCCTACAGGTAGTGAGTCTCCGCCCCCATTCCCTACCTCCCCCAAGCTTGAGTCAAGGGCGGGATCGTCGTCCTCTGACTCTTCCTCCTCCGTGATTGGGTCTAAGGCGAGGTCGAGCTGTTCGGGCTCTTCCTCGTCCGAATCCCAAATTAGAGGGGAGACCTCCCACTCTGATGGGGTGGCCCCTCCCTTCACGCAGGCTACTGTTCCAGCCTGTGTGGTCTGTGACTCTGTTACAGGCTGAGGATTTTTGTTCTCAGACCTGGTCCCTTTTGTTGGCCCTTGTGCACCCGATTTAAACAGTTTACACTGGTTAATGTGAAACCATTTGGTACGTCGGGGCACCTTCACTGCATAAACCATGGGGCTGGCCTTGTCTACAATGCTGTAAGGCCCCATGTACAATAGTTCAAAACTCCCTACCCTGGCGTATTTTCGGACCATGACCTGGTCTCCGACTACCCACTCTTGTTGCTTACGAGGTTCCAGTAACAGTCGATTTCCCTGGTGCTGTCTTCCCATGTTCCCAGCCGCCTGCCCATAAATCTGTTTCAGGCGCTCCAAAAGGGTTTGGACGAATTTGTCTCGCTTCACCCCTCGGAGCTGGCCCTCAGTGAGCACCGGGGCTAGTACATGGGTGGGTGTTCGCATGATCCTTTAGTCATTAATTCGTGCGGGGAATACCCCGTACTTTTGGACTGGCTGGCTCGGATCCCCATGAGGACTAAAGGCAGGACCTCCGCCCATTTCTGGGGCGAGCCCATTGTCTCTTTCCTCAGCTTTTCCTTGAGGGTCCGATTCATGCGTTCAACAATCCCGGATGACTGGGGATTGTATGCTACGTGCCACTTCCCCTCAATGCCCAAGGGCATGAGGGCGTTCTGCATTACTTGACCGGTGAACTGACTCCCTTGGTCGGACTCTACAAAACGGGGGAGTCCCCACCGTGAGAACACTTCCCGAATCAAGATCTTAGCAGTGCCCAGTGCCGTAGCTGTTCTGCACGGGAAAGCTTCTACCCATTTTGTGAACACATCTACCAGGACAAGGCAGTACTTATATCCTCCCTGGGCGGCGGGCAGGGGCCCTATGTAGTCGACCTGAATCGACTGCCATGGTCCCTCTACCCTCCTGATGTGCCCCATGGGCACCTTCCTTTTGTGGGGGTCTGGGTTGTTTGCAGCGCACACAAGACAGCTTGTGCAGAATTCGCGGACATCGTCCCGAAGTCCCGGCCACCATCCCGCCTGCTCTACCCGCTGCCAGGTAACCTCAGGACCGGGGTGTCCCGCCCCTGGACCCTCGTGGGCCAGTTGCAGGAATTCCCTCCGGTGCTGCTGCGGCACAACCCACTGCTCCTCTCGGAACAGCATGCCTTCTTTGACTGAGAGGGCTGCCGTACTGTACGGACCCTCTACCTGCTTGCCTTCTGTGATGGTTTTTAGGACTGTTTTTAGGGCGGGATCCAGGGTTTGGACAGTCTTTAGGTCTGGGGGCGGTGTCACCCCTGTGTTCCCTGGAATTCTCTCCCTGCCTTGGATCGCCGCCACGGGTCCGGGTCCATAGGGGTCCCAGAGAATGCCGTTGCGGGCACCCTCCCTGGCTAGCGCATCCGCCTGCTGGTTGCCCTGACTGCGGGGTTCTGTGGTGGAATGAGCCTTCACCTTATGGATGAACACCTCCCCTTCCTCCCCCACAGCTGCCAGGATCTTTTCCAGCAAGGGCTTAACTGTTAAAGGCCGCTCGTCCGCGGAGGTATATCCGCGGCGGGACCAGATGGCGAGGTACTCCGTACACGAATTGCATGTGAACATGCAGTCTGAGCAAATCGTGTATGGGGTTGGGAAAATCTCGGGGTGGGTAGCCACGTACGCCATCGCGGACAGTTCAGCCTGCTGTGCGCTCATAGTGCTGGGGAGCTTAATTGCCAGGGCAATGTTTGCCGCAGGGCCATAAACTCCACACCCTGTGAGTCGTTCGCCAGCAGATACAGTGCTAGAACCGTCTACGTAGATTTCGCGGCCTGTGGGGTGTATCCCGGCCCGTAAACCTATGTTGACCTCCCATACCCCTTCTACGGAACACCGATGGGCTGTTCCGGGATATACCATGTTGGCTGCGAGCTTTGGCTCGCAGAGGCCTTTAACTTTGAGATCCATCTGGGAAAGGAGGAGGGTCCAGCGCGCAATCCGAGCGCTGCTTACGGTCCCATCCTTAATCCTTCCATCCAGAAGCATCTTTGTGGGGGTGTGATGGGTGAGGAGCATGATGGGAGAGGTTCCTGTGAAGATCACTGATCTGTTCACAGCCCAATGCGTGGCCAGGAGATGCCGTTCGCAATTGGAGAAACTCCTCTCTACATCCGTGAGCACCCTGGAGGAATAAACTACCGGTCTCAGCTTGCCGTGCCGCTCCTGGAGCAACACGGCGCTCAGGCTGTCCCCACTAGCGGCTACCTCCAGGAAGAACTCCTCTCCCCCATCTATGGCCCCTAGGGCTGGCGCGGTCTGCAGATCTCTTTTCAACTTCTCGAATGCTGCCTGGCACCCCTCATCCCAAGACCACTCGACTCCCTTGTGTAAGAGTCGGAGTAGCGGGGCTGCTGTGGCAGCATAGTCCTCGACGAAATCTCTGCAGTACCCGGTCAATCCCAAAAAGGACCTTACACCCGTTACTGTGTTGGGGATCGGCAGATCTTGTACTGATTCCCTTCTGGCCTTATCTATGGCTCTTTCTCCAGCGTGGATGGCCAGACCCAGGAATTTGACTTCCTGCTGGCCGATCTATGCTTTCTTTGGGTTTACTTTGAAACCCTTCCTTTCTAACAGTTCCAATAATTCGGCTAATAGTGGGCCGTGCTCCTCCCTTGTGTCCGTGAACAGGAGTAGGTCGTCCACATACTGCACTATCTGATTGGGCTGGCTAAATTCTTTTAAACTCCCCGCCATGCATTGATGGAAAATGCTGGGGCTGTTGTGAAAACCCTGTGGCAAGCAGTTCCAAGTGTACTGTTGCCCTTTGAAAGTAAAGGCAAACTTGTACTGATCCTCCCGCCGCAGCGGAATGGACCAGAAACCGTTCGAGATGTCCAGCACCGTGAACGTGGTCGCAGATGCTGGAATACTCCCTATTAGGTCTGCAACTGCTGCTACCGTGGGCGCGCAGGCTGGGATGTTACTATTGAGGACTCTGTAGTCCACCGTGGCTCTCCACGAATTGTCCGGCTTCTTTACCGGCCATAAGGGGGAGTTCATGTGAGTGGCTATTGGTCTCAATACGCCCTGCTGCACCAATGAAGATATTGCGGTCTCCATGTCGGGTTCTGCCTCCTTGGGGAAATTATACTGCTTTTGGGGCCGGATCATGGGGTCCCCGTCTACGCTGACTTCAAACCCAGTGACTCTCCCACAGTCGTGCTTGTGGGTGGCAAACGCGGTCAGATTTTCCGACACACACGCCTGCAAGTCCGTTGGGACGTTCGCTACCATGAGCTCGAGATCGTAACCTCCTGACGGCTTCATGGTGCACAGGGCCCCCTTTTCTTCCCTCCCTGGGATTACGACTACCTTACCTAAACCGCTCTCGGCTCCCCAGAGACAGTGATTTCTCAGGTCCACGAGGATCCCGTGTTCCACCAAGAAATCAGCCCCGAGGATGCCTTTTCCACCCCCCTCACTCCACTTCAATAGGATACACGTCCATGTGGTGTGGAGTGCTCCCAAATGAATGGAGAGCGGGATGGAGTACGCGCCAGCCTGTTCTCTGCCTGTGAAACCCGCTACTAAGAATGGAGCCTGGGTGGACAGAGGTGAGGCAAAAGGTCTAGCTGTGTGGATCACGGTACACGAAGCTCCCGTATCCAACAGGTAACTACCCTTTTCCCTTTCCACCTCCATTTCCACCACAGGTCTTCTCCAGGCGTCATAGCGGAGCGGACACAAGTAGACAGGCTGCGCAGGCGTCAGTCATTTAGGTGCTTCGGTTGGGGTCTCAGGAGCGATAGGGCTGTTGGCGACCGCTACCTTCCCCTGCGAGGTCATCGGAGACCGCATAGTCTCCAAGATTGACTCAATCGTAGCGGGATCCACAACCGCACCACCTCCTGTTGTTGGGGCAGGGGCTACGGTTGGGTTCTGGGCTGGTGCTGGGACAGCGGTCTGGGCTTGGGCTTGGACTGGTGATGGGGCAACGGTCTGGGCTTGGGCTCGGGCTTGGGCTGCGGCGAACATTCTCTCTCTCTTATCCTTCCATGGATTTCTACAGTCCTTGCGCCAATGACCCTCCTTCCACACCCGTAACAACTGCTGTTGGCTTGGGGAGGGCGATTCCCCTCCTGATGCCATTCCTTTTTAGCAGAAGCTGCGGGCCTTGCCTCATGTACCTTTCCTTTTAAAACAGGCGTTTTCCTACCCTTGTTGTTCCTGTGACTGATCGTGAGCTGATCAAGTACTAGTTCCTCCGTGGAGCGGGCGTTAGTGGGGTCAAACCATGCTTTGGCATGCTCCCTCACTATTGGCAAGCAACCTGCTACCAGGCACTGGAGCCAATGAGCCCTTTGTTCATCATTTAGCGTGTTCCATTCCGGTCCTCCCGGGCAGCTGCGCCGATACACGGGCCACAACCTTCCGGCGAAAACCCGTGGGGGTTCTCCCTCTAGCTGCACTGTCTTTTCTAAACGGAGGAACGGAGTTCCGTCACCCTCTCCTATAATCTCCAGGATCTCGTCCCGTAACAACTCATATTCCCTGTGCCCTCTCTTGCTCTCGTCAGGGAGACACTGGAGGAGCGAGCTGTCCAGGGAGAACAGCAGCATTTTGGACTGTTCAACCCCGTCGCAGTCATTAACTGCTGCGGTCTGCTCCACGTCCCTAAAATGGACGGAGGGATCTCCTGACTCGGAGAGTTTTGGGATGTGACTTATCATTGCCCTCAGCTGTTGTGCGCTGTGGGGCATTATGATCTGATTCACAAGGGGTCCGTCCTCACCATTGTCTTCATTCGGACCGAGCCTCCGGTGTCGAGTTGGACACATCGGCGCCGGCCCCGACTCTACTATCTGGTGTTGCTCTACCTCAAGAATCTCTTCATCTACCGTCTCCGTTTCCTTCCCCGGAGTCCAAGACTCATCATAAGCAGGAGGCGCAGAGGGTTCGGGGGTTGGTTCCTGAACTATCTCTTGTGGAATCGGTCTTTTGGATTCCTTGGCTAGCAATAGCTGGCTCGCTGGTGGGTTTATGAGACACACCAACCCGTTTGCCTTGGCTAGGACCGTTCTCAGGTCCTCTTGCTCCTGACGGCAAGCGCTGTGGTCGGTGCTCTCAGATCTATCCTCCATGGCCATCTTATATGCTGCCCTGGCTCCCAGAAGTTTTTCCTCTTGGGTCTCTATTTGCTTAGCTAGACGGAAACACCTCTCTCTCATTCTACCTTCACAGGCCTTGGCTTCAATGACCTGACATTTTAAATACTCTACCCGGGTTTCGTGGCAGCGAGTTGTGGAGTGGCGTTCCTGATTCAGCGCGTTAAGCGATTCAATCAGTTTTTGACCTCCCGCAACCTTTTCCTCTACGTCTGTAAGCAACCCTTTGATCTGGGCTGTTTGTGCTGCAACGACTTGATCCAAAAGCTGGACTTGCTTCTTGTAGCACATCAGCCAGACCACCTTTTCTACAGATTTCTTATGCTCTTTACCCTCTGTCCACTTGATGGCTGCGTCTAGCGGGCGCCTATCCCTTAATAGGTCAGATATCCATTGTTTTAAGAGGTTGACTTTTCCAAAAACATAATCCGCTATTCTTTCATCCATCACATTTCGTTTATTCAGACCTTGATCTAACACACTACTTTCCTGCTGCCAAGGTCCTGCCGCGGTCGCCATTTCTGCAGGGGGTTTCTCTTGCTCGTTCTGGTCTCCTGCCAGGCTTTGTGCAATAATTACCCTTGAGTGGTCCGACCCACTCTCCCCTATGGTTCTAGACCTTGGACTTAGATGCAGAGAACTGTAGTGCAGAGAAAGGACTCAATAGACCAGGTTGAATAGCACGAAATGGATGCTTTTATTTTTAAACAGTTTGAAGCATTACAAAATACATGTCATAGGCACAGATTAAAGTAACTACAATCATGTACAAATTTATGAACTTGATTCTATGGAAATGGGGAACACACGGCACGTCGTAAAAGGGGAAACACATTACGATTTAACCTTACTCCCTCCCCTAAATACCTAAACTAAGTTTTGACTTGAGGAACTCGGGATCATGCTCACCACTATCAGAATCACAAAAGGAGGTGTTCGCAGCCTTTCTGACAGAGCCTTCCGTCGTCGCGTGGATTTGGAAACTTCTGGCGCAGCTTGTTTTTCTCTCTCTCTCAGGCGATGAGGCAGTGGACACAGCCTCGGTGAGCGCTCGTCATGGCTGAAATCCACCAAGTCTGTTGTGGATTTGGGTTCATGGAACAGAACAACACCTCGATGGGATGTTGAGGCACGGAAGTGCTAGGCCCGGAGTGTCCTTTTCTCCGGCCTGGATCGTCGTTTTCCCGAGGGTGTCTTCTCCTTCGGCCTGGGTCGTCGATGATCTCCCGACAACAGCACCCGGGCCACCCTCGTCGTCTTCCCATCGTGGCCGAGCCTTGTCTGGCTGAACACCGACCACGTTGTCTTTTCACCAAAATTGTCCGTCCAAAGCGTCTTTAAAAAGAAGAAGCGTCTTGATCGATTCCGAAGCTACCGAGGTAGAAGAGGCGCTGATGGACTTTTCAAAATCCATAGTTATACCCTTTTGGGACAGTCTTATCTCCCGCCAAATCATAGTCCTGTCTTTGTATTAATTTTGGCGGGCAGAAATCTCTGCAGGGGCGCTTTGTCTTGTAACGGGAGCCGGTGATAACTTAATTGGCCTTCCTGGCCGATAATGTCTTTTAATGTCTTTTACATTGTCACCGTGACTCGGTTCGCATATTGATCGGTCTGGAGATTTCCCTTGATGGCTGTTAAACGGTTTCTCCTTTGTACATTAAATGGGTATAAGTGTTCATGCATTGTCCGCCCATATCTTGATGGGCCCCATCCTGTTTCCCTGAAACCGTCCTGTACTTAGAATCCATTGAATATGTATGCTGTTTACCTGAGTTTCGGTTTCCCGATACTGGCTTTCGCCGGCTTACTGTTTTCATTCCACAAGCCTGTCTGGCTTGCAGTAACAGAAATCAAATGGTCCAGAAACTGATCATGAGGCCCGGCGGCCATTTTGTATGCCCCTTTATCAAAGGTTTTTCTGTGCAAGCTTACTTTGGTCAATAAACTGTCTTATTTTATCCTGTTTTCTTGCGTGATTATTGCTGAAAATTTTGAATTTTACAACTTCCCCCAAACACATTGCACCGCACTCACTCACACACTTCACCCAAACACATTGCACCGCACTCACTCACACACTTCAACCAAACACATTGCACCGCACTCACTCACACACATCACCCAAACACATTGCACCGCACTCACTCACACACTTCACCCAAACACAATGCACCGCACTCACTGACACACTTCACCCAAACACATTGCACCACACTCACTCACACACTTCACCCAAACACATTGCACCATACTCACTCACACACTTCACCCAAACACAATGCACCGCACTCAATCACACACTTCACCCAAACACATTGCACCGTACTCACTGACACACTTCACCCAAACACATTGCACCGCACTCACTCACACACTTCACCCAAACACATTGCACCGCATTCATTCACACACTTCACCCAAACACATTGCACCGCACTCACTCACACACTTCACCCAAACACATTGCACTGCACGCAATCACACACTTCACCCAAACACATTGCACCGCACTCACTCACACACTTCACCCAAACACATTGCACCGCACTGACACACACTTCATCCAAACACATTGCACCGCACTCACTCACACACTTCACCCAAACACATTGCACCGCACTGACTCACACACTTCACCCAAACACATTGCACATTACTCACTGACACACTTCACCCAAACACTTTGCCCCGCACTCACTCACACACTTCATCCAAACACATTGCACCGCACTCACTCACATACTTAACCCAAACACATTGCACCGCATTCACTCACACACTTCACCCAAACACATTGCACCGTACTCACTCACACACTTCACCCAAACACATTGCACCGTACTCACTCGCACACTTCACCCAAACACATTGCACCGCACTCACTCGCACACTTCACCCAAACACATTGCACCGCACTCACTCACACACTGCACCCAAACACATTGCACCGCACTCACTCACACATTTCACCCAAACACATTGCACCGCACTCACTCACACACTTCAACCAAACACATTGCACCGCACGCAATCACACACTTCACCCAAACACATTGCACCGCACTCACTCATATACTTCACCCAAACACATTGCACCGCACTGACACACACTTCACCCAAACACATTGCACCGCACTCACTCACACACTTCACCCAAACACACTGCACCGCACTGACACACACTTCACCCAAACACATTGCACCGCACTCACTCACATACTTCACTCAAACAAATTGCACCGCACTCACTCACACACTTCACCCAAACACATTGCACCGCACTCACTCACACACTTCACGCAAACACATTGCACCGCACTCACTCACACACTTCACCCAAACACATTGCACCGCACTCACTCACACACTTCACCCAAACACATTGCCACGCACTCAGTGACACACTTCACCCAAACACATTGCAGCGCACTCAATCACACACTTCACCCAAACACATTGCACCGCACTCACTCACACACTTCACCCAAACACATTGCACCGTACTCACTCGCACACTTCACCCAAACACATTGCACCGCACTCACTCAAACACTTCACCCAAACACATTGCACCGCACTCACTCACACACTTCACCCAAACACATTGCACCGCACTGACACGCACTTCACCCAAACACATTGAACCGCACTCACTCACACACTTCACCCAAACACATTGCACCGCACTCACTCACACATTTCACCCAAACACATTGCACCATACTCACTCACACACTTCACCCAAACACTTTCCAGCGCACTGACTCACACACTTCACCCAAACACATTGCACCATACTCGCTCACACACTTCACCCAAACAAATTGCACCGTACTCACTCACACACTTCACTAAACACATTGCACCGCACTCACTCACACACTTCACCCAAACACATTGCACCGCACTCACTCACACACTTCACCCAAACACATTGCACCGCATTGAGAAACACTTCACCCAAACACATTGAACTGCACTCACTCACACACTTCACCCAAACACATTGCACCGCACTCACTCACACATTTCACCTAAACACATTGCACCATACTCACTCACACACTTCACCCAAACACATTCCACCGCACTGACTCACACACTTCACCCAAACACATTGCACCATACTCGCTCACACACTTCACCCAAACAAATTGCACAGTACTCACTCACACACTTCACCCAAATACATTGCACCGCACTCACTCACACACTTCACCCAAACACATTGCACCGCACTCACTCACACACTTCACCCAAACACACTGCACCGCACTGACACACACTTCACCCAAACACATTGCACCGCACTCACTCACATACTTCACTCAAACAAATTGCACCGCACTCACTCACACACTTCACCCAAACACATTGCACCGCACTCACTCACACACTTCACGCAAACACATTGCACCGCACTCACTCACACACTTCACCCAAACACATTGCACCGCACTCACTCACACACTTCACCCAAACACATTGCCACGCACTCAGTGACACACTTCACCCAAACACATTGCAGCGCACTCAATCACACACTTCACCCAAACACATTGCACCGCACTCACTCACACACTTCACCCAAACACATTGCACCGTACTCACTCGCACACTTCACCCAAACACATTGCACCGCACTCACTCAAACACTTCACCCAAACACATTGCACCGCACTCACTCACACACTTCACCCAAACACATTGCACCGCACTGACACGCACTTCACCCAAACACATTGAACCGCACTCACTCACACACTTCACCCAAACACATTGCACCGCACTCACTCACACATTTCACCCAAACACATTGCACCATACTCACTCACACACTTCACCCAAACACTTTCCAGCGCACTGACTCACACACTTCACCCAAACACATTGCACCATACTCGCTCACACACTTCACCCAAACAAATTGCACCGTACTCACTCACACACTTCACTAAACACATTGCACCGCACTCACTCACACACTTCACCCAAACACATTGCACCGCACTCACTCACACACTTCACCCAAACACATTGCACCGCATTGAGAAACACTTCACCCAAACACATTGAACTGCACTCACTCACACACTTCACCCAAACACATTGCACCGCACTCACTCACACATTTCACCTAAACACATTGCACCATACTCACTCACACACTTCACCCAAACACATTCCACCGCACTGACTCACACACTTCACCCAAACACATTGCACCATACTCGCTCACACACTTCACCCAAACAAATTGCACAGTACTCACTCACACACTTCACCCAAATACATTGCACCGCACTCACTCACACACTTCACCCAAACACATTGCACCGCATTCACTCACACACTTCACCCAAACACATTGCACCGCACTCACTCACACACTTCACCCAAACACATTGCACTGCACTCACTCACACACTTCACCCAAACCCATTGCACCGCACTGACACACACTTCACCCAAACACATTGCACCGCACTCACTCACACACTTCACCCAAACACATTACACTGCACTCACTCACACACTTCACCCAAACAAATTGCACCGTACTCACTCACACACTTCACCCAAACACAATGCACCGCACTCACTCACACACTTCACCCAAACACATTCCACCGCACTCACTCACACACTTCACCCAAACACATTGCACCGTACTCACTCACACATTTCACCCAAACACATTGCACCGCACTCACTCACACACTTCACCCAAACACATTGCACCGCACTCACTCACACACTTCACCCAAACACATTGCACCGCACTGACTCACACACTTCACCCAAACACATTGCCACGCACTCAGTGACACACTTCACCCAAACACATTGCACCGCACTCAATCACACACTTCACCCAAACACATTGCACCGCACTCACTCAAAAACTTCACCCAAACACATTGCACCGCACTCACTCACACACTTCACCCAAACACATTGCACCGCACTGACACACTCTTCACCCAAACACATTGAACCGCACTCACTCACACACTTCACCCAAACACATTGCACCGCACTCACTCACACATTTCACCCAAACACATTGCACCATACTCACTCACACACTTCACCCAAACACATTCTACCGCACTGACTCACACACTTCACCCAAACACATTGCACCATACTCGCTCACACGCTTCACCCAAAGAAATTGCACCGTACTCACTCACACACTTCACCCAAACACATTGCACCGTACTCACTCACACACTTCACCCAAACACATTGCACCGCACTCACTCACACACTTCACCCAAACACATTGCACCGCACTCACTCACACACTTCACCCAAACACATTGCACTGCACTCACTCACACACTTCACCCAAACCCATTGCACCGCACTGACACACACTTCACCCAAACACATTGCACCGCACTCACTCACACACTTCCCCCAAACACATTACACTGCAGTCACTCACACACTTCACCCAAACACAATGCACCGCACTCACTCACACACTTCACCCAAACACAATGCACTGCACTCACTCACACACTTCACCCAAACACATTGCACCGCACTCACTCACACACTTCACCCAAACACAATGCACCGCACTCACTCACACGCTTCACCCAAACACATTGCACCGCATTCACTCACACACTTCACCCAAACACATTGCACCGTACTCACTCACACACTTCGCCCAAACACATTGCACCGCACTCACTCACAAACTTCAACCAAACACATTACACCGCACTCACGCACACACTTCACCCAAACACATTGCACTGCACTCACTCACACACTTCACCCAAACACATTGCACCGCACTCAATCACACACTTCACCCAAACACATTGCCACGCACTCAGTGACACACTTCACCCAAACACATTGCACCGCACTTAATCACACACTTCACCCAAACACATTGCACCGTACTCACTCGCACACTTCACCCAAACACATTGCACCGCACTCACTCAAACACTTCACCCAAACACATTGCACCGCACTCACTCACACACTTCACCCAAACACATTGCACCGCACTGACACACACTTCACCCAAACACATTGAACCGCACTCACTCACACACTTCACCCAAAGACATTGCATCACACTCACTCACACATTTCACCGAAACACATTGCACCATACTCACTCACACACTTCACCCAAACACATTCCACCGCACTGACTCACACACTTCACCCAAACACATTGCACCATACTCGCTCACACACTTCACCCAAACAAATTGCACCGTACTCACTCACACACTTCACCCAAACACATTGCACCGCACTCACTCACACACTTCACCCAAACACATTGCACTGCACTCACTCACACACTTCACCCAAACACATTGTACCGCACTGACACACACTTCACCCAAACACATTGAACCGCACTCACTCACACACTTCACCCAAACACATTGCACCGCACTCACTCACACATTTCACCCAAACACATTGCACCATACTCACTCACACACTTCACCCAAACACATTCCACCGCACTGACTCACACACTTCACCCAAACACATTGCACCATACTCGCTCACACACTTCACCCAAACAAATTGCACAGTACTCACTCACACACTTCACCCAAACACATTGCACCGCACTCACTCACACACTTCACCCAAACACATTGCACCGCATTCACTCACACACTTCACCCAAACACATTGCACCGCACTCACTCACATACTTCACCCAAACACATTGCACTGCACTCACTCACACACTTCACCCAAACCCATTGCACCGCACTGACACACACTTCACCCAAACACATTGCACCGCACTCACTCACACACTTCACCCAAACACATTGCACCGCACTCACTCACACACTTCACCCAAACACATTGCACCATACTCGCTCACACACTTCACCCAAACAAATTGCACCGTACTCACTCACACACTTCACCCAAACACATTGCACCGCATTCACTCACACACTTCACCCAAACACATTGCACCGCACTCACTCACATACTTCACCCAAACACATTGCACTGCACTCACTCACACACTTCACCCAAACCCATTGCACCGCACTGACACACACTTCACCCAAACACATTGCACCGCACTCACTCACACACTTCACCCAAACACATTACACTGCACTCACTCACATACTTCACCCAAACACATTGCCACGCACTCAGTGACACACTTCACCCAAACACATTGCAGCGCACTCAATCACACACTTCACCCAAACACATTGCACCGCACTCACTCACACACTTCACCCAAACACATTGCACCGTACTCACTCGCACACTTCACCCAAACACATTGCACCGCACTCACTCAAACACTTCACCCAAACACATTGCACCGCACTCACTCACACACTTCACCCAAACACATTGCACCGCACTGACACGCACTTCACCCAAACACATTGAACCGCACTCACTCACACACTTCACCCAAACACATTGCACCGCACTCACTCACACATTTCACCCAAACACATTGCACCGCACTCACTCACACACTTCACCCAAACACATTGCACCGCACTGACTCACACACTTCACCCAAACACATTGAACCGCACTCACTCACACACTTCACCCAAACACTTTGCCCCGCACTCACTCACACACTTCATCCAAAGACATTGCACCGCACTCACTCACATACTTAACCCAAACACATTGCACCGCATTCACTCACACACTTCACCCAAACACATTGCACCGTACTCACTCACACACTTCACCCAAACACATTGCACCGTACTCACTCGCACACTTCACCCAAACACATTGCACCGCACTCACTCGCACACTTCACCCAAACACATTGCACCGCACTCACTCACACACTGCACCCAAACACATTGCACCGCACTCACTCACACATTTAACCAAACACATTGCACCGCACTCACTCACACACTTCAACCAAACACATTGCACCGCACGCAATCACACACTTCACCCAAACACATTGCACCGCACTCACTCATATACTTCACCCAAACACATTGCACCGCACTGACACACACTTCACCCAAACACATTGCACCGCACTCACTCACACACTTCAACCAAACACATTGCACCGCACGCAATCACACACTTCACCCAAACACATTGCACCGCACTCACTCATATACTTCACCCAAACACATTGCACCGCACTGACACACACTTCACCCAAACACATTGCACCGCACTCACTCACACACTTCACCCAAACACACTGCACCGCACTGACACACACTTCACCCAAACACATTGCACCGCACTCACTCACATACTTCACTCAAACAAATTGCACCGCACTCACTCACACACTTCACCCAAACACATTGCACCGCACTCACTCACACACTTCACGCAAACACATTGCACCGCACTCACTCACACACTTCACCCAAACACATTGCACCGCACTCACTCACACACTTCACCCAAACACATTGCCACGCACTCAGTGACACACTTCACCCAAACACATTGCAGCGCACTCAATCACACACTTCACCCAAACACATTGCACCGCACTCACTCACACACTTCACCCAAACACATTGCACCGTACTCACTCGCACACTTCACCCAAACACATTGCACCGCACTCACTCAAACACTTCACCCAAACACATTGCACCGCACTCACTCACACACTTCACCCAAACACATTGCACCGCACTGACACGCACTTCACCCAAACACATTGAACCGCACTCACTCACACACTTCACCCAAACACATTGCACCGCACTCACTCACACATTTCACCCAAACACATTGCACCATACTCACTCACACACTTCACCCAAACACTTTCCAGCGCACTGACTCACACACTTCACCCAAACACATTGCACCATACTCGCTCACACACTTCACCCAAACAAATTGCACCGTACTCACTCACACACTTCACTAAACACATTGCACCGCACTCACTCACACACTTCACCCAAACACATTGCACCGCACTCACTCACACACTTCACCCAAACACATTGCACCGCATTGAGAAACACTTCACCCAAACACATTGAACCGCACTCACTCACACACTTCACCCAAACACATTGCACCGCACTCACTCACACATTTCACCTAAACACATTGCACCATACTCACTCACACACTTCACCCAAACACATTCCACCGCACTGACTCACACACTTCACCCAAACACATTGCACCATACTCGCTCACACACTTCACCCAAACAAATTGCACAGTACTCACTCACACACTTCACCCAAATACATTGCACCGCACTCACTCACACACTTCACCCAAACACATTGCACCGCATTCACTCACACACTTCACCCAAACACATTGCACCGCACTCACTCACACACTTCACCCAAACACATTGCACTGCACTCACTCACACACTTCACCCAAACCCATTGCACCGCACTGACACACACTTCACCCAAACACATTGCACCGCACTCACTCACACACTTCACCCAAACACATTACACTGCACTCACTCACACACTTCACCCAAACAAATTGCACCGTACTCACTCACACACTTCACCCAAACACATTGCACCGTACTCACTCACACACTTCACCCAAACACATTGCACCGCACTCACTCACACACTTCACCCAAACACATTGCACCGCACTCACTCACACACTTCACCCAAACACATTGCACTGCACTCACTCACACACTTCACCCAAACCCATTGCACCGCACTGACACACACTTCACCCAAACACATTGCACCGCACTCACTCACACACTTCCCCCAAACACATTACACTGCAGTCACTCACACACTTCACCCAAACACAATGCACCGCACTCACTCACACACTTCACCCAAACACAATGCACTGCACTCACTCACACACTTCACCCAAACACATTGCACCGCACTCACTCACACACTTCACCCAAACACAATGCACCGCACTCACTCACACGCTTCACCCAAACACATTGCACCGCATTCACTCACACACTTCACCCAAACACATTGCACCGTACTCACTCACACACTTCGCCCAAACACATTGCACCGCACTCACTCACAAACTTCAACCAAACACATTACACCGCACTCACGCACACACTTCACCCAAACACATTGCACTGCACTCACTCACACACTTCACCCAAACACATTGCACCGCACTCAATCACACACTTCACCCAAACACATTGCCACGCACTCAGTGACACACTTCACCCAAACACATTGCACCGCACTTAATCACACACTTCACCCAAACACATTGCACCGTACTCACTCGCACACTTCACCCAAACACATTGCACCGCACTCACTCAAACACTTCACCCAAACACATTGCACCGCACTCACTCACACACTTCACCCAAACACATTGCACCGCACTGACACACACTTCACCCAAACACATTGAACCGCACTCACTCACACACTTCACCCAAAGACATTGCATCACACTCACTCACACATTTCACCGAAACACATTGCACCATACTCACTCACACACTTCACCCAAACACATTCCACCGCACTGACTCACACACTTCACCCAAACACATTGCACCATACTCGCTCACACACTTCACCCAAACAAATTGCACCATACTCACTCACACACTTCACCCAAACACATTGCACCGCACTCACTCACACACTTCACCCAAACACATTGCACTGCACTCACTCACACACTTCACCCAAACACATTGTACCGCACTGACACACACTTCACCCAAACACATTGAACCGCACTCACTCACACACTTCACCCAAACACATTGCACCGCACTCACTCACACATTTCACCCAAACACATTGCACCATACTCACTCACACACTTCACCCAAACACATTCCACCGCACTGACTCACACACTTCACCCAAACACATTGCACCATACTCGCTCACACACTTCACCCAAACAAATTGCACAGTACTCACTCACACACTTCACCCAAACACATTGCACCGCACTCACTCACACACTTCACCCAAACACATTGCACCGCATTCACTCACACACTTCACCCAAACACATTGCACCGCACTCACTCACATACTTCACCCAAACACATTGCACTGCACTCACTCACACACTTCACCCAAACCCATTGCACCGCACTGACACACACTTCACCCAAACACATTGCACCGCACTCACTCACACACTTCACCCAAACACATTGCACCGCACTCACTCACACACTTCACCCAAACACATTGCACCATACTCGCTCACACACTTCACCCAAACAAATTGCACCGTACACACTCACACACTTCACCCAAACACATTGCACCGCATTCACTCACACACTTCACCCAAACACATTGCACCGCACTCACTCACATACTTCACCCAAACACATTGCACTGCACTCACTCACACACTTCACCCAAACCCATTGCACCACACTGACACACACTTCACCCAAACACATTGCACCGCACTCACTCACACACTTCACCCAAACACATTACACTGCACTCACTCACATACTTCACCCAAACACATTGCCACGCACTCAGTGACACACTTCACCCAAACACATTGCAGCGCACTCAATCACACACTTCACCCAAACACATTGCACCGCACTCACTCACACACTTCACCCAAACACATTGCACCGTACTCACTCGCACACTTCACCCAAACACATTGCACCGCACTCACTCAAACACTTCACCCAAACACATTGCACCGCACTCACTCACACACTTCACCCAAACACATTGCACCGCACTGACACGCACTTCACCCAAACACATTGAACCGCACTCACTCACACACTTCACCCAAACACATTGCACCGCACTCACTCACACATTTCACCCAAACACATTGCACCGCACTCACTCACACACTTCACCCAAACACATTGCACCGCACTGACTCACACACTTCACCCAAACACATTGAACCGCACTCACTCACACACTTCACCCAAACACTTTGCCCCGCACTCACTCACACACTTCATCCAAACACATTGCACCGCACTCACTCACATACTTAACCCAAACACATTGCACCGCATTCACTCACACACTTCACCCAAACACATTGCACCGTACTCACTCACACACTTCACCCAAACACATTGCACCGTACTCACTCGCACACTTCACCCAAACACATTGCACCGCACTCACTCGCACACTTCACCCAAACACATTGCACCGCACTCACTCACACACTGCACCCAAACACATTGCACCGCACTCACTCACACATTTAACCAAACACATTGCACCGCACTCACTCACACACTTCAACCAAACACATTGCACCGCACGCAATCACACACTTCACCCAAACACATTGCACCGCACTCACTCATATACTTCACCCAAACACATTGCACCGCACTGACACACACTTCACCCAAACACATTGCACCGCACTCACTCACACACTTCAACCAAACACATTGCACCGCACGCAATCACACACTTCACCCAAACACATTGCACCGCACTCACTCATATACTTCACCCAAACACATTGCACCGCACTGACACACACTTCACCCAAACACATTGCACCGCACTCACTCACACACTTCACCCAAACACACTGCACCGCACTGACACACACTTCACCCAAACACATTGCACCGCACTCACTCACATACTTCACTCAAACAAATTGCACCGCACTCACTCACACACTTCACCCAAACACATTGCACCGCACTCACTCACACACTTCACGCAAACACATTGCACCGCACTCACTCACACACTTCACCCAAACACATTGCACCGCACTCACTCACACACTTCACCCAAACACATTGCCACGCACTCAGTGACACACTTCACCCAAACACATTGCAGCGCACTCAATCACACACTTCACCCAAACACATTGCACCGCACTCACTCACACACTTCACCCAAACACATTGCACCGTACTCACTCGCACACTTCACCCAAACACATTGCACCGCACTCACTCAAACACTTCACCCAAACACATTGCACCGCACTCACTCACACACTTCACCCAAACACATTGCACCGCACTGACACGCACTTCACCCAAACACATTGAACCGCACTCACTCACACACTTCACCCAAACACATTGCACCGCACTCACTCACACATTTCACCCAAACACATTGCACCATACTCACTCACACACTTCACCCAAACACTTTCCAGCGCACTGACTCACACACTTCACCCAAACACATTGCACCATACTCGCTCACACACTTCACCCAAACAAATTGCACCGTACTCACTCACACACTTCACTAAACACATTGCACCGCACTCACTCACACACTTCACCCAAACACATTGCACCGCACTCACTCACACACTTCACCCAAACACATTGCACCGCATTGAGAAACACTTCACCCAAACACATTGAACCGCACTCACTCACACACTTCACCCAAACACATTGCACCGCACTCACTCACACATTTCACCTAAACACATTGCACCATACTCACTCACACACTTCACCCAAACACATTCCACCGCACTGACTCACACACTTCACCCAAACACATTGCACCATACTCGCTCACACACTTCACCCAAACAAATTGCACAGTACTCACTCACACACTTCACCCAAATACATTGCACCGCACTCACTCACACACTTCACCCAAACACATTGCACCGCATTCACTCACACACTTCACCCAAACACATTGCACCGCACTCACTCACACACTTCACCCAAACACATTGCACTGCACTCACTCACACACTTCACCCAAACCCATTGCACCGCACTGACACACACTTCACCCAAACACATTGCACCGCACTCACTCACACACTTCACCCAAACACATTACACTGCACTCACTCACACACTTCACCCAAACAAATTGCACCGTACTCACTCACACACTTCACCCAAACACAATGCACCGCACTCACTCACACACTTCACCCAAACACATTCCACCGCACTCACTCACACACTTCACCCAAACACATTGCACCGTACTCACTCACACATTTCACCCAAACACATTGCACCGCACTCACTCACACACTTCACCCAAACACATTGCACCGCACTCACTCACACACTTCACCCAAACACATTGCACCGCACTGACTCACACACTTCACCCAAACACATTGCCACGCACTCAGTGACACACTTCACCCAAACACATTGCACCGCACTCAATCACACACTTCACCCAAACACATTGCACCGCACTCACTCAAAAACTTCACCCAAACACATTGCACCGCACTCACTCACACACTTCACCCAAACACATTGCACCGCACTGACACACTCTTCACCCAAACACATTGAACCGCACTCACTCACACACTTCACCCAAACACATTGCACCGCACTCACTCACACATTTCACCCAAACACATTGCACCATACTCACTCACACACTTCACCCAAACACATTCTACCGCACTGACTCACACACTTCACCCAAACACATTGCACCATACTCGCTCACACGCTTCACCCAAAGAAATTGCACCGTACTCACTCACACACTTCACCCAAATACATTGCACCGCACTCACTCACACACTTCACCCAAACACATTGCACCGTACTCACTCACACACTTCACCCAAACACATTGCACCGCACTCACTCACACACTTCACCCAAACACATTGCACCGCACTCACTCACACACTTCACCCAAACACATTGCACTGCACTCACTCACACACTTCACCCAAACCCATTGCACCGCACTGACACACACTTCACCCAAACACATTGCACCGCACTCACTCACACACTTCACCCAAACACATTACACTGCAGTCACTCACACACTTCACCCAAACACAATGCACCGCACTCACTCACACACTTCACCCAAACACAATGCACTGCACTCACTCACACACTTCACCCAAAAACATTGCACCGCACTCACTCACACACTTCACCCAAACACAATGCACCGCACTCACTCACACGCTTCACCCAAACACATTGCACCGCATTCACTCACACACTTCACCCAAACACATTGCACCGTACTCACTCACACACTTCGCCCAAACACATTGCACCGCACTCACTCACAAACTTCAACCAAACACATTACACCGCACTCACGCACACACTTCACCCAAACACATTGCACTGCACTCACTCACACACTTCACCCAAACACATTGCACCGCACTCAATCACACACTTCACCCAAACACATTGCCACGCACTCAGTGACACACTTCACCCAAACACATTGCACCGCACTTAATCACACACTTCACCCAAACACATTGCACCGTACTCACTCGCACACTTCACCCAAACACATTGCACCGCACTCACTCAAACACTTCACCCAAACACATTGCACCGCACTCACTCACACACTTCACCCAAACACATTGCACCGCACTGACACACACTTCACCCAAACACATTGAACCGCACTCACTCACACACTTCACCCAAAGACATTGCATCACACTCACTCACACATTTCACCGAAACACATTGCACCATACTCACTCACACACTTCACCCAAACACATTCCACCGCACTGACTCACACACTTCACCCAAACACATTGCACCATACTCGCTCACACACTTCACCCAAACAAATTGCACCGTACTCACTCACACACTTCACCCAAACACATTGCACCGCACTCACTCACACACTTCACCCAAACACATTGCACTGCACTCACTCACACACTTCACCCAAACACATTGTACCGCACTGACACACACTTCACCCAAACACATTGAACCGCACTCACTCACACACTTCACCCAAACACATTGCACCGCACTCACTCACACATTTCACCCAAACACATTGCACCATACTCACTCACACACTTCACCCAAACACATTCCACCGCACTGACTCACACACTTCACCCAAACACATTGCACCATACTCGCTCACACACTTCACCCAAACAAATTGCACAGTACTCACTCACACACTTCACCCAAACACATTGCACCGCACTCACTCACACACTTCACCCAAACACATTGCACCGCATTCACTCACACACTTCACCCAAACACATTGCACCGCACTCACTCACATACTTCACCCAAACACATTGCACTGCACTCACTCACACACTTCACCCAAACCCATTGCACCGCACTGACACACACTTCACCCAAACACATTGCACCGCACTCACTCACACACTTCACCCAAACACATTGCACCGCACTCACTCACACACTTCACCCAAACACATTGCACCATACTCGCTCACACACTTCACCCAAACAAATTGCACCGTACTCACTCACACACTTCACCCAAACACATTGCACCGCATTCACTCACACACTTCACCCAAACACATTGCACCGCACTCACTCACATACTTCACCCAAACACATTGCACTGCACTCACTCACACACTTCACCCAAACCCATTGCACCGCACTGACACACACTTCACCCAAACACATTGCACCGCACTCACTCACACACTTCACCCAAACACATTACACTGCACTCACTCACACACTTCACCCAAACAAATTGCACCGTACTCACTCACACACTTCACCCAAACACAATGCACCGCACTCACTCACACACTTCACCCAAACACATTGCACCGCACTCACTCACACACTTCACCCAAACACATTGCACCGTACTCACTCACACACTTCACCCAAACACATTGCACCGCACTCACTCACACACTTCACCCAAACACATTGCCACGCACTCAGTGACACACTTCACCCAAACACATTGCAGCGCACTCAATCACACACTTCACCCAAACACATTGCACCGCACTCACTCACACACTTCACCCAAACACATTGCACCGTACTCACTCGCACACTTCACCCAAACACATTGCACCGCACTCACTCAAACACTTCACCCAAACACATTGCACCGCACTCACTCACACACTTCACCCAAACACATTGCACCGCACTGACACGCACTTCACCCAAACACATTGAACCGCACTCACTCACACACTTCACCCAAACACATTGCACCGCACTCACTCACACATTTCACCCAAACACATTGCACCATACTCACTCACACACTTCACCCAAACACATTCCAGCGCACTGACTCACACACTTCACCCAAACACATTGCACCATACTCGCTCACACACTTCACCCAAACAAATTGCACCGTACTCACTCACACACTTCAACAAACACATTGCACCGCACTCATTCACACACTTCACACAAACACATTGCACCGCACTCACTCACACACTTCACCCAAACACATTGCACCGCACTGAGAAACACTTCACCCAAACACATTGAACCGCACTCACTCACACACTTCACCCAAACACATTGCACCGCACTCACTCACACATTTCACCTAAACACATTGCACCATACTCACTCACACACTTCACCCAAACACATTCCACCGCACTGACTCACACACTTCACCCAAACACATTGCACCATACTCGCTCACACACTTCACCCAAACAAATTGCACCGTACTCACTCACACACTTCACCCAAATACATTGCACCGCACTCACTCACACACTTCACCCAAACACATTGCACCGCATTCACTCACACACTTCACCCAAACACATTGCACCGCACTCACTCACACACTTCACCCAAACACATTACACTGCACTCACTCACACACTTCACCCAAACAAATTGCACCGTACTCACTCACACACTTCACCCAAACACAATGCACCGCACTCACTCACACACTTCACCCAAACACATTGCACCGCACTCACTCACACACTTCACCCAAACACATTGCACCGTTCTCACTCACACACTTCACCCAAACACATTGCACCGCACTCAATCACACACTTCACCCAAACACATTGCACCGCACTCACTCACACACTTCACCCAAACACATTGCACTGCACTGACTCACACACTTCACCCAAACACATTGCCACGCACTCAGTGACACACTTCACCCAAACACATTGCACCGCACTCAATCACACACTTCACCCAAACACATTGCAACGCACTCACTCACACACTTCACCCAAACACATTGCACCGTACTCACTCGCACACTTCACCCAAACACATTGCACCGCACTCACTCAAAAACTTCACCCAAACACATTGCACCGCACTCACTCACACACTTCACCCAAACACATTGCACCGCACTGACACACACTTCACCCAAACACATTGAACCGCACTCACTCACACACTTCACCCTAACACATTGCACCGCACTCACTCACACATTTCACCCAAACACATTGCACCATATTCACTCACACACTTCACCCAAACACATTCCGCCGCACTGACTCACACGCTTCACCCAAACACATTGCACCATACTCGCTCACACGCTTCACCCAAACAAATTGCACCGTACTCACTCACACACTTCACCCAAATACATTGCACCGCACTCACTCACACACTTCACCCAAACACATTGCACCGTACTCACTCACACACTTCACCCAAACACATTGCACCGCACTCACTCACACACTTCACCCAAACACATTGCACCGCACTCACTCAGACACTTCACCCAAACACATTGCACTGCACTCACTCACACACTTCACCCAAACCCATTGCACCGCACTGACACACACTTCACCCAAACACATTGCACCGCACTCACTCACACACTTCACCCAAACACATTACACTGCACTCACTCACACACTTCACCCAAACACAATGCACCGCACTCACTCACACACTTCACCCAAACACAATGCACTGCACTCACTCACACACTTCACCCAAACACATTGCACCGCATTCACTCACACACTTCACCCAAACACATTGCACCGTACTCACTCACACACTTCGCCCAAACACATTGCACCGCACTCACTCACAAACTTCAACCAAACACATTACACCGCACTCACTCACACACTTCACCCAAACACATTGCACTGCACTCACTCACACACTTCACCCAAACACATTGCACCGCACTCAATCACACACTTCACCCAAACACATTGCCACGCACTCAGTGACACACTTCACCCAAACACATTGCACCGCACTAAATCACACACTTCACCCAAACACATTGCACCGCACTCACTCACACACTTCACCCAAACACATTGCACCGTACTCACTCGCACACTTCACCCAAACACATTGCACCGCACTCATTCACACACTTCACCCAAACACATTGCACCGCACTGACACACACTTCACCCAAACACATTGCACCATACTCACTCACACACTTCACCCAAACACATTCCACCGCACTGACTCACACACTTCACCCAAACACATTGCACCATACTCGCTCACACACTTCACCCGAACAAATTGCACCGTACTCACTCACACACTTCACCCAAACACATTGCACCGCACTCACTCACACACTTCACCCAAACACATTGCACCGCACTCACTCACACACTTCACCCAAACACATTGTACCGCACTGACACACACTTCACCCAAACACATTGAACCGCACTCACTCACACACTTCACCCAAACACATTGCACCGCACTCACTCACACATTTCACCCAAACATAATGCACCATACTCACTCACACACTTCACCCAAACTCATTCCACCGCACTGACTCACACACTTCACCCAAACACATTGCACCATACTCGCTCACACACTTCACCCAAACAAATTGCACCGTACTCACTCACACATTTCACCCAAACACATTGCACCGCACTCACTCACACACTTCACCCAAACACATTGCACCGCATTCACTCACACACTTCACCCAAACACATTGCACCGCACTCACTCACATACATCACCCAAACACATTGCACTGCACTCACTCACACACTTCACCCAAACCCATTGCACCGCACTGACACACACTTCACCCAAACACATTGCACCGCACTCACTCACACACTTCACCCAAACACATTGCACCGCACTCACTCACACATTTCACCCAAACACATTGCACCTACTCACTCACACACTTCACCCAAACACATTCCACCGCACTGACTCACACACTTCACCCAAACACATTGCACCATAGTCGCTCACACACTTCACCCAAACAAATTGCACCGTACTCACTCACACACTTCACCCAAACACATTGCACCGCACTCACTCACACACTTCACCCAAACACATTGCACCGCATTCACTCACACACTTCACCCAAACACATTGCACCGCACTCACTCACATACTTCACCCAAACACATTGCACTGCACTCACTCACACACTTCACCCAAACCCATTGCACCGCACTGACACACACTTCACCCAAACACATTGCACCGCACTCACTCACACACTTCACCCAAACACATTACACTGCACTCACTCACACACTTCACCCAAACAAATTGCACCGTACTCACTCACAAACTTCACCCAAACACAATGCACCGCACTCACTCACACACTTCACCCAAACACATTGCACCGCACTCACTCACACACTTCACCCAAACACATTGCACCGTACTCACTCACACACTTCACCCAAACACATTGCACCGCACTCACTCACACACTTCACCCAAACACATTGCCACGCACTCAGTGACACACTTCACCCAAACACATTGCACCGCACTCAATCACACACTTAACCCAAACACATTGGACCGCACTCACTCACACACTTCACCCAAACACATTGCACCGTACTCACTCGCACACTTCACCCAAACACATTGCACCGCACTCACTCAAACACTTCACCCAAACACATTGCACCGCACTGACACACACTTCACCCAAACACATTGAACCGCACTCACACACACACTTCACCCAAACACATTGCACCGCACTCACACACGCATTTCACCCAAACACATTGCACCGCACTCAATCACACACTTCACCCAAACACAATGCACCGCACTCACTCACACACTTCACCCAAACACATTGCACCGTACTCACTCACACACTTCACCCAAACACATTGCACCGCACTCACTCACACACTTCAACCAAACACATTACACCGCACTCACTCACACACTTCACCCAAACACATTGCACTTCACTCACTCACACACTTCACCCAAACACAATGCACCGCATTCACTGACACACTTCACCCAAACACATTGCACCACACTCACTCACACACTTCACCCAAACACATTGCACCATACTCCCTCACACACTTCACCCAAACACAATGCACCGCACTCAATCACACACTTCACCCGAACACATTCCACCGTACTCATTGACACACTTCACCCAAACACATTGCACCACACTCACTCACACACTTCACCCAAACACATTGCACCGCACTCACTCACACACTTCACCCACACACATTGCACCGCACTCACTCACACACTTCACCCAAACACATTGCACCGCACTCACTCACACACTTCACCCAAACACATTGCACCGCACGCAATCACACACTTCACCCAAACACATTGCACCGCTCTCACTCACACACTTCACCCAAACACATTGCACCGCACTGACACACACTTCACCCAAACACATCGCACCGCACTCACTCACACACTTCACCCAAACACATTGCACCGTACTGACTCACACACTTCACCCAAACGCATTGCACCATACTCACTGACACACTTCACCCAAACACATTGCACCGCACTCACTCACACACTTCACCCAAATACATTGCACCGCACTCACTCACATACTTAACCCAAACACATTGCACCGCATTCACTCACACACTTCACCCAAACACATTGCACCGTACTCACTCACACACTTCACCCAAACACATTGCACCGTACTCACTCGCACACTTCACCCAAACACATTGCACCTCACTCACTCGCACACTTCACCCAAACACATTGCACCGCACTCACTCACACACTTCACCCAAACACATTGCACCGCACTCACTCACACATTTCACCCAAACACATTGCACCGCACTCACTCACACACTTCACCCAAACACATTGCACCGCACGCAATCACACACTTCACCCAAACACATTGCACCGCACTCACTCATATACTTCACCCAAACACATTGCACCGCACTGACACACACTTCACCCAAACACATTGCACCGCACTCACTCACACACTTCACCCAAACACATTGCACCGCACTGACACACACTTCACCCAAACACATTGCACCGCACACACTCACACACTTCACTCAAACAAATTGCACCGCACTCACTCACACACTTCACCCAAACACATTGCACCGCACTCACTCACACACTTCACTCAAACAAATTGCACCGCACTCACTCACACACTTCACCCAAACACATTGCACCGCACTCACTCACACACTTCACCCAAACACATTGCACCGCACTCACTCACACACTTCACCCAAACACATTGCACCGCACTGTCTCACACACTTCACCCAAACACATTGCCACGCACTCAGTGACACACTTCACCCAAACACATTGCACCGCACTCAATCACACACTTCACCCAAACACATTGCAACGCACTCACTTTCACTTCACCCAAACACATTGCACCGTACTCACTCGCACACTTCACCCAAACACATTGCACCGCACTCACTCAAACACTTCACCCAAACACATTGCACCGCACTCACTCACACACTTCACCCAAACACATTGCACCGCACTGATACACACTTCACCCAAACACATTGAACCGCACTCACTCACACACTTCACCCAAACACATTGCACCGCACTCACTCACACATTTCACCCAAACACATTGCACCATACTCACTCACACACTTCACCCAAACACATTCCACCGCACTGACTCACACACTTCACCCAAACACATTGCACCATACTCGCTCACAGACTTCACCCAAACAAATTGCACCGTACTCACTCACACACTGCACCCAAATACATTGCACCGCACTCACTCATAGACTTCACCCAAACACATTGCACCGCACTCACTCACACACTTCACCCAAACACATTGCACCGCACTCACTCACACACTTCACCCAAACACATTGCACTGCACTCACTCACACACTTCACCCAAACACATTGCACCGTATTCACTCACACACTTCACCCAAACACATTGCACCGCACTCACTCACACACTTCACCCAAACCCATTGCACCGCACTGACACACACTTCACCCAAACACATTGAACCGCACTCACTCACACACTTCACCCAAACACATTACACTGCACTCACTCACACACTTCACAAAACAAATTGCACCGTACTCACTCACACACTTCACCCAAACACAATGCGCCGCACTCACTCACACACATCACCCAAACACATTGCACCGCACTAACTCACACACTTCACCCAAACACATTGCACCGCACTCACTCACACACTTCACCCAAACACATTGCACCGCACTCACTCACACACTTCACCCAAACACATTGCACCGCACTCACTCACACACTTCACCCAAACGCATTGCACCGCACTCACTCACACACTTCACCCAAACACATTGTACCGCACTGACACACACTTCACCCAAACACATTGCACCGCACTCACTCACACACTTCACCCAAACACATTGCACCGCACTGACTCAAACACTTCACCCAAACACATTGCACCATACTCACTGACACACTTCACCCAAACCCATTGCACCGCACTCACTCACACACTTCACCCAAAACACATTACATCGCACTCACTCACACACTTAACCCAAACACATTTCACCGCATTCACTCACCCACTTCACCCAAACACATTGCACCGTACTCACTCACACACTTCACCCAAACACATTGCACCGCACTCACTCGCACACTTCACCCAAACACATTGCACCGCACTCAATCACACACTTCACCCAAACACATTGCACCGCACTCACTCACACACTTCACCCAAACACATTGCACCGCACTCACTCACACACTTCACCCAAACACATTGCACCGCACTCACTCACACACTTCACCCAAACACATTGCACCGCACTGACACACACTTCACCCAAACACATTGCACCGCACTGACACACACTTCACCCAAACACATTGCATCGCACTGACACACACTTCACCCAAACACATTGCACCGCACTCACTCACACACTTGACCCAAACACATTGCACCGCACTCACTCACACACTTCACCCAAACACATTGCACTGCGCTCACTCACACACTTCACCCGAACACATTGCACCGCACTCACTCACACACTTCACCCAAACACATTGCACCGTACTCACTCACACACTTCACCCAAACACATTGCACCGCACTCACTCACACACTTCACCCAATCACATTGCACCGCACTCACTCACACACTTCACCCAAACACATTGCACCGCACTGACTCACACACTTCACCCAAACACATTGCCACGCACTCAGTGACACACTTCACCCAAACACATTGCACCGCACTCAATCACACACTTCACCCAAACACATTGCACCGCACTCACTCACACACTTCACCCAAACACATTGCACCGTACTCACTCGCACACTTCACCCAAACACATTGCACCGCACTCACTCAAACACTTCACCCAAACACATTGCACCGCACTCACTCACACTCTTCACCCAAACACATTGCACCGCACTGACACACACTTCACCCAAACACATTGAACCGCACTCACTCACACACTTCACCCAAACACATTGCACCGCACTCACTCACACATTTCACCCAAACACATTTCACCATACTCACTCACACACTTCACCCAAACACATTCCACCGCACTGACTCACACACTTCACCCAAACACATTGCACCATACTCGCTCACACGCTTCACCCAAACAAATTGCACCGTACTCACTCACACACTTCACCCAAACACATTGCACCGCACTCACTCACACACTTCACCCAAGCACATTACACTGCACTCACTCACACACTTCACCCAAACACAATGCACCGCACTCACTCACACACTTCACCCAAACACAATGCACTGCACTCACTCACACACTTCATCCAAACACATTGCACCGCACTCACTCACACACTTCACCCAAACACAATGCACCGCACTCACTCACACACTTCACCCAAACACACTGCACTGCACTCACTCACACACTTCACCCAAACACATTGCACCGTACTCACTCACACACTTCACCCAAACACATTGCACCGCACTCACTCACACACTTCAACCAAACACATTACACCGCACTCACTCACACACTTCACCCAAACACATTGCACTTCACTCACTCACACACTTCACCCAAACACAATGCACCGCACTCACTGACACACTTCACCCAAACACATTGCACCACACTCACTCACACACTTCACCCAAACACATTGCACCATACTCACTCACAAACTTCACCCAAACGCAATGCACCGCACTCAATCACACACTTCACCCAAACACATTCCACCGTACTCACTGACACACTTCACTCAAACACATTGCACCGCACTCACTCACACACTTCACCCAAACACATTGCACCGCACTCACTCACACACTTCACCCACACACATTGCACCGCACTCACTCACACACTTCACCCAAACACATTGCACCGCACTCACTCACACACTTCACCCAAACACTTTGCACCGCACGCAATCACACACTTCACCCAAACACATTGCACCGCTCTCACTCACACACTTCACCCAAACACATTGCACCGCACTGACACACACTTCACCCAAACACATTGCACCGCACTCACTCACACACTTCACCCAAACACATTGCACCGTACTGACTCACACACTTCACCCAAACGCATTGCACCATACTCACTGACACACTTCACCCAAACACATTGCACCGCACTCACTCACACACTTCACCAAACACATTGCACCGCACTCACTCACATACTTAACCCAAACACATTGCACCGCATTCACTCACACACTTCACCCAAACACATTGCACCGTACTCACTCACACACTTCACCCAAACACATTGCACCGAACTCACTCGCACACTTCACCCAAACACATTGCACCTCACTCACTCGCACACTTCACCCAAGCACATTGCACCGCACTCACTCACACACTTCACCCAAACACATTGCACCATACTCACTCACACACTTCACCCAATCACATTCCACCGCACTGACTCACACACTTCACCCAAACACATTGCACCATACTCGCTCACAGACTTCACCCAAACAAATTGCACCGTACTCACTCACACACTGCACCCAAATACATTGCACCGCACTCACTCACACACTTCACCCAAACACATTGCACCGCACTCACTCACACATTTCACCCAAACACATTGCACCGCACTCACTCACACACTTCACCCAAACACTTTGCACTGCACTCACTCACACACTTCACCCAAACACATTGCACCGTACTCACTCACACACTTCACCCAAACACATTGCACCACACTCACTCACACACTTCACCCAAACCCATTGCACCGCACTGACACACACTTCACCCAAACACATTGCACCGCACTCACTCACACACTTCACCCAAACACATTACACTGCACTCACTCACACACTTCACAAAACAAATTGCACCGTACTCACTCACACACTTCACCCAAACACAATGCGCCGCACTCACTCACACACATCACCCAAACACATCGCACCGCACTCACTCACACACTTCACCCAAACACATTGCACCGTACTGACTCACACAATTCACCCAAACGCATTGCACCATACTCACTGACACACTTCACCCAAACACATTGCACCGCACTCACTCACACACTTCACCCAAATACATTGCACCGCACTCACTCACATACTTAACCCAAACACATTGCACCGCATTCACTCACACACTTCACCCAAACACATTGCACCGTACTCACTCACACACTTCACCCAAACACATTGCACCGTACTCACTCGCACACTTCACCCAAACACATTGCACCTCACTCACTCGCACACTTCACCCAAACACATTGCACCGCACTCACTCACACGCTTCACCCAAACACATTGCACCGCACTCACTCACACATTTCACCCAAACACATTGCACCGCACTCACTCACACACTTCACCCAAACACATTGCACCGCACGCAATCACACACTTCACCCAAACACATTGCACCGCACTCACTCATATACTTCACCCAAACACATTGCACCGCACTGACACACACTTCACCCAAACACATTGCACCGCACTCACTCACACACTTCACCCAAACACATTGCACCGCACTGACACACACTTCACCCAAACACATTGCACCGCACACACTCACACACTTCACTCAAACAAATTGCACCGCACTCACTCACACACTTCACCCAAACACATTGCACCGCACTCACTCACACACTTCACTCAAACAAATTGCACCGCACTCACTCACACACTTCACCCAAACACATTGCACCGCACTCACTCACACACTTCACCCAAACACATTGCACCGCACTGTCTCACACACTTCACCCAAACACATTGCCACGCACTCAGTGACACACTTCACCCAAACACATTGCACCGCACTCAATCACACACTTCACCCAAACACATTGCAACGCACTCACTTTCACTTCACCCAAACACATTGCACCGTACTCACTCGCACACTTCACCCAAACACATTGCACCGCACTCACTCAAACACTTCACCCAAACACATTGCACCGCACTCACTCACACACTTCACCCAAACACATTGCACCGCACTGATACACACTTCACCCAAACACATTGAACCGCACTCACTCACACACTTCACCCAAACACATTGCACCGCACTCACTCACACATTTCACCCAAACACATTGCACCATACTCACTCACACACTTCACCCAAACACATTCCACCGCACTGACTCACACACTTCACCCAAACACATTGCACCATACTCGCTCACAGACTTCACCCAAACAAATTGCACCGTACTCACTCACACACTGCACCCAAATACATTGCACCGCACTCACTCATACACTTCACCCAAACACATTGCACCGCACTCACTCACACACTTCACCCAAACACATTGCACCGCACTCACTCACACACTTCACCCAAACACATTGCACTGCACTCACTCACACACTTCACCCAAACACATTGCACCGTATTCACTCACACACTTCACCCAAACACATTGCACCGCACTCACTCACACACTTCACCCAAACCCATTGCACCGCACTGACACACACTTCACCCAAACACATTGAACCGCACTCACTCACACACTTCACCCAAACACATTACACTGCACTCACTCACACACTTCACAAAACAAATTGCACCGTACTCACTCACACACTTCACCCAAACACAATGCGCCGCACTCACTCACACACATCACCCAAACACATTGCACCGCACTAACTCACACACTTCACCCAAACACATTGCACCGCACTCACTCACACACTTCACCCAAACACATTGCACCGCACTCACTCACACACTTCACCCAAACACATTGCACCGCACTCACTCACACACTTCACCCAAACGCATTGCACCGCACTCACTCACACACTTCACCCAAACACATTGTACCGCACTGACACATACTTCACCCAAACACATTGCACCGCACTCACTCACACACTTCACCCAAACACATTGCACCGCACTGACTCAAACACTTCACCCAAACACATTGCACCATACTCACTGACACACTTCACCCAAACCCATTGCACCGCACTCACTCACACACTTCACCCAAAACACATTACATCGCACTCACTCACACACTTAACCCAAACACATTTCACCGCATTCACTCACCCACTTCACCCAAACACATTGCACCGTACTCACTCACACACTTCACCCAAACACATTGCACCGCACTCACTCGCACACTTCACCCAAACACATTGCACCGCACTCAATCACACACTTCACCCAAACACAATGCACCGCACTCACTCACACACTTCACCCAAACACATTGCACCGCACTCACTCACACACTTCACCCAAACACATTGCACCGCACTCACTCACACACTTCCCCCAAACACATTGCACCGCACTGACACACACTTCACCCAAACACATTGCACCGCACTGACACACACTTCACCCAAACACATTGCATCGCACTGACACACACTTCACCCAAACACATTGCACCGCACTCACTCACACACTTGACCCAAACACATTGCACCGCTCTCACTCACACACTTCACCCAAACACATTGCACTGCGCTCACTCACACACTTCACCCGAACACATTGCACCGCACTCACTCACACACTTCACCCAAACACATTGCACCGTACTCACTCACACACTTCACCCAAACACATTGCACCGCACTCACTCACACACTTCACCCAAACACATTGCACCGCACTCACTCACACACTTCACCCAAACACATTGCACCGCACTGACTCACACACTTCACCCAAACACATTGCCACGCACTCAGTGACACACTTCACCCAAACACATTGCACCGCACTCAATCACACACTTCACCCAAACACATTGCACCGCACTCACTCACACACTTCACCCAAACACATTGCACCGTACTCACTCGCACACTTCACCCAAACACATTGCACTGCACTCACTCAAACACTTCACCCAAACACATTGCACCGCACTCACTCACACTCTTCACCCAAACACATTGCACCGCACTGACACACACTTCACCCAAACACATTGAACCGCACTCACTCACACACTTCACCCAAACACATTGCACCGCACTCACTCACACATTTCACCCAAACACATTTCACCATACTCACTCACACACTTCACCCAAACACATTCCACCGCACTGACTCACACACTTCACCCAAACACATTGCACCATACTCGCTCACACGCTTCACCCAAACAAATTGCACCGTACTCACTCACACACTTCACCCAAACACATTGCACCGCACTCACTCACACACTTCACCCAAGCACATTACACTGCACTCACTCACACACTTCACCCAAACACAATGCACCGCACTCACTCACACACTTCACCCAAACACAATGCACTGCACTCACTCACACACTTCATCCAAACACATTGCACCGCACTCACTCAGACACTTCACCCAAACACAATGCACCGCACTCACTCACACACTTCACCCAAACACACTGCACTGCACTCACTCACACACTTCACCCAAACACATTGCACCGTACTCACTCACACACTTCACCCAAACACATTGCACCGCACTCACTCACACACTTCAACCAAACACATTACACCGCACTCACTCACACACTTCACCCAAACACATTGCACTTCACTCACTCACACACTTCACCCAAACACAATGCACCGCACTCACTGACACACTTCACCCAAACACATTGCACCACACTCACTCACACACTTCACCCAAACACATTGCACCATACTCACTCACAAACTTCACCCAAACGCAATGCACCGCACTCAATCACACACTTCACCCAAACACATTCCACCGTACTCACTGACACACTTCACTCAAACACATTGCACCGCACTCACTCACACACTTCACCCAAACACATTGCACCGCACTCACTCACACACTTCACCCACACACATTGCACCGCACTCACTCACACACTTCACCCAAACACATTGCACCGCACTCACTCACACACTTCACCCAAACACTTTGCACCGCACGCAATCACACACTTCACCCAAACACATTGCACCGCTCTCACTCACACACTTCACCCAAACACATTGCACCGCACTGACACACACTTCACCCAAACACATTGCACCGCACTCACTCACACACTTCACCCAAACACATTGCACCGTACTGACTCACACACTTCACCCAAACGCATTGCACCATACTCACTGACACACTTCACCCAAACACATTGCACCGCACTCACTCACACACTTCACCAAACACATTGCACCGCACTCACTCACATACTTAACCCAAACACATTGCACCGCATTCACTCACACACTTCACCCAAACACATTGCACCGTACTCACTCACACACTTCACCCAAACACATTGCACCGAACTCACTCGCACACTTCACCCAAACACATTGCACCTCACTCACTCGCACACTTCACCCAAGCACATTGCACCGCACTCACTCACACACTTCACCCAAACACATTGCACCATACTCACTCACACACTTCACCCAATCACATTCCACCGCACTGACTCACACACTTCACCCAAACACATTGCACCATACTCGCTCACAGACTTCACCCAAACAAATTGCACCGTACTCACTCACACACTGCACCCAAATACATTGCACCGCACTCACTCACACACTTCACCCAAACACATTGCACCGCACTCACTCACACATTTCACCCAAACACATTGCACCGCACTCACTCACACACTTCACCCAAACACTTTGCACTGCACTCACTCACACACTTCACCCAAACACATTGCACCGTACTCACTCACACACTTCACCCAAACACATTGCACCACACTCACTCACACACTTCACCCAAACCCATTGCACCGCACTGACACACACTTCACCCAAACACATTGCACCGCACTCACTCACACACTTCACCCAAACACATTACACTGCACTCACTCACACACTTCACAAAACAAATTGCACCGTACTCACTCACACACTTCACCCAAACACAATGCGCCGCACTCACTCACACACATCACCCAAACACATCGCACCGCACTCACTCACACACTTCACCCAAACACATTGCACCGTACTGACTCACACAATTCACCCAAACGCATTGCACCATACTCACTGACACACTTCACCCAAACACATTGCACCGCACTCACTCACACACTTCACCCAAATACATTGCACCGCACTCACTCACATACTTAACCCAAACACATTGCACCGCATTCACTCACACACTTCACCCAAACACATTGCACCGTACTCACTCACACACTTCACCCAAACACATTGCACCGTACTCACTCGCACACTTCACCCAAACACATTGCACCTCACTCACTCGCACACTTCACCCAAACACATTGCACCGCACTCACTCACACGCTTCACCCAAACACATTGCACCGCACTCACTCACACATTTCACCCAAACACATTGCACCGCACTCACTCACACACTTCACCCAAACACATTGCACCGCACGCAATCACACACTTCACCCAAACACATTGCACCGCACTCACTCATATACTTCACCCAAACACATTGCACCGCACTGACACACACTTCACCCAAACACATTGCACCGCACTCACTCACACACTTCACCCAAACACATTGCACCGCACTGACACACACTTCACCCAAACACATTGCACCGCACACACTCACACACTTCACTCAAACAAATTGCACCGCACTCACTCACACACTTCACCCAAACACATTGCACCGCACTCACTCACACACTTCACTCAAACAAATTGCACCGCACTCACTCACACACTTCACCCAAACACATTGCACCGCACTCACTCACAAACTTCACCCAAACACATTGCACCGCACTGTCTCACACACTTCACCCAAACACATTGCCACGCACTCAGTGACACACTTCACCCAAACACATTGCACCGCACTCAATCACACACTTCACCCAAACACATTGCAACGCACTCACTTTCACTTCACCCAAACACATTGCACCGTACTCACTCGCACACTTCACCCAAACACATTGCACCGCACTCACTCAAACACTTCACCCAAACACATTGCACCGCACTCACTCACACACTTCACCCAAACACATTGCACCGCACTGATACACACTTCACCCAAACACATTGAACCGCACTCACTCACACACTTCACCCAAACACATTGCACCGCACTCACTCACACATTTCACCCAAACACATTGCACCATACTCACTCACACACTTCACCCAAACACATTCCACCGCACTGACTCACACACTTCACCCAAACACATTGCACCATACTCGCTCACAGACTTCACCCAAACAAATTGCACCGTACTCACTCACACACTGCACCCAAATACATTGCACCGCACTCACTCATACACTTCACCCAAACACATTGCACCGCACTCACTCACACACTTCACCCAAACACATTGCACCGCACTCACTCACACACTTCACCCAAACACATTGCACTGCACTCACTCACACACTTCACCCAAACACATTGCACCGTATTCACTCACACACTTCACCCAAACACATTGCACCGCACTCACTCACACACTTCACCCAAACCCATTGCACCGCACTGACACACACTTCACCCAAACACATTGAACCGCACTCACTCACACACTTCACCCAAACACATTACACTGCACTCACTCACACACTTCACAAAACAAATTGCACCGTACTCACTCACACACTTCACCCAAACACAATGCGCCGCACTCACTCACACACATCACCCAAACACATTGCACCGCACTAACTCACACACTTCACCCAAACACATTGCACCGCACTCACTCACACACTTCACCCAAACACATTGCACCGCACTCACTCACACACTTCACCCAAACACATTGCACCGCACTCACTCACACACTTCACCCAAACGCATTGCACCGCACTCACTCACACACTTCACCCAAACACATTGTACCGCACTGACACATACTTCACCCAAACACATTGCACCGCACTCACTCACACACTTCACCCAAACACATTGCACCGCACTGACTCAAACACTTCACCCAAACACATTGCACCATACTCACTGACACACTTCACCCAAACCCATTGCACCGCACTCACTCACACACTTCACCCAAAACACATTACATCGCACTCACTCACACACTTAACCCAAACACATTTCACCGCATTCACTCACCCACTTCACCCAAACACATTGCACCGTACTCACTCACACACTTGACCCAAACACATTGCACCGCACTCACTCGCACACTTCACCCAAACACATTGCACCGCACTCAATCACACACTTCACCCAAACACAATGCACCGCACTCACTCACACACTTCACCCAAACACATTGCACCGCACTCACTCACACACTTCACCCAAACACATTGCACCGCACTCACTCACACACTTCACCCAAACACATTGCACCGCACTGACACACACTTCACCCAAACACATTGCACCGCACTGACACACACTTCACCCAAACACATTGCATCGCACTGACACACACTTCACCCAAACACATTGCACCGCACTCACTCACACACTTGACCCAAACACATTGCACCGCTCTCACTCACACACTTCACCCAAACACATTGCACTGCGCTCACTCACACACTTCACCCGAACACATTGCACCGCACTCACTCACACACTTCACCCAAACACATTGCACCGTACTCACTCACACACTTCACCCAAACACATTGCACCGCACTCACTCACACACTTCACCCAAACACATTGCACCGCACTCACTCACACACTTCACCCAAACACATTGCACCGCACTGACTCACACACTTCACCCAAACACATTGCCACGCACTCAGTGACACACTTCACCCAAACACATTGCACCGCACTCAATCACACACTTCACCCAAACACATTGCACCGCACTCACTCACACACTTCACCCAAACACATTGCACCGTACTCACTCGCACACTTCACCCAAACACATTGCACTGCACTCACTCAAACACTTCACCCAAACACATTGCACCGCACTCACTCACACTCTTCACCCAAACACATTGCACCGCACTGACACACACTTCACCCAAACACATTGAACCGCACTCACTCACACACTTCACCCAAACACATTGCACCGCACTCACTCACACATTTCACCCAAACACATTTCACCATACTCACTCACACACTTCACCCAAACACATTCCACCGCACTGACTCACACACTTCACCCAAACACATTGCACCATACTCGCTCACACGCTTCACCCAAACAAATTGCACCGTACTCACTCACACACTTCACCCAAACACATTGCACCGCACTCACTCACACACTTCACCCAAGCACATTACACTGCACTCACTCACACACTTCACCCAAACACAATGCACCGCACTCACTCACACACTTCACCCAAACACAATGCACTGCACTCACTCACACACTTCATCCAAACACATTGCACCGCACTCACTCAGACACTTCACCCAAACACAATGCACCGCACTCACTCACACACTTCACCCAAACACACTGCACTGCACTCACTCACACACTTCACCCAAACACATTGCACCGTACTCACTCACACACTTCACCCAAACACATTGCACCGCACTCACTCACACACTTCAACCAAACACATTACACCGCACTCACTCACACACTTCACCCAAACACATTGCACTTCACTCACTCACACACTTCACCCAAACACAATGCACCGCACTCACTGACACACTTCACCCAAACACATTGCACCACACTCACTCACACACTTCACCCAAACACATTGCACCATACTCACTCACAAACTTCACCCAAACGCAATGCACCGCACTCAATCACACACTTCACCCAAACACATTCCACCGTACTCACTGACACACTTCACTCAAACATATTGCACCGCACTCACTCACACACTTCACCCAAACACATTGCACCGCACTCACTCACACACTTCACCCACACACATTGCACCGCACTCACTCACACACTTCACCCAAACACATTGCACCGCACTCACTCACACACTTCACCCAAACACTTTGCACCGCACGCAATCACACACTTCACCCAAACACATTGCACCGCTCTCACTCACACACTTCACCCAAACACATTGCACCGCACTGACACACACTTCACCCAAACACATTGCACCGCACTCACTCACACACTTCACCCAAACACATTGCACCGTACTGACTCACACACTTCACCCAAACGCATTGCACCATACTCACTGACACACTTCACCCAAACACATTGCACCGCACTCACTCACACACTTCACCAAACACATTGCACCGCACTCACTCACATACTTAACCCAAACACATTGCACCGCATTCACTCACACACTTCACCCAAACACATTGCACCGTACTCACTCACACACTTCACCCAAACACATTGCACCGAACTCACTCGCACACTTCACCCAAACACATTGCACCTCACTCACTCGCACACTTCACCCAAGCACATTGCACCGCACTCACTCACACACTTCACCCAAACACACTGCACCATACTCACTCACACACTTCACCCAATCACATTCCACCGCACTGACTCACACACTTCACCCAAACACATTGCACCATACTCGCTCACAGACTTCACCCAAACAAATTGCACCGTACTCACTCACACACTGCACCCAAATACATTGCACCGCACTCACTCACACACTTCACCCAAACACATTGCACCGCACTCACTCACACATTTCACCCAAACACATTGCACCGCACTCACTCACACACTTCACCCAAACACTTTGCACTGCACTCACTCACACACTTCACCCAAACACATTGCACCGTACTCACTCACACACTTCACCCAAACACATTGCACCACACTCACTCACACACTTCACCCAAACCCATTGCACCGCACTGACACACACTTCACCTAAACACATTGCACCGCACTCACTCACACACTTCACCCAAACACATTACACTGCACTCACTCACACACTTCACAAAACAAATTGCACCGTACTCACTCACACACTTCACCCAAACACAATGCGCCGCACTCACTCACACACATCACCCAAACACATTGCACCGCACTCACTCACACACTTCACCCAAACACATTGCATCGCACTGACACACACTTCACCCAAACACATTGCACCGCACTCACTCACACACTTGACCCAAACACATTGCACCGCACTCACTCACACACTTCACCCAAACACATTGCACTGCGCTCACTCACACACTTCACCCGAACACATTGCACCGCACTCACTCACACACTTCACCCAAACACATTGCACCGTACTCACTCACACACTTCACCCAAACACATTGCACCGCACTCACTCACACACTTCACCCAAACACATTGCACCGCACTCACTCACACACTTCACCCAAACACATTGCACCGCACTGACTCACTAACTTCACCCAAACACATTGCCACGCACTCAGTGACACACTTCACCCAAACACATTGCACCGCACTCAATCACACACTTCACCCAAACACATTGCACCGCACTCACTCACACACTTCACCCAAACACATTGCACCGTACTCACTCGCACACTTCACCCAAACACATTGCACCGCACTCACTCAAACACTTCACCCAAACACATTGCACCGCACTCACTCACACTCTTCACCCAAACACATTGCACCGCACTGACACACACTTCACCCAAACACATTGAACCGCACTCACTCACACACTTCACCCAAACACATTGCACCGCACTCACTCACACATTTCACCCAAACACATTTCACCATACTCACTCACACACTTCACCCAAACACATTCCACCGCACTGACTCACACACTTCACCCAAACACATTGCACCATACTCGCTCACACGCTTCACCCAAACAAATTGCACCGTACTCACTCACACACTTCACCCAAACACATTGCACCGCACTCACTCACACACTTCACCCAAGCACATTACACTGCACTCACTCACACACTTCACCCAAACACAATGCACCGCACTCACTCACACACTTCACCCAAACACAATGCACTGCACTCACTCACACACTTCATCCAAACACATTGCACCGCACTCACTCACACACTTCACCCAAACACAATGCACCGCACTCACTCACACACTTCACCCAAACACACTGCACCGCACTCACTCACACACTTCACCCAAACACATTGCACCGTACTCACTCACACACTTCACTCGAACAAATTGCACCGCACTCACTCACACACTTCACCCAAACACATTGCACCGCACTCACTCACACACTTCACTCAAACAAATTGCACCGCACTCACTCACACACTTCACCCAAACACATTGCACCGCACTCACTCACACACTTCACCCAAACACATTGCACCGCACTCACTCACACACTTCACCCAAACACATTGCACTGCACTCACTCACACACTTCACCCAAACCCATTGCACCGCACTGACACACACTTCACCCAAACACATTGCACCGCACTCACTCACACACTTCACCCAAACACATTACACTGCACTCACTCACACACTTCACCCAAACACATTGCACCGCACTCAGTCACACACTTCACCCAAACACAATGCACCGCACTCACTCACACACTTCACCCAAACACACTGCACCGCACTCACTCACACACTTCACCCAAACACATTGCACCGTACTCACTCACACACTTCACCCAAACAGATTGCACCGCACTCACTCACACACTTCAACCAAACACATGACACCGCACTCACTCACACACTTCATCCAAACACATTGCACTTCACTCACTCACACACTTCACCCAAACACAATGCACCGCACTCACTGACACACTTCACCCAAACACATTGCACCACACTCACTCACACACTTCACCCAAACACATTGCACCATACTCACTCACACACTTCACCCAAACACAATGTACCGCACTCAATCACACACTTCACCCAAACACATTCCACCTTACTCACTGACACACTTCACCCAAACACATTGCACCGCACTCACTCACACACTTCACCCAAACACATTGCACCGCACTTACTCACACACTTCACCCACACACATTGCACCGCACTCACTCACACACTTCACCCAAACACATTGCACCGCACTCACTCACACACTTCACCCAAACACATTGCACCGCACGCAATCACTCACTTCACCCAAACACATTGCACCGCTCTCACTCACACACTTCACCCAAACACATTGCACCGCACTGACACACACTTCACCCAAACACATTGCACCATACTCACTCACACACTTCACCCAAACACATTGCACCATACTGACTCACACACTTCACCCAAACACATTGCACCGTACTGACTCACACACTTCACCCAAACACATTGCACCGTACTGACTCACACACTTCACCCAAACGCATTGCACCATACTCACTGACACACTTCACCCAAACACATTGCACCGCACTCACTCACACACTTCACCCAAACACATTGCAACGCACTCACTCACACACTTAACCCAAACACATTGCACCGTACTCACTCGCACACTTCACCCAAACACATTGCACCGCACTCACTCACACATTTCACCAAACACATTGCACCGCACTCACTCACACACTTCACCCAAACACATTGCACCGCACGCAATCACACACTTCACCCAAACACATTGCACCGCACTCACTCATATACTTCACCCAAACACATTGCACCGCACTGACACACACTTCACCCAAACACATTGCACCGCACTCACTCACACACTTCACCCAAACACATTGCACCGCACTGACACACACTTCGCCCAAACACATTGCACCGCACACACTCACACACTTCACTCGAACAAATTGCACCGCACTCACTCACACACTTCACCCAAACACATTGCACCGCACTCACTCACACACTTCACTCAAACAAATTGCACCGCACTCACTCACACACTTCACCCAAACACATTGCACCGCACTCACTCACACACTTCACCCAAACACATTGCAACGCACTCACTCACACACTTCACCCAAACACATTGCACTGTACTCACTCGCACACTTCACCCAAAAACATTGCACCGCACTCACTCAAACACTTCACCCAAACACATTGCACCGCACTCACTCACACACTTCACCCAAAAACATTGCACCGCACTGATACACACTTCCCCCAAACACATTGAACCGCACTCACTCACACACTTCACCCAAACACATTGCACCGCACTCACTCACACATTTCACCCAAACACATTGCACCATACTCACTCACACACTTCACCCAATCACATTCCACCGCACTGACTCACACACTTCACCCAAACACATTGCACCATACTCGCTCACAGACTTCACCCAAACAAATTGCACCGTACTCACTCACACACTGCACCCAAATACATTGCACCGCACTCACTCACACACTTCACCCAAACACATTGCACCGCACTCACTCACACATTTCACCCAAACACATTGCACCGCACTCACTCACACACTTCACCCAAACACTTTGCACTGCACTCACTCACACACTTCACCCAAACACATTGCACCGTACTCACTCACACACTTCACCCAAACACATTGCACCACACTCACTCACACACTTCACCCAAACCCATTGCACCGCACTGACACACACTTCACCCAAACACATTGCACCGCACTCACTCACACACTTCACCCAAACACATTACACTGCACTCACTCACACACTTCAGAAAACAAATTGCACCGTACTCACTCACACACTTCACCCAAACACAATGCGCCGCACTCACTCACACACATCACCCAAACACATTGCACCGCACTCACTCACACACTTCACCCAAACACATTGCATCGCACTGACACACACTTCACCCAAACACATTGCACCGCACTCACTCACACACTTGACCCAAACACATTGCACCGCACTCACTCACACACTTCACCCAAACACATTGCACTGCGCTCACTCACACACTTCACCCGAACACATTGCACCGCACTCACTCACACACTTCACCCAAACACATTGCACCGTACTCACTCACACACTTCACCCAAACACATTGCACCGCACTCACTCACACACTTCACCCAAACACATTGCACCGCACTCACTCACACACTTCACCCAAACACATTGCACCGCACTGACTCACTAACTTCACCCAAACTCATTGCCACGCACTCAGTGACACACTTCACCCAAACACATTGCACCGCACTCAATCACACACTTCACCCAAACACATTGCACCGCACTCACTCACACACTTCACCCAAACACATTGCACCGTACTCACTCGCACACTTCACCCAAACACATTGCACCGCACTCACTCAAACACTTCACCCAAACACATTGCACCGCACTCACTCACACTCTTCACCCAAACACATTGCACCGCACTGACACACACTTCACCCAAACACATTGAACCGCACTCACTCACACACTTCACCCAAACACATTGCACCGCACTCACTCACACATTTCACCCAAACACATTTCACCATACTCACTCACACACTTCACCCAAACACATTCCACCGCACTGACTCACACACTTCACCCAAACACATTGCACCATACCCGCTCACACGCTTCACCCAAACAAATTGCACCGTACTCACTCACACACTTCACCCAAACACATTGCACCGCACTCACTCACACACTTCACCCAAGCACATTACACTGCACTCACTCACACACTTCACCCAAACACAATGCACCGCACTCACTCACACACTTCACCCAAACACAATGCACTGCACTCACTCACACACTTCATCCAAACACATTGCACCGCACTCACTCACACACTTCACCCAAACACAATGCACCGCACTCACTCACACACTTCACCCAAACACACTGCACCGCACTCACTCACACACTTCACCCAAACACATTGCACCGTACTCACTCACACACTTCACCCAAACACATTGCACTGCACTCACTCACACACTTCAACCAAACACATTACACCGCACTCACTCACACACTTCACCCAAACACATTGCACTTCACTCACTCACACACTTCACCCAAACACAATGCACCGCACTCACTGACACACTTCACCCAAACACATTGCACCACACTCACTCACACACTTCACCCAAACACATTGCACCATACTCACTCACAAACTTCACCCAAACGCAATGCACCGCACTCAATCACACACTTCACCCAAACACATTCCACCGTACTCACTGACACACTTCACTCAAACACATTGCACCGCACTCACTCACACACTTCACCCAAACACATTGCACCGCACTCACTCACACACTTCACCCACACACATTGCACCGCACTCACTCACACACTTCACCCAAACACATTGCACCGCACTCACTCACACACTTCACCCAAACACATTGCACCGCACGCAATCACACACTTCACCCAAACACATTGCACCGCTCTCACTCACACACTTCACCCAAACACATTGCACCGCACTGACACACACCTCACCCAAACACATTGCACCGCACTCACTCACACACTTCACCCAAACACATTGCACCGTACTGACTCACACACTTCACCCAAACGCATTGCACCATACTCACTGACACACTTCACCCAAACACATTGCACCGCACTCACTCACACACTTCACCAAACACATTGCACCGCACTCACTCACATACTTAACCCAAACACATTGCACCGCATTCACTCACACACTTCACCCAAACACATTGCACCGTACTCACTCACACACTTCACCCAAACACATTGCACCGAACTCACTCGCACACTTCACCCAAACACATTGCACCTCACTCACTCGCACTCTTCACCCAAGCACATTGCACCGCACTCACTCACACACTTCACCCAAACACATTGCACCGCACTCACTCACACATTTCACCCAAACAAATTGCACCGCACTCACTCACACACTTCACCCAAACACATTGCACCGCACGCAATCACACACTTCACCCAAACACATTGCACCGCACTCACTCATATACTTCACCCAAACACATTGCTCCGCACTGACACACACTTCACCCAAACACATTGCACCGCACTCACTCACACACTTCACCCAAACACATTGCCCCGCACTGACACACACTTCACCCAAACACATTGCACCGCACACACTCACACACTTCACTCAAACAAATTGCACTGCACTCACTCACACACTTCACCCAAACACATTGCACCGCACTCACTCACACACTTCACTCAAACAAATTGCACCGCACTCACTCACACACTTCACCCAAACACATTGCACCGCACTCACTCACACACTTCACCCAAACACATTGCACCGCACTCACTCACACACTTCACCCAAACACATTGCACCGCACTGACTCACACACTTCACCCAAACACATTGCCACGCACTCAGTGACACACTTCACCCAACACATTGCACCGCACTCAATCACACACTTCACCCAAACACATTGCAACGCACTCACTCACACACTTCACCCAAACACATTGCACCGTACTCACTCGCACACTTCACCCAAACACATTGCACCGCACTCACTCAAACACTTCACCCAAATACATTGCACCGCACTCACTCACACACTTCACCCAAACACATTGCATCGCACTGATACACACTTCACCCAAACACATTGAACTGCACTCACTCGCAAACTTCACCCAAACACATTGCACCGCACTCACTCACACATTTCACCCAAACACATTGCACCATACTCACTCACACACTTCACCCAAACACATTCCACCGCACTGATTCACACACTTCACCCAAACACATTGCACCATACTCGCTCACAGACTTCACCCAAACAAATTGCACCGTACTCACTCACACACTGCACCCAAATACATTGCACCGCACTCACTCACACACTTCACCCAAACACATTACACCGCACTCACTCACACACTTCACCCAAACACATTGCACCGCACTCACTCACACACTTCACCCAAACACATTGCACCGCACTCACTCACACACTTCAACCAAACACATTGCACCGCACTCACTCACACACTTCACCCAAACACATTGCCACGCACTCAGTGACACGCTTCACCCAAGCACATTGCACCGCACTCAATCACACACTTCACCCAAACACATTGCACCGCACTCACTCACACACTTCACCCAAACACATTGCACCGTACTCACTCGCACACTTCACCCAAACACATTGCACCGCACTCACTCAAACATTTCACCCAAACACATTGCACCGCACTCACTCACACACTTCACCCAAACACATTGCACCGCACTGACACACACTTCACCCAAACACAGTGAACCGCACTCACTCACACACTTCACCCAAACACATTGCACCTCACTCACTCACACATTTCACCCAAACACATTGCACCATACTCACTCACACACTTCACCCAAACACATTCCACCGCACTGACTCACACACTTCACCCAAACACATTACACTGCACTCACTCACACACTTCACCCAAACACATTGCACCGCACTCAGTCACACACTTCACCCAAACACAATGCACCGCACTCACTCACACACTTCACCCAAACACACTGCACCGCACTCACTCGCACACTTCACCCAAACACATTGCACCGTACTCACTCACACACTTCACCCAAACACATTGCACCGCACTCACTCACACACTTCAACCAAACACATGACACCGCACTCACTCACACATTTCACCCAAACACATTGCACTTCACTCACTCACACACTTCACCCAAACACAATGCACCGCACTCACTGACACACTTCACCCAAACACATTGCACCACACTCACTCACACACTTCACCCAAACACATTGCACCATACTCACTCACACACTTCACCCAAACACAATGTACCGCACTCAATCACACACTTCACCCAAACACATTCCACCGTACTCACTGAAACACTTCACCCAAACACATTGCACCGTACTCACTCACACACTTCACCCAAACACATTGCACCGCACTCACTCACACACTTCACCCACACACATTGCACCGCACTCACTCACACACTTCACCCAAACACATTGCACCGCACTCACTCACACACTTCACCCAAACACATTGCACCGCACGCAATCACACACTTCACCCAAACACATTGCACCGCTCTCACTCACACACTTCACCCAAACACATTGCACCGCACTGACACACACTTCACCCAAACACATTGCACCATACTCACTCACACACTTCACCCAAACACATTGCACCGTACTGACTCACACACTTCACCCAAACACATTGCACCGTACTGACTCACACACTTCACCCAAACACATTGCACCGTACTGACTCACACACTTCACCCAAACGCATTGCACCATACTCACTGACACACTTCACCCAAACACATTGCACCGCACTCACTCACACACTTCACCCAAACACATTGCAACGCACTCACTCACACACTTAACCCAAACACATTGCACCGCATTCACTCACACACTTCACCCAAACACATTACACCGTACTCACTCATACACTTCACCCAAACACATTGCACCGTACTCACTCGCACACTTCACCCAAACACATTGCACCTCACTCACTCGCACACTTCACCCAAACACATTGCACCGCACTCACTCACACACTTCACCCAAACACATTGCACCGCATTCACTCACACATTTCACCCAAACACATTGCACCGCACTCACTCACACACTTCACCCAAACACATTGCACCGCACGCAATCACACACTTCACCCAAACACATTGCACCGCACTCACTCATATACTTCACCCAAACACATTGCACCGCACTGACACACACTTCACCCAAACACATTGCACCGCACTCACTCACACACTTCACCCAAACACATTGCACCGCACTGACACACACTTCACCCAAACACATTGCACCGCACACACTCACACACTTCACTCGAACAAATTGCACCGCACTCACTCACACACTTCACCCAAACACATTGCACCGCACTCACTCACACACTTCACTCAAACAAATTGCACCGCACTCACTCACACACTTCACCCAAACACATTGCACCGCACTCACTCACACACTTCACCCAAACACATTGCAACGCACTCACTCACACACTTCACCCAAACACATTGCACTGTACTCACTCGCACACTTCACCCAAAAACATTGCACCGCACTCACTCCAACACTTCACCCAAACACATTGCACCGCACTCACTCACACACTTCACCCAAACACATTGCACCGCACTGATACACACTTCACCCAAACACATTGAACCGCACTCACTCACACACTTCACCCAAACACATTGCACCGCACTCACTCACACATTTCACCCAAACACATTGCACCATACTCACTCACACACTTCACCCAATCACATTCCACCGCACTGACTCGCACACTTCACCCAAACACATTGCACCATACTCGCTCACAGACTTCACCCAAACAAATTGCACCGTACTCACTCACACACTGCACCCAAATACATTGCACCGCACTCACTCACACACTTCACCCAAACACATTGCACCGCACTCACTCACACATTTCACCCAAACACATTGCACCGCACTCACTCACACACTTCACCCAAACACTTTGCACTGCACTCACTCACACACTTCACCCAAACACATTGCACCGTACTCACTCACACACTTCACCCAAACACATTGCACCACACTCACTCACACACTTCACCCAAACCCATTGCACCGCACTGACACACACTTCACCCAAACACATTGCACCGCACTCACTCACACACTTCACCCAAACACATTACACTGCACTCACTCACACACTTCACAAAACAAATTGCACCGTACTCACTCACACACTTCACCCAAACACAATGCGCCGCACTCACTCACACACATCACCCAAACACATTACACCGCACTCACTCACACACTTCACCCAAACACATTGCACCGCACTCACTCACACACTTCACCCAAACACATTGCACCGCACTCACTCACACACTTCACCCAAACCCATTGCACCGCACTGACACACACTTCACCCAAACACATTGCACCGCACTCACTCACACACTTCACCCAAACACATTGCACCGCACTCACTCACACACTTCACCCAAACACATTGCACCGCACTCACTCACACACTTCACCCAAACACATTGCACCATACTGACTCACACACTTCACCCAAACACATTGCACCGTACTGACTCACACACTTCACCCAAACACATTGCACCGTACTGACTCACACACTTCACCCAAACGCATTGCACCATACTCACTGACACACTTCACCCAAACACATTGCACCGCACTCACTCACACACTTCACCCAAACACATTGCAACGCACTCACTCACACACTTAACCCAAACACATTGCACCGTACTCACTCGCACACTTCACCCAAACACATTGCACCGCACTCACTCACACATTTCACCAAACACATTGCACCGCACTCACTCACACACTTCACCCAAACACATTGCACCGCACGCAATCACACACTTCACCCAAACACATTGCACCGCACTCACTCATATACTTCACCCAAACACATTGCACCGCACTGACACACACTTCACCCAAACACATTGCACCGCACTCACTCACACACTTCACCCAAACACATTGCACCGCACTGACACACACTTCGCCCAAACACATTGCACCGCACACACTCACACACTTCACTCGAACAAATTGCACCGCACTCACTCACACACTTCACCCAAACACATTGCACCGCACTCACTCACACACTTCACTCAAACAAATTGCACCGCACTCACTCACACACTTCACCCAAACACATTGCACCGCACTCACTCACACACTTCACCCAAACACATTGCAACGCACTCACTCACACACTTCACCCAAACACATTGCACTGTACTCACTCGCACACTTCACCCAAAAACATTGCACCGCACTCACTCAAACACTTCACCCAAACACATTGCACCGCACTCACTCACACACTTCACCCAAAAACATTGCACCGCACTGATACACACTTCCCCCAAACACATTGAACCGCACTCACTCACACACTTCACCCAAACACATTGCACCGCACTCACTCACACATTTCACCCAAACACATTGCACCATACTCACTCACACACTTCACCCAATCACATTCCACCGCACTGACTCACACACTTCACCCAAACACATTGCACCATACTCGCTCACAGACTTCACCCAAACAAATTGCACCGTACTCACTCACACACTGCACCCAAATACATTGCACCGCACTCACTCACACACTTCACCCAAACACATTGCACCGCACTCACTCACACATTTCACCCAAACACATTGCACCGCACTCACTCACACACTTCACCCAAACACTTTGCACTGCACTCACTCACACACTTCACCCAAACACATTGCACCGTACTCACTCACACACTTCACCCAAACACATTGCACCACACTCACTCACACACTTCACCCAAACCCATTGCACCGCACTGACACACACTTCACCCAAACACATTGCACCGCACTCACTCACACACTTCACCCAAACACATTACACTGCACTCACTCACACACTTCAGAAAACAAATTGCACCGTACTCACTCACACACTTCACCCAAACACAATGCGCCGCACTCACTCACACACATCACCCAAACACATTGCACCGCACTCACTCACACACTTCACCCAAACACATTGCATCGCACTGACACACACTTCACCCAAACACATTGCACCGCACTCACTCACACACTTGACCCAAACACATTGCACCGCACTCACTCACACACTTCACCCAAACACATTGCACTGCGCTCACTCACACACTTCACCCGAACACATTGCACCGCACTCACTCACACACTTCACCCAAACACATTGCACCGTACTCACTCACACACTTCACCCAAACACATTGCACCGCACTCACTCACACACTTCACCCAAACACATTGCACCGCACTCACTCACACACTTCACCCAAACACATTGCACCGCACTGACTCACTAACTTCACCCAAACTCATTGCCACGCACTCAGTGACACACTTCACCCAAACACATTGCACCGCACTCAATCACACACTTCACCCAAACACATTGCACCGCACTCACTCACACACTTCACCCAAACACATTGCACCGTACTCACTCGCACACTTCACCCAAACACATTGCACCGCACTCACTCAAACACTTCACCCAAACACATTGCACCGCACTCACTCACACTCTTCACCCAAACACATTGCACCGCACTGACACACACTTCACCCAAACACATTGAACCGCACTCACTCACACACTTCACCCAAACACATTGCACCGCACTCACTCACACATTTCACCCAAACACATTTCACCATACTCACTCACACACTTCACCCAAACACATTCCACCGCACTGACTCACACACTTCACCCAAACACATTGCACCATACCCGCTCACACGCTTCACCCAAACAAATTGCACCGTACTCACTCACACACTTCACCCAAACACATTGCACCGCACTCACTCACACACTTCACCCAAGCACATTACACTGCACTCACTCACACACTTCACCCAAACACAATGCACCGCACTCACTCACACACTTCACCCAAACACAATGCACTGCACTCACTCACACACTTCATCCAAACACATTGCACCGCACTCACTCACACACTTCACCCAAACACAATGCACCGCACTCACTCACACACTTCACCCAAACACACTGCACCGCACTCACTCACACACTTCACCCAAACACATTGCACCGTACTCACTCACACACTTCACCCAAACACATTGCACCGCACTCACTCACACACTTCAACCAAACACATTACACCGCACTCACTCACACACTTCACCCAAACACATTGCACTTCACTCACTCACACACTTCACCCAAACACAATGCACCGCACTCACTGACACACTTCACCCAAACACATTGCACCACACTCACTCACACACTTCACCCAAACACATTGCACCATACTCACTCACAAACTTCACCCAAACGCAATGCACCGCACTCAATCACACACTTCACCCAAACACATTCCACCGTACTCACTGACACACTTCACTCAAACACATTGCACCGCACTCACTCACACACTTCACCCAAACACATTGCACCGCACTCACTCACACACTTCACCCACACACATTGCACCGCACTCACTCACACACTTCACCCAAACACATTGCACCGCACTCACTCACACACTTCACCCAAACACATTGCACCGCACGCAATCACACACTTCACCCAAACACATTGCACCGCTCTCACTCACACACTTCACCCAAACACATTGCACCGCACTGACACACACCTCACCCAAACACATTGCACCGCACTCACTCACACACTTCACCCAAACACATTGCACCGTACTGACTCACACACTTCACCCAAACGCATTGCACCATACTCACTGACACACTTCACCCAAACACATTGCACCGCACTCACTCACACACTTCACCAAACACATTGCACCGCACTCACTCACATACTTAACCCAAACACATTGCACCGCATTCACTCACACACTTCACCCAAACACATTGCACCGTACTCACTCACACACTTCACCCAAACACATTGCACCGAACTCACTCGCACACTTCACCCAAACACATTGCACCTCACTCACTCGCACTCTTCACCCAAGCACATTGCACCGCACTCACTCACACACTTCACCCAAACACATTGCACCGCACTCACTCACACATTTCACCCAAACAAATTGCACCGCACTCACTCACACACTTCACCCAAACACATTGCACCGCACGCAATCACACACTTCACCCAAACACATTGCACCGCACTCACTCATATACTTCACCCAAACACATTGCTCCGCACTGACACACACTTCACCCAAACACATTGCACCGCACTCACTCACACACTTCACCCAAACACATTGCCCCGCACTGACACACACTTCACCCAAACACATTGCACCGCACACACTCACACACTTCACTCAAACAAATTGCACTGCACTCACTCACACACTTCACCCAAACACATTGCACCGCACTCACTCACACACTTCACTCAAACAAATTGCACCGCACTCACTCACACACTTCACCCAAACACATTGCACCGCACTCACTCACACACTTCACCCAAACACATTGCACCGCACTCACTCACACACTTCACCCAAACACATTGCACCGCACTGACTCACACACTTCACCCAAACACATTGCCACGCACTCAGTGACACACTTCACCCAACACATTGCACCGCACTCAATCACACACTTCACCCAAACACATTGCAACGCACTCACTCACACACTTCACCCAAACACATTGCACCGTACTCACTCGCACACTTCACCCAAACACATTGCACCGCACTCACTCAAACACTTCACCCAAACACATTGCACCGCACTCACTCACACACTTCACCCAAACACATTGCATCGCACTGATACACACTTCACCCAAACACATTGAACTGCACTCACTCGCAAACTTCACCCAAACACATTGCACCGCACTCACTCACACATTTCACCCAAACACATTGCACCATACTCACTCACACACTTCACCCAAACACATTCCACCGCACTGATTCACACACTTCACCCAAACACATTGCACCATACTCGCTCACAGACTTCACCCAAACAAATTGCACCGTACTCACTCACACACTGCACCCAAATACATTGCACCGCACTCACTCACACACTTCACCCAAACACATTACACCGCACTCACTCACACACTTCACCCAAACACATTGCACCGCACTCACTCACACACTTCACCCAAACACATTGCACCGCACTCACTCACACACTTCAACCAAACACATTGCACCGCACTCACTCACACACTTCACCCAAACACATTGCCACGCACTCAGTGACACGCTTCACCCAAGCACATTGCACCGCACTCAATCACACACTTCACCCAAACACATTGCACCGCACTCACTCACACACTTCACCCAAACACATTGCACCGTACTCACTCGCACACTTCACCCAAACACATTGCACCGCACTCACTCAAACATTTCACCCAAACACATTGCACCGCACTCACTCACACACTTCACCCAAACACATTGCACCGCACTGACACACACTTCACCCAAACACATTGAACCGCACTCACTCACACACTTCACCCAAACACATTGCACCTCACTCACTCACACATTTCACCCAAACACATTGCACCATACTCACTCACACACTTCACCCAAACACATTCCACCGCACTGACTCACACACTTCACCCAAACACATTACACTGCACTCACTCACACACTTCACCCAAACACATTGCACCGCACTCAGTCACACACTTCACCCAAACACAATGCACCGCACTCACTCACACACTTCACCCAAACACACTGCACCGCACTCACTCGCACACTTCACCCAAACACATTGCACCGTACTCACTCACACACTTCACCCAAACACATTGCACCGCACTCACTCACACACTTCAACCAAACACATGACACCGCACTCACTCACACATTTCACCCAAACACATTGCACTTCACTCACTCACACACTTCACCCAAACACAATGCACCGCACTCACTGACACACTTCACCCAAACACATTGCACCACACTCACTCACACACTTCACCCAAACACATTGCACCATACTCACTCACACACTTCACCCAAACACAATGTACCGCACTCAATCACACACTTCACCCAAACACATTCCACCGTACTCACTGAAACACTTCACCCAAACACATTGCACCGTACTCACTCACACACTTCACCCAAACACATTGCACCGCACTCACTCACACACTTCACCCACACACATTGCACCGCACTCACTCACACACTTCACCCAAACACATTGCACCGCACTCACTCACACACTTCACCCAAACACATTGCACCGCACGCAATCACACACTTCACCCAAACACATTGCACCGCTCTCACTCACACACTTCACCCAAACACATTGCACCGCACTGACACACACTTCACCCAAACACATTGCACCATACTCACTCACACACTTCACCCAAACACATTGCACCGTACTGACTCACACACTTCACCCAAACACATTGCACCGTACTGACTCACACACTTCACCCAAACACATTGCACCGTACTGACTCACACACTTCACCCAAACGCATTGCACCATACTCACTGACACACTTCACCCAAACACATTGCACCGCACTCACTCACACACTTCACCCAAACACATTGCAACGCACTCACTCACACACTTAACCCAAACACATTGCACCGCATTCACTCACACACTTCACCCAAACACATTACACCGTACTCACTCATACACTTCACCCAAACACATTGCACCGTACTCACTCGCACACTTCACCCAAACACATTGCACCTCACTCACTCGCACACTTCACCCAAACACATTGCACCGCACTCACTCACACACTTCACCCAAACACATTGCACCGCATTCACTCACACATTTCACCCAAACACATTGCACCGCACTCACTCACACACTTCACCCAAACACATTGCACCGCACGCAATCACACACTTCACCCAAACACATTGCACCGCACTCACTCATATACTTCACCCAAACACATTGCACCGCACTGACACACACTTCACCCAAACACATTGCACCGCACTCACTCACACACTTCACCCAAACACATTGCACCGCACTGACACACACTTCACCCAAACACATTGCACCGCACACACTCACACACTTCACTCGAACAAATTGCACCGCACTCACTCACACACTTCACCCAAACACATTGCACCGCACTCACTCACACACTTCACTCAAACAAATTGCACCGCACTCACTCACACACTTCACCCAAACACATTGCACCGCACTCACTCACACACTTCACCCAAACACATTGCAACGCACTCACTCACACACTTCACCCAAACACATTGCACTGTACTCACTCGCACACTTCACCCAAAAACATTGCACCGCACTCACTCCAACACTTCACCCAAACACATTGCACCGCACTCACTCACACACTTCACCCAAACACATTGCACCGCACTGATACACACTTCACCCAAACACATTGAACCGCACTCACTCACACACTTCACCCAAACACATTGCACCGCACTCACTCACACATTTCACCCAAACACATTGCACCATACTCACTCACACACTTCACCCAATCACATTCCACCGCACTGACTCGCACACTTCACCCAAACACATTGCACCATACTCGCTCACAGACTTCACCCAAACAAATTGCACCGTACTCACTCACACACTGCACCCAAATACATTGCACCGCACTCACTCACACACTTCACCCAAACACATTGCACCGCACTCACTCACACATTTCACCCAAACACATTGCACCGCACTCACTCACACACTTCACCCAAACACTTTGCACTGCACTCACTCACACACTTCACCCAAACACATTGCACCGTACTCACTCACACACTTCACCCAAACACATTGCACCACACTCACTCACACACTTCACCCAAACCCATTGCACCGCACTGACACACACTTCACCCAAACACATTGCACCGCACTCACTCACACACTTCACCCAAACACATTACACTGCACTCACTCACACACTTCACAAAACAAATTGCACCGTACTCACTCACACACTTCACCCAAACACAATGCGCCGCACTCACTCACACACATCACCCAAACACATTACACCGCACTCACTCACACACTTCACCCAAACACATTGCACCGCACTCACTCACACACTTCACCCAAACACATTGCACCGCACTCACTCACACACTTCACCCAAACGCATTGCACCGTACTCACTCACACACTTCACCCAAACACATTGCACCGCACTGACACACACTTCACCCAAACACATTGCACCGCACTCACTCACACACTTCACCCAAACACAATGCACCGCACTCACTCACACACTTCACCCAAACACACTGCACCGCACTCACTCACACACTTCACCCAAACACATTGCACCGTACTCACTCACACACTTCATCCAAACACATTGCACCGCACTCACTCACACACTTCACCCAAACACAATGCACCGCACTCACTCACACACTTCACCCAAACACACTGCACCGCACTCACTCACACACTTCACCCAAACACATTGCACCGTACTCACTCACACACTTCACCCAAACACATTGCACCGCACTCACTCACACACTTCAACCAAACACATTACACCGCACTCACTCACACACTTCACCCAAACACATTGCACTTCACTCACTCACACACTTCACCCAAACACAATGCACCGCACTCACTGACACACTTCACCCAAACACATTGCACCACACTCACTCACACACTTCACCCAAACACATTGCACCATACTCACTCACAAACTTCACCCAAACGCAATGCACCGCACTCAATCACACACTTCACCCAAACACATTCCAAAGTACTCACTGACACACTTCACTCAAACACATTGCACCGCACTCACTCACACACTTCACCCAAACACATTGCACCGCACTCACTCACACACTTCACCCACACACATTGCACCGCACTCACTCACACACTTCACCCAAACACATTGCACCGCACTCACTCACACACTTCACCCAAACACATTGCACCGCACTCACTCACACACTTCACCCACACACATTGCACCGCACTCACTCACACACTTCACCCAAACACATTGCACCTCACTCACTCACACATTTCACCCAAACACATTGCACCATACTCACTCACACACTTCACCCAAACACATTCCACCGCACTGACTCACACACTTCACCCAAACACATTACACTGCACTCACTCACACACTTCACCCAAACACATTGCACCGCACTCAGTCACACACTTCACCCAAACACAATGCACCGCACTCACTCACACACTTCACCCAAACACACTGCACCGCACTCACTCGCACACTTCACCCAAACACATTGCACCGTACTCACTCACACACTTCACCCAAACACATTGCACCGCACTCACTCACACACTTCAACCAAACACATGACACCGCACTCACTCACACATTTCACCCAAACACATTGCACTTCACTCACTCACACACTTCACCCAAACACAATGCACCGCACTCACTGACACACTTCACCCAAACACATTGCACCACACTCACTCACACACTTCACCCAAACACATTGCACCATACTCACTCACACACTTCACCCAAACACAATGTACCGCACTCAATCACACACTTCACCCAAACACATTCCACCGTACTCACTGAAACACTTCACCCAAACACATTGCACCGTACTCACTCACACACTTCACCCAAACACATTGCACCGCACTCACTCACACACTTCACCCACACACATTGCACCGCACTCACTCACACACTTCACCCAAACACATTGCACCGCACTCACTCACACACTTCACCCAAACACATTGCACCGCACGCAATCACACACTTCACCCAAACACATTGCACCGCTCTCACTCACACACTTCACCCAAACACATTGCACCGCACTGACACACACTTCACCCAAACACATTGCACCATACTCACTCACACACTTCACCCAAACACATTGCACCGTACTGACTCACACACTTCACCCAAACACATTGCACCGTACTGACTCACACACTTCACCCAAACACATTGCACCGTACTGACTCACACACTTCACCCAAACGCATTGCACCATACTCACTGACACACTTCACCCAAACACATTGCACCGCACTCACTCACACACTTCACCCAAACACATTGCAACGCACTCACTCACACACTTAACCCAAACACATTGCACCGCATTCACTCACACACTTCACCCAAACACATTACACCGTACTCACTCATACACTTCACCCAAACACATTGCACCGTACTCACTCGCACACTTCACCCAAACACATTGCACCTCACTCACTCGCACACTTCACCCAAACACATTGCACCGCACTCACTCACACACTTCACCCAAACACATTGCACCGCATTCACTCACACATTTAACCCAAACACATTGCACCGCACTCACTCACACACTTCACCCAAACACATTGCACCGCACGCAATCACACACTTCACCCAAACACATTGCACCGCACTCACTCATATACTTCACCCAAACACATTGCACCGCACTGACACACACTTCACCCAAACACATTGCACCGCACTCACTCACACACTTCACCCAAACACATTGCACCGCACTGACACACACTTCACCCAAACACATTGCACCGCACACACTCACACACTTCACTCGAACAAATTGCACCGCACTCACTCACACACTTCACCCAAACACATTGCACCGCACTCACTCACACACTTCACTCAAACAAATTGCACCGCACTCACTCACACACTTCACCCAAACACATTGCACCGCACTCACTCACACACTTCACCCAAACACATTGCAACGCACTCACTCACACACTTCACCCAAACACATTGCACTGTACTCACTCGCACACTTCACCCAAAAACATTGCACCGCACTCACTCAAACACTTCACCCAAACACATTGCACCGCACTCACTCACACACTTCACCCAAACACATTGCACCGCACTGATACACACTTCACCCAAACACATTGAACCGCACTCACTCACACACTTCACCCAAACACATTGCACCGCACTCACTCACACATTTCACCCAAACACATTGCACCATACTCACTCACACACTTCACCCAATCACATTCCACCGCACTGACTCGCACACTTCACCCAAACACATTGCACCATACTCGCTCACAGACTTCACCCAAACAAATTGCACCGTACTCACTCACACACTGCACCCAAATACATTGCACCGCACTCACTCACACACTTCACCCAAACACATTGCACCGCACTCACTCACACATTTCACCCAAACACATTGCACCGCACTCACTCACACACTTCACCCAAACACTTTGCACTGCACTCACTCACACACTTCACCCAAACACATTGCACCGTACTCACTCACACACTTCACCCAAACACATTGCACCACACTCACTCACACACTTCACCCAAACCCATTGCACCGCACTGACACACACTTCACCCAAACACATTGCACCGCACTCACTCACACACTTCACCCAAACACATTACACTGCACTCACTCACACACTTCACAAAACAAATTGCACCGTACTCACTCACACACTTCACCCAAACACAATGCGCCGCACTCACTCACACACATCACCCAAACACATTACACCGCACTCACTCACACACTTCACCCAAACACATTGCACCGCACTCACTCACACACTTCACCCAAACACATTGCACCGCACTCACTCACACACTTCACCCAAACGCATTGCACCGTACTCACTCACACACTTCACCCAAACACATTGCACCGCACTGACACACACTTCACCCAAACACATTGCACCGCACTCACTCACACACTTCACCCAAACACAATGCACCGCACTCACTCACACACTTCACCCAAACACACTGCACCGCACTCACTCACACACTTCACCCAAACACATTGCACCGTACTCACTCACACACTTCATCCAAACACATTGCACCGCACTCACTCACACACTTCACCCAAACACAATGCACCGCACTCACTCACACACTTCACCCAAACACACTGCACCGCACTCACTCACACACTTCACCCAAACACATTGCACCGTACTCACTCACACACTTCACCCAAACACATTGCACCGCACTCACTCACACACTTCAACCAAACACATTACACCGCACTCACTCACACACTTCACCCAAACACATTGCACTTCACTCACTCACACACTTCACCCAAACACAATGCACCGCACTCACTGACACACTTCACCCAAACACATTGCACCACACTCACTCACACACTTCACCCAAACACATTGCACCATACTCACTCACAAACTTCACCCAAACGCAATGCACCGCACTCAATCACACACTTCACCCAAACACATTCCAAAGTACTCACTGACACACTTCACTCAAACACATTGCACCGCACTCACTCACACACTTCACCCAAACACATTGCACCGCACTCACTCACACACTTCACCCACACACATTGCACCGCACTCACTCACACACTTCACCCAAACACATTGCACCGCACTCACTCACACACTTCACCCAAACACATTGCACCGCACGCAATCACACACTTCACCCAAACACATTGCACCGCTCTCACTCACACACTTCACCCAAACACATTGCACCGCACTGACACACACTTCACCCAAACACATTGCACCGCACTCACTCACACACTTCACTCAAACAAATTGCACCGCACTCACTCACACACTTCACCCAAACACATTGCACCGCACTCACTCACACGCTTCACCCAAACACATTGCACCGCACTCACTCACACACTTCACCCAAACACATTGCACCGCACTGATACACACTTCACCCAAACACATTGAACCGCACTCACTCACAAACTTCACCCAAACACATTGCACCGCACTCACTCACACATTTCACCCAAACACATTGCACCATACTCACTCACACACTTCACCCAAACACATTCCACCGCACTGATTCACACACTTCACCCAAACACATTGCACCATACTCGCTCACAGACTTCACCCAAACAAATTGCACCGTACTCACTCTAACACTGCACCCAAATACATTGCACCGCACTCACTCACACACTTCACCCAAACACATTACACCGCACTCACTCACACACTTCACCCAAACACATTGCACCGCACTCACTCACACACTTCACCCAAACACATTGCACTGCACTCACTCACACACTTCACCCAAACACATTGCACCGTACTCACTCACACACTGCACCCAAATACATTGCACCGCACTCACTCACACACTTCACCCAAACACATTGCACCGCACTCAATCACACACTTCACCCAAACACATTGCACCGCACTCACTCACACACTTCACCCAAACACATTGCACCGCACTCACTCACACACTTCACCCAAACACATTGCACCGCACTCACTCACACACTTCACCCAAACACATTGCACCGCACTGACACACACTTCACCCAAACACATTGCACCGCACTGACACACACTTCACCCAAACACATTGCATCGCACTGACACAAACTTCACCCAAACACATTGCACCGCACTCACTCACACACTTGACCCAAACACATTGCACCGCACTCACTCACACACTTCACCCAAACACATTGCACCGCGCTCACTCACACACTTCACCCAAACACATTGCACCGCACTCACTCACACACTTCACCCAAACACATTGCACCGTACTCACTCACACACTTCACCCAAACACATTGCACCGCACTCACTCACACACTTCACCCAAACACATTGCACCGCACTCACTCACACACTTCAACCAAACACATTGCACCGCACTGACTCACACACTTCACCCAAACACATTGCCACGCACTCAGTGACACACTTCACCCAAACACATTGCACCGCACTCAATCACACACTTCACCCAAACACATTGCACCGCACTCACTCACACACTTCACCCAAACACATTGCACCGTACTCACTCGCACACTTCACCCAAACACATTGCACCGCACTCACTCAAACATTTCACCCAAACACATTGCACCGCACTCACTCACACACTTCACCCAAACACATTGCACCGTACTCACTCACACACTTCACCCAAACACATTGCACCGCACTCACTCAAACACTTCACCCAAACACATTGCACCGTACTCACTCACACACTTCACCCAAACACATTGCACCGCACTCACTCACACACTTCAACCAAACACATTACACCGCACTCACTCACACACTTCACCCAAACACAATGCACCGCACTCAGTCACACACTTCACCCAAACACACTGCACCGCACTCACTCACACACTTCACCCAAACACATTGCACCGTACTCACTCACACACTTCACCCAAACACATTGCACCGCACTCACTCACACACTTCAACCAAACACATTGCACCATACTCACTCACAAACTTCACCCAAACGCAATGCACCGCACTCAATCACACACTTCACCCAAACACATTCCAAAGTACTCACTGACACACTTCACTCAAACACATTGCACCGCACTCACTCACACACTTCACCCAAACACATTGCACCGTACTCACTCACACACTTCACCCAAACACATTGCACCACACTCACTCACACACTTCACCCAAACCCATTGCACCGCACTGACACACACTTCACCCAAACACATTGCACCGCACTCACTCACACACTTCACCCAAACACATTACACTGCACTCACTCACACACTTCACAAAACAAATTGCACCGTACTCACTCACACACTTCACCCAAACACAATGCGCCGCACTCACTCACACACATCACCCAAACACATTGCACCGCACTCACTCACACACTTCACCCAAACACATTGCACCGCACTCACTCACACACTTCACCCAAACACATTGCACCGCACTCACTCACACACTTCACCCAAACGCATTGCACCGTACTCACTCACACACTTCACCCAAACACATTGCACCGCACTGACACACACTTCACCCAAACACATTGCACCGCACTCACTCACACACTTCACCCAAACACAATGCACCGCACTCACTCACACACTTCACCCAAACACACTGCACCGCACTCACTCACACACTTCACCCAAACACATTGCACCGTACTCACTCACACACTTCATCCAAACACATTGCACCGCACTCACTCACACACTTCACCCAAACACAATGCGCCGCACTCACTCACACACTTCACCCAAACACACTGCACCGCACTCACTCACACACTTCACCCAAACACATTGCACCGTACTCACTCACACACTTCACCCAAACACATTGCACCGCACTCACTCACACACTTCAACCAAACACATTACACCGCACTCACTCACACACTTCACCCAAACACATTGCACTTCACTCACTCACACACTTCACCCAAACACAATGCACCGAACTCACTGACACACTTCACCCAAACACATTGCACCACACTCAATCACACACTTCACCCAAACGCATTCCAAAGTACTCACTGACACACTTCACTCAAACACATTGCACCGCACTCACTCACACACTTCACCCAAACACATTGCACCGCACTCACTCACACACTTCACCCACACACATTGCACCGCACTCACTCACACACTTCACCCAAACACATTGCACCGCACTCACTCACACACTTCACCCAAACACATTGCACCGCACGCAATCACACACTTCACCCAAACACATTGCACCGCTCTCACTCACACACTTCACCCAAACACATTGCACCGCACTGACACACACTTCACCCAAACACATTGCACCGCACTCACTCACACACTTCACTCAAACAAATTGCACCGCACTCACTCACACACTTCACCCAAACACATTGCACCGCACTCACTCACACGCTTCACCCAAACACATTGCACCGCACTCACTCACACACTTCACCCAAACACATTGCACCGCACTGATACACACTTCACCCAAACACATTGAACCGCACTCACTCACAAACTTCACCCAAACACATTGCACCGCACTCACTCACACATTTCACCCAAACACATTGCACCATACTCACTCACACACTTCACCCAAACACATTCCACCGCACTGATTCACACACTTCACCCAAACACATTGCACCATACTCGCTCACAGACTTCACCCAAACAAATTGCACCGTACTCACTCACACACTGCACCCAAATACATTGCACCGCACTCACTCACACACTTCACCCAAACACATTACACCGCACTCACTCACACACTTCACCCAAACACATTGCACCGCACTCACTCACACACTTCACCCAAACACATTGCACTGCACTCACTCACACACTTCACCCAAACACATTGCACCGTACTCACTCACACACTGCACCCAAATACATTGCACCGCACTCACTCACACACTTCACCCAAACACATTGCACCGCACTCAATCACACACTTCACCCAAACACATTGCACCGCACTCACTCACACACTTCACCCAAACACATTGCACCGCACTCACTCACACACTTCACCCAAACACATTGCACCGCACTCACTCACACACTTCACCCAAACACATTGCACGGCACTGACACACACTTCACCCAAACACATTGCACCGCACTGACACACACTTCACCCAAACACATTGCATCGCACTGACACAGACTTCACCCAAACACATTGCACCGCACTCACTCACACACTTGACCCAAACACATTGCACCGCACTCACTCACACACTTCACCCAAACACATTGCACCGCGCTCACTCACACACTTCACCCAAACACATTGCACCGCACTCACTCACACACTTCACCCAAACACATTGCACCGTACTCACTCACACACTTCACCCAAACACATTGCACCGCACTCACTCACACACTTCACCCAAACACATTGCACCGCACTCACTCACACACTTCAACCAAACACATTGCACCGCACTGACTCACACACTTCACCCAAACACATTGCCACGCACTCAGTGACACACTTCACCCAAACACATTGCACCGCACTCAATCACACACTTCACCCAAACACATTGCACCGCACTCACTCACACACTTCACCCAAACACATTGCACCGTACTCACTCGCACACTTCACCCAAACACATTGCACCGCACTCACTCAAACATTTCACCCAAACACATTGCACCGCACTCACTCACACACTTCACCCAAACACATTGCACCGTACTCACTCACACACTTCACCCAAACACATTGCACCGCACTCACTCACACACTTCAACCAAACACATTACACCGCACTCACTCACACACTTCACCCAAACACATTGCACTTCACTCACTCACACACTTCACCCAAACACAATGCACCGCACTCACTGACACACTTCACCCAAACACATTGCACCACACTCACTCACACACTTCACCCAAACACATTGCACCATACTCACTCACAAACTTCACCCAAACGCAATGCACCGCACTCAATCACACACTTCACCCAAACACATTCCAAAGTACTCACTGACACACTTCACTCAAACACATTGCACCGCACTCACTCACACACTTCACCCAAACACATTGCACCGCACTCACTCACACACTTCACCCACACACATTGCACCGCACTCACTCACACACTTCACCCAAACACATTGCACCGCACTCACTCACACACTACACCCAAACACATTGCACCGCACGCAATCACACACTTCACCCAAACACATTGCACCGCTCTCACTCACACACTTCACCCAAACACATTGCACCGCACTGACACACACTTCACCCAAACACATTGCACCGCACTCACTCACACACTTCACCCAAACACATTGCACCGTACTGACTCACACACTTCACCCAAACGCATTGCACCATACTCACTGACACACTTCACCCAAACACATTGCACCGCACTCACTCACACACTTCACCAAACACATTGCACCGCACTCACTCACATACTTAACCCAAACACATTGCACCGCATTCACTCACACACTTCACCCAAACACATTGCACCGTACTCACTCACACACTTCACCCAAACACATTGCACCGAACTCACTCGCACACTTCACCCAAACACATTGCACCTCACTCACTCGCACACTTCACCCAAGCACATTGCACCGCACTCACTCACACACTTCACCCAAACACATTGCACCGCACTCACTCACACATTTCACCCAAACAAATTGCACCGCACTCACTCACACACTTCACCCAAACACATTGCACCGCACGCAATCACACACTTCACCCAAACACATTGCACCGCACTCACTCATATACTTCACCTAAACACATTGCTCCGCACTGACACACACTTCACCCAAACACATTGCACCGCACTCACTCACACACTTCACCCAAACACATTGCACCGCACTGACACACACTTCACCCAAACACATTGCACCGCACACACTCACACACTTCACTCAAACAAATTGCACTGCACTCACTCACACACTTCACCCAAACACATTGCACCGCACTCACTCACACACTTCACTCAAACAAATTGCACCGCACTCACTCACACACTTCACCCAAACACATTGCACCGCACTGATACACACTTCACCCAAACACATTGAACCGCACTCACTCACAAACTTCACCCAAACACATTGCACCGCACTCACTCACACATTTCACCCAAACACATTGCACCATACTCACTCACACACTTCACCCAAACACATTCCACCGCACTGATTCACACACTTCACCCAAACACATTGCACCATACTCGCTCACAGACTTCACCCAAACAAATTGCACCGTACTCACTCACACACTGCACCCAAATACAGTGCACCGCACTCACTCACACACTTCACCCAAACACATTACACCGCACTCACTCACACACTTCACCCAAACACATTGCACCGCACTCACTCACACACTTCACCCAAACACATTGCACTGCACTCACTCACACACTTCACCCAAACACATTGCACCGTACTCACTCACACACTGCACCCAAATACATTGCACCGCACTCACTCACACACTTCACCCAAACACATTGCACCGCACTCAATCACACACTTCACCCAAACACATTGCACCGCACTCACTCACACACTTCACCCAAACACATTGCACCGCACTCACTCACACACTTCACCCAAACACATTGCACCGCACTCACTCACACACTTCACCCAAACACATTGCACCGCACTGACACACACTTCACCCAAACACATTGCACCGCACTGACACACACTTCACCCAAACACATTGCATCGCACTGACACACACTTCACCCAAACACATTGCACCGCACTCACTCACACACTTGACCCAAACACATTGCACCGCACTCACTCACACACTTCACCCAAACACATTGCACCGCGCTCACTCACACACTTCACCCAAACACATTGCACCGCACTCACTCACACACTTCACCCAAACACATTGCACCGTACTCACTCACACACTTCACCCAAACACATTGCACCGCACTGACACACACTTCACCCAAACACATTGAACCGCACTCACTCACACACTTCACCCAAACACATTGCACCTCACTCACTCACACATTTCACCCAAACACATTGCACCATACTCACTCACACACTTCACCCAAACACATTCCACCGCACTGACTCACACACTTCACCCAAACACATTGCACCATACTCGCTCACACGCTTCACCCAAACAAATTGCACCGTACTCACTCACACACTTCACCCAAACACATTGCACCGCACTCACTCACACACTTCACCCAAACACATTGCACCGCACTCACTCACACACTTCACCCAAACACATTGCACTGCACTCACTCACACACTTCACCCAAACCCATTGCACCGCACTGACACAGACTTCACCCAAACACATTGCACCGCACTCACTCACATACTTCACCCAAACACATTACACTGCACTCACTCACACACTTCACCCAAACACATTGCACCGCACTCAGTCACACACTTCACCCAAACACAATGCACCGCACTCACTCACACACTTCACCCAAACACACTGCACCGCACTCACTCACACACTTCACCCAAACACATTGCACCGTACTCACTCACACACTTCACCCAAACACATTGCACCGCACTCACTCACACACTTCAACCAAACACATGACACCGCACTCACTCACACACTTCACCCAAACACATTGCACTTCACTCACTCACACACTTCACCCAAACACAATGCACCGCACTCACTGACACACTTCACCCAAACACATTGCACCACACTCACTCACACACTTCACACAAACACATTGCACCATACTCACTCACACACTTCACCCAAACACAATGTACCGCACTCAATCACACACTTCACCCAAACACATTCCACCGTACTCACTGACACACTTCACCCAAACACATTGCACCGTACTCACTCACACACTTCACCCAAACACATTGCACCGCACTCACTCACACACTTCACCCACACACATTGCACCGCACTCACTCACACACTTCACCCAAACACATTGCACCGCACTCACTCACACACTTCACCCAAACACATTGCACCGCACGCAATCACACACTTCACCCAAACACATTGCACCGCTCTCACTCACACACTTCACCCAAACACATTGCACCGCACTGACACACACTTCACCCAAACACATTGCACCATACTCACTCACACACTTCACCCAAACACATTGCACCGTACTGACTCACACACTTCACCCAAACACATTGCACCGTACTGACTCACACACTTCACCCAAACACATTGCACCGTACTGACTCACACACTTCACCCAAACGCATTGCACCATACTCACTGACACACTTCACCCAAACACATTGCACCGCACTCACTCACACACTTCACCCAAACACATTGCAACGCACTCACTCACACACTTAACCCAAACACATTGCACCGCATTCACTCACACACTTCACCCAAACACATTGCACCGTACTCACTCATACACTTCACCCAAACACATTGCACCGTACTCACTCGCACACTTCACCCAAACACATTGCACCTCACTCACTCGCACACTTCACCCAAACACATTGCACCGCACTCACTCACACACTTCACCCAAACACATTGCACCGCACTCACTCACACATTTCACCCAAACACATTGCACCGCACTCACTCACACACTTCACCCAAACACATTGCACCGCACGCAATCACACACTTCACCCAAACACATTGCACCGCACTCACTCATATACTTCACCCAAACACATTGCACCGCACTGACACACACTTCACCCAAACACATTGCACCGCACTCACTCACACACTTCACCCAAACACATTGCACCGCACTGACACACACTTCACCCAAACACATTGCACCGCACACACTCACACACTTCACTCGAACAAATTGCACCGCACTCACTCACACACTTCACCCAAACACATTGCACCGCACTCACTCACACACTTCACTCAAACAAATTGCACCGCACTCACTCACACACTTCACCCAAACACATTGCACCGCACTCACTCACACACTTCACCCAAACACATTGCAACGCACTCACTCACACACTTCACCCAAACACATTGCACTGTACTCACTCGCACACTTCACCCAAAAACATTGCACCGCACTCACTCAAACACTTCACCCAAACACATTGCACCGCACTCACTCACACACTTCACCCAAACACATTGCACCGCACTGATACACACTTCACCCAAACACATTGAACCGCACTCACTCACACACTTCACCCAAACACATTGCACCGCACTCACTCACACATTTCACCCAAACACATTGCACCATACTCACTCACACACTTCACCCAATCACATTCCACCGCACTGACTCACACACTTCACCCAAACACATTGCACCATACTCGCTCACAGACTTCACCCAAACAAATTCCACCGTACTCACTCACACACTGCACCCAAATACATTGCACCGCACTCACTCACACACTTCACCCAAACACATTGCACCGCACTCACTCACACATTTCACCCAAACACATTGCACCGCACTCACTCACACACTTCACCCAAACACTTTGCACTGCACTCACTCACACACTTCACCCAAACACATTGCACCGTACTCACTCACACACTTCACCCAAACACATTGCACCACACTCACTCACACACTTCACCCAAACACATTACACTGCACTCACTCACACACTTCACAAAACAAATTGCACCGTACTCACTCACACACTTCACCCAAACACAATGCGCCGCACTCACTCACACACATCACCCAAACACATTGCACCGCACTGACTCACACACTTCACCCAAACACATTGCACCGCACTCACTCACACACTTCACCCAAACACATTGCACCGCACTCACTCACACACTTCACCCAAACGCATTGCACCGTACTCACTCACACACTTCACCCAAACACATTGCACCGCACTGACACACACTTCACCCAAACACATTGCACCGCACTCACTCACACACTTCACCCAAACACATTGCACCGCACTGACTCAAACACTTCACCCAAACACATTGCACCATACTCACTGACACACTTCACCCAAACCCATTGCACCGCACTCACTCACACACTTCACCCAAACACATTACATCGCACTCACTCACACACTTAACCCAAACACATTGCACCGTACTCACTCACACACTTCACCCAAACACATTGCACCGCACTGACACACACTTCACCCAAACACATTGAACCGCACTCACTCACACACTTCACCCAAACACATTGCACCTCACTCACTCACACATTTCACCCAAACACATTGCACCATACTCACTCACACACTTCACCCAAACACATTCCACCGCACTGACTCACACACTTCACCCAAACACATTGCACCATACTCGCTCACACGCTTCACCCAAACAAATTGCACCGTACTCACTCACACACTTCACCCAAACACATTGCACCGCACTCACTCACACACTTCACCCAAACACATTGCACCGCACTCACTCACACACTTCACCCAAACACATTGCACTGCACTCACTCACACACTTCACCCAAACCCATTGCACCGCACTGACACACACTTCACCCAAACACATTGCACCGCACTCACTCACATACTTCACCCAAACACATTACACTGCACTCACTCACACACTTCACCCAAACACATTGCACCGCACTCAGTCACACACTTCACCCAAACACAATGCACCGCACTCACTCACACACTTCACCCAAACACACTGCACCGCACTCACTCACACACTTCACCCAAACACATTGCACCGTACTCACTCACACACTTCACCCAAACACATTGCACCGCACTCACTCACACACTTCAACCAAACACATGACACCGCACTCACTCACACACTTCACCCAAACACATTGCACTTCACTCACTCACACACTTCACCCAAACACAATGCACCGCACTCACTGACACACTTCACCCAAACACATTGCACCACACTCACTCACACACTTCACACAAACACATTGCACCATACTCACTCACACACTTCACCCAAACACAATGTACCGCACTCAATCACACACTTCACCCAAACACATTCCACCGTACTCACTGACACACTTCACCCAAACACATTGCACCGTACTCACTCACACACTTCACCCAAACACATTGCACCGCACTCACTCACACACTTCACCCACACACATTGCACCGCACTCACTCACACACTTCACCCAAACACATTGCACCGCACTCACTCACACACTTCACCCAAACACATTGCACCGCACGCAATCACACACTTCACCCAAACACATTGCACCGCTCTCACTCACACACTTCACCCAAACACATTGCACCGCACTGACACACACTTCACCCAAACACATTGCACCATACTCACTCACACACTTCACCCAAACACATTGCACCGTACTGACTCACACACTTCACCCAAACACATTGCACCGTACTGACTCACACACTTCACCCAAACACATTGCACCGTACTGACTCACACACTTCACCCAAACGCATTGCACCATACTCACTGACACACTTCACCCAAACACATTGCACCGCACTCACTCACACACTTCACCCAAACACATTGCAACGCACTCACTCACACACTTAACCCAAACACATTGCACCGCATTCACTCACACACTTCACCCAAACACATTGCACCGTACTCACTCATACACTTCACCCAAACACATTGCACCGTACTCACTCGCACACTTCACCCAAACACATTGCACCTCACTCACTCGCACACTTCACCCAAACACATTGCACCGCACTCACTCACACACTTCACCCAAACACATTGCACCGCACTCACTCACACATTTCACCCAAACACATTGCACCGCACTCACTCACACACTTCACCCAAACACATTGCACCGCACGCAATCACACACTTCACCCAAACACATTGCACCGCACTCACTCATATACTTCACCCAAACACATTGCACCGCACTGACACACACTTCACCCAAACACATTGCACCGCACTCACTCACACACTTCACCCAAACACATTGCACCGCACTGACACACACTTCACCCAAACACATTGCACCGCACACACTCACACACTTCACTCGAACAAATTGCACCGCACTCACTCACACACTTCACCCAAACACATTGCACCGCACTCACTCACACACTTCACTCAAACAAATTGCACCGCACTCACTCACACACTTCACCCAAACACATTGCACCGCACTCACTCACACACTTCACCCAAACACATTGCAACGCACTCACTCACACACTTCACCCAAACACATTGCACTGTACTCACTCGCACACTTCACCCAAAAACATTGCACCGCACTCACTCAAACACTTCACCCAAACACATTGCACCGCACTCACTCACACACTTCACCCAAACACATTGCACCGCACTGATACACACTTCACCCAAACACATTGAACCGCACTCACTCACACACTTCACCCAAACACATTGCACCGCACTCACTCACACATTTCACCCAAACACATTGCACCATACTCACTCACACACTTCACCCAATCACATTCCACCGCACTGACTCACACACTTCACCCAAACACATTGCACCATACTCGCTCACAGACTTCACCCAAACAAATTCCACCGTACTCACTCACACACTGCACCCAAATACATTGCACCGCACTCACTCACACACTTCACCCAAACACATTGCACCGCACTCACTCACACATTTCACCCAAACACATTGCACCGCACTCACTCACACACTTCACCCAAACACTTTGCACTGCACTCACTCACACACTTCACCCAAACACATTGCACCGTACTCACTCACACACTTCACCCAAACACATTGCACCACACTCACTCACACACTTCACCCAAACCCATTGCACCGCACTGACACACACTTCACCCAAACACATTGCACCGCACTCACTCACACACTTCACCCAAACACATTACACTGCACTCACTCACACACTTCACAAAACAAATTGCACCGTACTCACTCACATACTTCACCCAAACACAATGCGCCGCACTCACTCACACACATCACCCAAACACATTGCACCGCACTGACTCACACACTTCACCCAAACACATTGCACCGCACTCACTCACACACTTCACCCAAACACATTGCACCGCACTCACTCACACACTTCACCCAAACGCATTGCACCGTACTCACTCACACACTTCACCCAAACACATTGCACCGCACTGACACACACTTCACCCAAACACATTGCACCGCACTCACTCACACACTTCACCCAAACACATTGCACCGCACTGACTCAAACACTTCACCCAAACACATTGCACCATACTCACTGACACACTTCACCCAAACCCATTGCACCGCACTCACTCACACACTTCACCCAAACACATTACATCGCACTCACTCACACACTTAACCCAAACACATTTCACCGCATTCACTCACCCACTTCACCCAAACACATTGCACCGTACTCACTCACACACTTCACCCAAACACATTGCACCGCACTCACTCGCACACTTCACCCAAACACATTGCACCGTACTCACTCGCACACTTCACCCAAACACATTGCACCGTACTCACTCGCACACTTCACCCAAACACATTGCACCGCACTCAATCACACACTTCACCCAAACACATTGCACCGCACTCACTCACACACTTCACCCAAACACATTGCACCGCACTCACTCACACACTTCACCCAAACACATTGCACCGCACTCACTCACACACTTCACCCAAACACATTGCACCGCACTGACACACACTTCACCCAAACACATTGCACCGCACTGACACACACTTCACCCAAACACATTGCATCGCACTGACACACACTTCACCCAAACACATTGCACCGCACTCACTCACACACTTCACCCAAACACATTGCTCCGCACTCACTCACACACTTCACCCAAACACATTGCACCGCACTCACTCACACACTTCACCCAAACACATTGCACCGCACTGACACACACTTCACCCAAACACATTGCACCGCACTGACACACACTTCACCCAAAAACATTGCACCGCACTGACACACACTTCACCCAAACACATTGCACCGCACTCACTCACACACTTCACCCAAACACATTGCACCGCACTCACTCACACACTTCACCCAAACACATTGCACCGCACTCACTCACACACTTCACCCAAACACATTGAACCGCACTGACACACACTTCACCCAAACACATTGCACCGCACTGACACACTTCACCCAAACACATTGCACCGCACTCACTCACACACCTCACCCAAACACATTGCACCGCACTCACTCACACACTTCACCCAAACACATTGCACCGCACTCACTGACACACTTCACCCAAACACATTGCACCGCACTCACTCACACACTTCACCCAAACACATTGCACCGCACACACTCATATACTTCACCCAAACACATTGCACCGCACTGACACACACTTCACCCAAACACATTGCACCGCACTCACTCACACACTTCACCCAAACACATTGCACCGCACTGACACACACTTCACCCAAACACATTGAACCGCACTCACTCACACACTTCACCCAAACACATTGCACCGCACTCACTCACACATTTCACCCAAACACATTGCACCGCACTCACTCACACACTTCACTCAAACAAATTGCACCGCACTCACTCACACACTTCACCCAAACACATTGCACCGCACTCACTCACACACTTCACCCAAACACATTGCAACGCACTCACTCACACACTTCACCCAAACACATTGCACCGTACTCACTCGCACACTTCACCCAAACACATTGCACCGCACTCACTCAAACACTTCACCCAAACACATTGAACCGCACTCACTCACACACTTCACCCAAACACATTGCACAGCACTCACTCACACATTTCACCCAAACACATTGCACCATACTCACTCACACACTTCACCCAATCACATTCCACCGCACTGACTCACACACTTCACCCAAACACATTGCACCATACTCGCTCACAGACTTCACCCAAACAAATTGCACCGTACTCACTCACATACTGCACCCAAATACATTGCACCGCACTCACTCACACACTTCACCCAAACACATTGCACCGCACTCACTCACACATTTCACCCAAACACATTGCACCGCACTCACTCACACACTTCACCCAAACACATTGCACTGCACTCACTCACACACTTCACCCAAACACATTGCACCGTACTCACTCACACACTTCACCCAAACACATTGCACCACACTCACTCACACACTTCACCCAAACCCATTGCACCGCACTGACACACACTTCACCCAAACACATTGCACCGCACTCACTCACACACTTCACCCAAACACATTATACTGCACTCACTCACACACTTCACAAAACAAATTGCACCGTACTCACTCACACACTTCACCCAAACACAATGCGCCGCACTCACTCACACACATCACCCAAACACATTGCACCGCACTAACTCACACACTTCACCCAAACACATTGCACCATACTCACTCACACACTTCACCCAAACACATTGCACCGCACTCACTCACACACTTCACCCAAACACATTGCACCGCACTCACTCAAACACTTCACCCAAACACATTGCACCGCACTCACTCACACACTTCACCCAAACGCATTGCACCGCACTCACTCACACACTTCACCCAAACACATTGCACCGCACTGACACACACTTCACCCAAACACATTGCACCGCACTCACTCACACACTTCACCCAAACACATTGCACCGCACTGACTCAAACACTTCACCCAAACACATTGCACCATACTCACTGACACACTTCACCCAAACACATTACATCGCACTCACTGACACACTTCACCCAAACACATTGCACCATACTCACTCACACACTTCACCCAAACACATTACATCGCACTCACTGACACACTTCACCCAAACACATTGCACCGCACTCATTCGCACACTTCACCCAAACACATTGCACCGCACTCAATCACACACTTCACCCAAACACATTGCACCGCACTCACTCACACACTTCACCCAAACACATTGCACCGCACTCACTCACACACTTCACCCAAACACATGGCACCGCACTCACTCACACACTTCACCCAAACACATTGCACCGCACTGACACACACTTCACCCAAACACATTGCACCGCACTGACACACACTTCACCCAAACACATTGCATCGCACTGACACACACTTCACCCAAACACATTGCACCGCACTCACTCACACACTTCACCCAAACACATTGCACCGCACTCACTCACACACTTCACCCAAACACATTGCACCGCACTCACTCACACACTTCACCCAAACACATTGCACCGCACTGACACACACTTCACCCAAACACATTGCACCGCACTGACACACACTTCACCCAAACACATTGCACCGCACTGACACACACTTCACCCAAACACATTGCACCGCACTCACTCACACACTTCACCCAAACACATTGCACCGCACTCACTCACACACTTCACCCAAACACATTGCACCGCACTCACTCACAAACTTCATCCAAACACATTGCACCGCACTGACTCACACTTCACCCAAAAACATTGCACCGCACTTACACACTTCACCAAAACACATTGCACCGCACTCACTCACACACCTCACCCAAACACATTGCACCGCACTCACTCACACACTTCACCCAAACACATTGCACCGCACTCGCTGACACACTTCACCCAAACACATTGCACCGCACTCACTCACACACTTCACCCAAACACATTGCACCGCACTCACTCACATACTTCACCCAAACACATTGCACCGCACTCGCACATACACTTCACCCAAACACATTGCACCGCACTCACTCACACACTTCACCCAAACACATTGCACCGCACTGACACACACACTTCACCCAAACACATTGCACCGCACGCATTCACACATTTCACCCAAACACATTGCACCGCACTCACTCACACACTTCACCTAAACACATTGCACCGTACTGACTCACACACTTCACCCAGCCACATTGCACTACACTCACTCACACACTTCACCCAAACACATTGCCACGCACTCAGTGACATACTTCACCCAAACACATTGCACCGCACTCACTCACACACTTCACCCAAACACATTGCACCGCACTCACTGACACACTTCACCCAAACACATTGCACCGCACTCACTCACACACTTCACCCAAACACATTGCACCGTACTCACTCGCACACTTCACCCAAACACATTGCACCGCACTCACTCACACACTTCACCCAAACACATTGCACCGCACTCACTCACACACTTCACCCAAACACATTGCACCGCACTCACACACACACTTCACCCAAACACATTGCACCGCACTCACTCACACACTTCACCCAAACACATTGCACCGCACTCACTCACACACTTCACCCAAACACATTGCACTGCACTCACTCACACACTTCACCCAAACACATTGCACCGTACTCACTCACACACTTCAGCCAAACACATTGCACCACACTTAGTCACACACTTCACCCAAACCCATTGCACCGCACTGACACACACTTCACCCAAACACATTGCACCGCACTCACTCACACACTTCACCCAAACACATTACACTGCACTCACTCACACACTTCACAAAACAAATTGCACCGTACTCACTCACAAACTTCACCCAAACACAATGCGCCGCACTCACTCACACACATCACCCAAACACATTGCAGCACACTAACTCACACACTTCTCCCAAACACATTGCACCATACTCACTCACACACTTCACCCAAACACATTGCACCGCACTCACTCACACACTTCACCCAAACACATTGCACCGCACTCACTCACACACTTCACCCAAACACATTGCACCGCACTCACTCACACACTTCACCCAAACGCATTGCACCGCACTCACTCACACACTTCACCCAAACACATTGTACCGGACTGACACACACTTCACCCAAACACATTGCACCGCACTCACTCACACACTTCACCCAAACACATTGCACCGCACTGACTCAAACACTTCACCCAAACACATTTCACCATACTCACTGACACACTTCACCCAAACCCATTGCACCGCACTCACTCACACACTTCACCCAAACACATTACATCGCACTCACTCACACACTTAACCCAAACACATTTCACCGCATTCACTCACCCACTTCACCCAAACACATTGCACCGTACTCACTCACACAATTCACCCAAACACATTGCACCGCACTCACTCGCACACTTCACCCAAACACATTGCACCGCACTCAATCACACACTTCACCCAAACACATTGCACCGCACTCACTCACACACTTCACCCAAACACATTGCACCGCACTCACTCACACACTTCACCCAAACACATTGCACCGCACTCACTCACACACTTCACCCAAACACATTGCACCGCACTGACACACACTTCACCCAAACACATTGCACCGCACTGACACACACTTCACCCAAACACATTGCACCGCACTGACACACACTTCACCCAAACACATTGCACCGCACTCACTCACACACTTCACCCAAACACATTGCACCGCACTCACTCACACACTTCACCCAAACACATTGCACCGCACTCACTCACACACTTCACCCAAACACATTGCACCGCACTGACACACACTTCACCCAAAAACATTGCACCGCACTGACACACTTGACCAAAACACATTGCACCGCACTCACTCACACACCTCACCCAAACACATTGCACCGCACTCACTCACACACTTCACCCAAACACATTGCACCGCACTCACTGACACACTTCACCCAAACACATTGCACCGCACTCACTCACACACTTCACCCAAACATGTTGCACCGCACTCACTCACACACTTCACCCAAACACATTGCACCGCACTCGCACACACACTTCACCCAAACACATTGCACCGCACTCACTCACACACTTCACCCAAACACATTGCACCGCACTGACACACACACTTCACCCAAACACATTGCACCGCACGCATTCACACATTTCACCCAAACACATTGCACCGCACTCACTCACACACTTCACCTAAACACATTGCACCGTACTGACTCACACACTTCACCCAGCCACATTGCACTACACTCACTCACACACTTCACCCAAACACATTGCCACGCACTCAGTGACATACTTCACCCAAACACATTGCACCGCACTCACTCACACACTTCACCCAAACACATTGCACCGCACTCACTGACACACTTCACCCAAACACATTGCACCGCACTCACTCACACACTTCACCCAAACACATTGCACCGTACTCACTCGCACACTTCACCCAAACACATTGCACCGCACTCACTCACACACTTCACCCAAACACATTGCACCGCACTCACTCACACACTTCACCCAAACACATTGCACCGCACTCACACACACACTTCACCCAAACACATTGCACCGCACTCACTCACACACTTCACCCAAACACATTGCACCGCACTCACACGCACACTTCACCCTAACACATTGCACCGCACGCATTCACACATTTCACCCAAACACATTGCACCGCACTCACTCACACACTTCACCCAAACACATTGCACCGCACTCAGTGACATACTTCACCCAAACACATTGCACCGCACTCACTCACACACTTTACCCAAACACATTGCACCGCACTCACTCACACACTTCACCCAAACACATTGCACCGCACTCACTCACACACTTCACCCAAACACATTGCACCGTACTCACTCGCACACTTCACCCAAACACATTGCACCGCACTCACTCACACACTTGACCCAAACACATTGCACCGCACTCACTCACACACTTCACCCAAACACATTGCAGCGCGCTCACTCACACACTTCACCCAAACACATTGTACCGCACTGACAGACACTTCACCCAAACACATTGCACCGCACTCACTCGCACACTTCACCCAAACACATTGCACCGCACTCACTCAGACACTTCACCCAAACACATTGCACCGCACTCACTCACACACTTCACCCAAACACATTGCATCGCGCTCAATCTCACACTTCACCCAAACACATTGCACCGCACTGACACACACTTCACCCAAACACATTGCACCGCACTCACTCAAACACTTCACCCAAACACATTGCTCCGCACTCACTCGCACACTTCAACCAAACACATTGCACCGCACTCACTCACACACTTCACCCAAACACATTGTACCGCACTGACACACACTTCACACAAACACATTGCACCGCACTCACTCACACACTTCACCCATACACATTGCACCGCACTGACTCACACACTTCACCCAAACACATTGCACCATACTCACTGACACACTTCACCCAAACACATTGCACCGCACTCACTCACACACTTCACCCAAACACATTGCACCGCACTCACTCGCACACTTAACCCAAACACATTGCACCGCATTCACTCACACACTTCACCCAAACACATTGCACCGTACTCACTCACACACTTCACCCAAACACATTGCACCGCACTCACTCGCACACTTCACCCAAACACATTGCACCGCACTCAATCACACACTTCACCCAAACACATTGCACCGCACTCACTCACACACTTCATCCAAACACATTGCACCGTACTCACTCACACACTTCACCCAAACACATTGCACCGCACTGACACACACTTCACCCAAACACATTGCACCGCACTGACACATTTCACCCAAACACATTGCACCGCACTCACTCACACACCTCACCCAAACACATTGCTCCGCACTCACTCACACACTTCACCCAAACACATTGTACCGCACTCACTGACACACTTCACCCAAACACATTGCACCACACTCACTCACACACTTCACTCAAACACATTGCAGCGTAATCACTCACACACTTCACCCAAACACATTGCACCGCACTCACTCGCACACTTCACCCAAACACATTGCACCGCACTCAATCACACACTTCACCCAAACACATTGCACCGCACTCACTCACACACTTCATCCAAACACATTGCTCCGTACTCACTCACACACTTCACCCAAACACATTGCACCGCACTCACTCACACACTTCATCCAAACACATTGCACCGTACTCACTCACACACTTCACCCAAACACATTGCACCGCACTGACACACACTTCACCCAAACACATTGCACCGCACTGACACATTTCACCCAAACACATTGCACCGCACTCACTCACACACCTCACCCAAACACATTGCTCCGCACTCACTCACACACTTCACCCAAACACATTGTACCGCACTCACTGACACACTTCACCCAAACACATTGCACCACACTCACTCACACACTTCACTCAAACACATTGCACCGCACTCACTCACACACTTCACCCAAACACATTGCACCGCACTCACTCACACACTTCACCCAAACACATTGCACCGCACTCACACACACACTTCACCCAAACACATTGCACCGCACTCACTCACACACTTCACCCAAACACATTGCACCACACTCACACACACACTTCACCCAAACACATTGCACCGCACGCATTCACACATTTCACCCAAACACATTGCACCGCACTCACTCACACACTTCACCCAAACACATTGCACCGCACTCACTCACACACTTCACCCAAACACATTGCACTACACTCACTCACACACTTCACCCAAACACATTGCCACGCATTCAGTGACACACTTCACCCAAACTCATTGCACCGCACTCACTCACACACTTCACCCAAACACTTTGCACCGCACTCACTCACACACTTCACCCAAACACATTGCACCGTACTCAATCACACACTTCACCCAAACACATTTCACCACACTCACTCACACACTTCACCCAAACACATTGCACCGTACTCACTCGCACACTTCACCCAAACACATTGCACCGCACTCACTCACACACTTGACCCAAACACATTGCACCGCACTCAAAAACACACTTCACCCAAACACATTGCACCGCGCTCACTCACACACTTCACCCAAACACATTGTACCGCACTGACACAGACTTCACCCAAACACATTGCACCGCACTCACTCAAACACTTCACCCAAACACATTGCACCGCACTGACTCACGCACTTCACCCAAACACATTGCACTGTACTCACTCACACACTTCAACCAAACACATTGCACCGCACTGACTCACACACTTCACCCAAACACGTTGCACCTCACTCACTCACACACTTCACCCAAACACACTGCACCGCACTCACTGACACACTTCACCCAAACACATTGCACCGCACTCACTCACACACTTCACCCAAACACATTGCACCGCACTCACTCACACACTTCACCCAAACACATTGCACCGCACTCACTCACACACTTCACCCAAACACATTGCACCGCATTCACTCACACACTTCACCCAAACACATTGCACCGTACTCACTCACACACTTCACCCAAACACATTGCACCGCACTCACTCACACACGTCACCCAAACACATTGCACCGCACTCACTCACACACTTCACCCAAACACATTGCACCGCACTCACTCACACACTTCACCCAAACACATTGCACCGCACTCACTCACACATGTCACCCAAACACATTGCACCGCACTCACTCACACACTTCACCCAAACACATTGCACCGCACTCACTCACACACTTCACCCAAACACATTGCACCGCACTGACTCACACTTCACCCAAACACATTGCACCGCACTCACTCACACACTTCACCCAAACACATTGCACCGCACTCACTCACACGCTTCACCCAAACACATTGCACCGCACTCACTCACACACTTCACCCAAACACATTGCACCGCACTCACTCACACACTTCACCCATACACATTGCACCGCACTCACTCACACACTTCACCCAAACACATTGCACCGCACTCACTCACACACTTCACCCAAACACATTGCACCGCACTCACTCACACACTTCACCCAAACACATTGCACCGTACTCACTCGCACACTTCACCCAAACACATTGCACCGTACTCACTCGCACACTTCACCCAAACACATTGCACCGCACTCACTCACACACTTGACCCAAACACATTGCACCGCACTCACTCACACACTTGACCCAAACACATTGCACCGCGCTCACTCACACACTTCACCCAAACACATTGCACCGCGCTCACTCACACACTTCACCCAAACACATTGCACCGCACTCACTCACACACTTCACCCAAACACATTGCACCGTACTCACTCGCACACTTCACCCAAACACATTGCACCGTACTCACTCGCACACTTCACCCAAACACATTGCACCGCACTCACTCACACACTTGACCCAAACACATTGCACCGCACTCACTCACACACTTCACCCAAACACATTGCACCGCGCTCATGCACACACTTCACCCAAACACATTGCACCGCACTCACTCACACACTTCACCCAAACACATTGCACCGCACTCACTCAAACACTTCACCCAAACACATTGCACCGCACTGACTCACGCACTTCACCCAAACACATTGCACTGTACTCACTCACATACTTCAAACAAACACATTGCACCGCACTGACTCACACACTTCACCCAAACACGTTGCACCGCACTGACTCACACACTTCACCCAAACACATTGCACCGCACTGACTCACACACTTCACCCAAACACGTTGCACCTCACTCACTCACACACTTCACCCAAACACATTGCACCGTACTCACTGACACACTTCACCCAAACACATTGCACCGCACTCACTCACACACTTCACCCAAACACATTGCACCGCACTCACTCACACGCCTCACCCAAACACATTTCTCCGCACTCACTCACACACTTCACCCAAACACATTGCACCGCACTCACTCACACACTTCACCCATACCCATTGCACCGCACTCACACACACACTTCACCCAAACACATTGCTCCGCACTGACACACACTTCACCCAAACACATTGCACCGCACTCACTGACACACTTCACCCAAACACATTGCACCGCACTCACTCACACACTTCACTCAAACACATTGCACCGCACTCACTCACACACTTCACCCAAACACACTGCACCGCACTCACTGACACACTTCACCCAAACACATTGCACCGCACTCACTCACACACTTCACCCAAACACATTGCACCGCACTCACTCACACACTTCACCCAAACACATTGCACCGCACTCACTCACACACTTCACCCAAACACATTGCACCGCATTCACTCACACACTTCACCCAAACACATTGCACCGTACTCACTCACACACTTCACCCAAACACATTGCACTGCACTCACTCACACACGTCACCCAAACACATTGCACCGCACTCACTCACACACTTCACCCAAACACATTGCACCGCACTCACTCACACACTTCACCCAAACACATTGCACCGCACTCACTCACACACTTCACCCAAACACATTGCACCGCACTCACTCACGCACTTCACCCAAACACATTGCACCGCACTGACTCACACTTCACCCAAACACATTGCACCGCACTCACTCACACACTTCACCCAAACACATTGCACCGCACTCACTCACACGCTTCACCCAAACACATTGCACCGCACTGACTCACACACTTCACCCAAACACATTGCACCGCACTCACTCACACACTTCACCCAAACACATTGCACCGCACTCACTCACACACTTCACCCATACACATTGCACCGCACTCACTCACACACTTCACCCAAACACATTGCACCGCACTCACTCACACACTTCACCCAAACACATTGCACCGTACTCACTCGCACACTTCACCCAAACACATTGCACCGCACTCACTCACACACTTCACCCAAACACATTGCACCGCACTCACTCACACACTTCACCCAAACACATTGCACCGCATTCACTCACACACTTCACCCAAACACATTGCACCGCACTCACTCACACACTTCACCCATACACATTGCACCGCACTCACTCACACACTTCACCCAAACACATTGCACCGCACTCACTCACACACTTCACCCAAACACATTGCACCGCACTCACTCACACACTTCACCCAAACACATTGCACCGCACTCACTCACACACTTCACCCAAACACATTGCACCGCACTCACTCACACACTTCACCCAAACACATTGCACCGCACTCACTCACACACTTCACCCAAACACATTGCACCGCACTCACTCACACACTTCACCCAAACACATTGCACTGCACTCACTCACACACTTCACCCAAACACATTGCACCGCACTCACTCACACACTTCACCCAAACACATTGCACCGTACTCACTGACACACGTCACCCAAACACATTGCACCGCACTGACTCACACACTTCAACCAAACACATTGCACCGTACTCACTGACACACTTCACCCAAACACATTGCACCGCACTCACTCACACACTTCTCTTCCTCTTGCAGGCTAAGCTGGGACATAATCGGAGGGAGCAGCAGCAGACAGACGGGGGACAGGCGGACACCCAGAACTTCAGGCAGCTCGAGGAGCGAGTTCGTTAGCTAACTGGGCGGCATGTGGTAGAGGCCATGGCAACCGTCGAGGTTGAACACCTTGGGGACAACAACAGTATGATCATTCCTAATTATTCTTCTCACATCCCACTTCCCCCTCATCCGACAATCTCTTCTCACTTTCAAGCTAGTCATCTTGCTTCCCCGCGCCCCCCTCCCCTCACCATAACCCGAATCTTGTGCCTTTCTGCTTTCAGATAATCAACAAGCACCCGAGCAGCCTGTCCCCGAGGTCATGGAAGATAGTGAGAGTGGAGATGAGGAGGAAGAAGACACTGCATCACTGCCTCAGTCACTCGCAGACCCCAGCTCAGAAACTGTCACTACACATACGTTAGAGGCTAATGTAGAAGCGGGATCTGCACAGGGCGATGCAGCGGGGATGGGGCTGCTGCTGCAAGGCGGGGGAAAGGGTTGCTCGTGTCCAGCACCCCAGACAGCGAGTTCGCTCATGAGTTCTGCTGCATAGGACTCAGATGAGGACCTCGATGGAGCAACCTTCAGAAGACGGGTGGTGGCCATGCTCACCGAATTGATGGGTGAAATGGCAATCCTGCCAGAGAGCCTCTCGGCAACGTCAAGGAGCATGGCAGAGTCGGCCTCTAACATTGCATGGGTCTCTGTGCAGAGCCTGGAGCCCAGGATTTGCAGCCTGGAAATTATGATACACTCCCAAAGAGACCATGTTGACCCAGACGTGATGGTGCGCATGATGGGCAATGTCGCAGCTTCTATTGCAGCACAGGCAGAAGTGATCCAATGTCTTAGTGCCAGAGTGGAAGCTCAGACTGCTCTCATGCAGTCTTTCCTTGGTGCCATTGAAACTCAGACTGCTCTCATGAAGTCTCAGCATGGAATCACCCAAGTTCTGACTGCTGCTAGCATGACTGGGTCTACCACTGTCGACCAGGGCTTACAGGGTGCTGCAACAGGTTGCTAAGAATGCTGAAGCGTCACTCCAGGTAAGTGGCAGTGGGTCAGTGGAGCAGGATCCTCCTGTCCTCTCTCAAGATGACAGCATTCCTGGACCCACCACTGCCACTCCGCCACTGCCCTTGATGCTGCCTGTCAGCCAGCCCAGACTGCTGCCAAGGTGGTGCAGTCTACAGGCGGGCCTTCTGGGGCCAGAGCTGCTCGAGGTCATCCTGCAAGGCCACCTGAAGGCTCCAGCACAGAAACTCAGCAGCCTTCCACCAGCCATGCTGCAGCCACTAGGGGAGCACTTCGTAGGAGCACTAGAGTACAAAATGGCACACAAACGACAGGCACTAAGGGATTGCACAAAGGTGATTAGTCAATATTTTTCCTGTAAATATATGTTAACTGATTTGTGATAAATGTATTAATTTTGTTCGGAATCTTTTCTGCTGTCTCTCATTTCAGCTTTGTGCCCAGGAGGACGCTGTGATATTCCGTGATTCAGGGATGGTATGATTGGGATGTGGTGAGTAATGGGGAGTTTCATTCATTGGAATCAGAGTCTGATGAGCCGCTCAGAGAGCCCGTCCGGAAGGGGGATTTGCTGCCTGACTCCTGCCTGTTTCCTCCCTCCCTCCTCCTCTTGCTCCTTCTCCTCTCCCTTGTCTTCCTCCTGAGGTGGTCTCGGAATCTCTGGTGGCAAAATCTGTGCCCTCATGATGGCCAAGTTGTGAAGCATGCAGCAGACCACCACAAAGTGGAACCATTGCTTCAGTAGCTTGATGGTCTGCGTGATGTTATTCCTTGTGGAAGCATTATATGAGTGCTGGGCATGTGTGTTGGGATTGCGGAGAGGAGTCATGAGCCAGGTGGACAGAGGGTCGTCCTTGTCTATGTGCAGCCACCCTCAAGTTTCATGTGGTGGCTGGAAGTTTACTGGCACACCGGTCTGACGCAGTGTGAAGGTATCATGGCTGTTGCCAGGATAACGGGCATTGACATTGAGGAATCACTGGGCATGGTTACACAACATCTGCACATTAAGTGAGTAGTAGCCTTTGTGGTTACAGAAGAGCTCAGGATTGTTATGCGGCACCAGCAAAGCCATGTGTGTGCAGTCGATGGCACCCTGCACCATGGGGAAGTCCGTTATCCTGGCAAAGCCATATGAGCGCTTGTCTTGCTTCTCTCTGCTCAGAGAGAAGACAACATATTCCCTTCTCCTGGTGTAGAGAGCCTCAGTGATGTCCCGGATATAGCGATGGACAGTGACCTTGACTGCCACTGGGAACGCAGTGTTTGCCCTGCTCTCAGACGGCAGGTCTAGTTGCAGGTGGTGGCAGAGTTCTGTGACCACCTCCTTGGTGAAGCGTGGCCTGCTCCTCGCTTAAGTGGAGGTAGGAGAAGTGCTCTCTGAAGGCATTAGGTGGGTAAGGCCTCCTGTTGAGAGCCCTCCTCCTCCTCCCTCTGCACGCATCTTTTCATCTTCTTCGCTGCCTCCGCTCCCTCTCTCCAAGAACGTGGAGTGCGATGTCGACTGTCAGTAGAGCCCATGATTGTGAGCAAGTGTTGTGAGCAGAAGCCTTTAAATAATAATGAAGGCATCTGCATTTTCAAAAACACTCCCTGTTCCCTTGGTACCTTACAAGAAGTTAATAAAGCTGGTGAAGTTGCAGAAAGTAGCACAGAGCCAGTTAAACTGCATAAATCTGTCAGGTGCAAGTGATTGCCGATGATCCTTTAAATACCACTGCTGGAGCCTCCTTCCTGATTCTCAACGCTTGCTCTGCTTGTCGTTGTTAAGGCATGCCGGTAAGTGCAGTGACGAAATCCAATGTCGCAGATCAGGCTTCAAGTTAGCATTGTGCACTCACTGATGTCACGATCTGCTTAATTTCATTTATTTCAGTGATCGCTTCTATCGGCAGCGCTGCTGGTCATCTCAAAATGGCAGCCATCGTGGGACCCACTGCCAGCTGACGGAAGAGAGGGAGCCGTCATATTTTTGCCGGATTATGGCGGTAATGGATGGCGTTAAACACCTGAATTTCAAGACCATAGACCCATCCTGGATTTTTTTGTCCCCATGTTATACACTTTACATTTCTCTATATTGAATTTCATCAGGAATTTGTTTGCCTAAGTTCCAAGTAGTATCATCGGCAAATTTAGCCATTGTGCTTGTGACTCCTAGCTGCTGATCATTTATGAAGATATTAAACAAAAGAGGTCCCAAAACAGACCCTTGTATGGCCTCACTGGTAACTTTTTCCCAGGCTGATGACAATCCCTGTACCAGCACCCCTGGGTTCTATTGGTCAACCAATTACTAATGTTATACCACTATTCAATAATTGGGAGAGGGATTGTGAAAGAATGAGCCATAAAACCCATTCAGAAAAAGACACCATTCTGTGAAAGAATTCTGGTCTTATTAAAACAGGACAAACTGGGTCTGGAAATCTAGAAACCCAACGATGGAGAAGCTGTGATAGCATTCAGACTATTGAGATAAGATAATTGTTGACACTGAATCAATAACCTTCTAGAAACAGAAGGTTAAAGGCTCACGACAGTCTGAATCTTTGGGAACAAGACAATAGTACACCCTGGTTAAGGTGTTCTAATTTATACTCCGTAAAGAGTCACAAACAGAAGGCTTTAGTAAAAATGACATCAAATAAAATGCACCTGCTTTTACACCATTTTTATGGTAAACTTAGATACCTAGAGGAGAGACACGATTCTTAATTCTACCAGCTGAGGTGACTGTAAGAATTGCAGAAGTCAGCAGAAAAATGACTGGAGATAATTAGCTTACATCAGCAGAAAACCTTAAATGGAATACCACTGGAAAAGGGTATAAATGTTGAACTCTCAAACAGGATAGTAGACTCGCTGTAAAGGGGCAAAGCGATTCTCAGCTTCAGAGGCAGGCTCTGTAAGTCTCCAACTCTTTGTACCTCAGGGATCAACGGTGCTGTATTTGATTTTGGTGGATATCCTGAATTAACTAGGAACTATAAAACTGTAGCAAAGTTAAGATTTGAGAGTAAGGATCTCTGATAACAGAATTGTAAGCTTTCTCTTTTTGGAACTGTTAATGTTGCAATTGACTCACCAACTGTAAATTACTTGCCGGTTCTTTCATAAATCTGTATATTTTTAGAATTGTCTCACATAATACTTCTATATCAAACTCGCAAACTCAATCTCTGTACACTCTTTGGTGAGGAGTTGCAGAATTCTGAGGGAGTTTTCCGGACCCTCATAATATCCGGAATGTTGCAGTCTAGTTAAGCTTATTAAAAGTGCTATCTGGAGGACAGTAACATTTTCAGGTTGTTCCTTTCCTTTAGGGAGAGATAGTCCGGACCTTTAGCTCCAATTAAGTGTCTTTAGAATTCGGCTACCTCAAACTTCAGTTGAAATGAACGTCTGAGGAATATGCCTGATCTGGAGTAGCCCTAAAGGGGCTAGGACTAGTAATTATCCCTTCAGGATAAACCAGGAAACTACAAGCCAGTCAGTCTAACATCGGTGGTCGGAAAATTATTGGAAATTATTATCAGGCACAAAATAAACTTTTATTTGGAAAGGCATGGGTTAATTAAGGAGAGCCAGCATTGATTTGTTAAAGGCAAATTGTGTCTGACTAACTTGATTGAATTCTTTGATGAGGTATCAGAGAAGTTTGATCAAGGTAGTTTATATATGAACTTTCGGAAGCCATTTGACAAAGTGCCACAATGGAGGCCAATTAAGAAGCTGTAACCCCATGGATTCAAGGGGAAAGTGGTGGTAGTGATACAAAATTGGCTCAGTGACCAGAAGCAAAGCGTGGTGGTGAATAGATGTTTTTCAGACTGGGAGGTGCTTTGCAGTGGTGTTCCCCAAGGGTCAGTTTACGGTCCATTAAACTTTTTAATTTTTATAAACAACCTAGACTCGGGTGTAGGGAGCAGCTTTACAAAGTTTGCAGAGGATATAAAACTTGGCAACGTAGTAGCTAGTGATGAGGATAGTGTAGACTTCAGGATGTCATAGACAGGATGGTGAAATGGGCAAAAGCTTGGCAGACGGAGTTCAATGCGGAGAAGTGTGAAGTGATACAATTTGGGAGGATTAATATGGAAAGACAGTGGGCTAGAAATTCACATTGGCCCCGCCAGCTGGCTAGTGCCCAAAAGTTAGCGCTGCGCGCGGAGCCAGTTGCGTCCGTCAGAAATTCAGTTTTTGCGCCCCAAGTCGGAACCGGGCGCTATTCCAGGGTGTGCCCGCCCTCGCTTGGGGCGCTGAAACTGAATTTCAGCGCTGTAGGTGCCGCAGCGCCACCCGCTGCGGAGCGGCAGGCTGCGGTACTGCAGGCCTCCTCCTTCTCTTAAGGGGGAGGTGCCTGCAACTCGGAGATCGCCGCTCGCTAGTGCCGGCAAATGAGCCCTGCACCACGGAGAAGTGCCGGGCTCCCGGAAAGCAGCCGGCAATGCCGCGGGGGGTGGTGGAGGAGGCCGGGGAAGGAGGTGCGGGCAGGCGGCCACCGAAAAAGCGGCCGGCCGCACCTCCGCCTTAACTAGCGCCACTAAGGTTGCAGCACGGCCCGGTCTTCACATCGTTGTTTGCGGCCGCTGCGGAAGAGGCGGCCGCAACTAAATATGGGGGTCGGGCCGGTAGCGGGGCGGAACCGGGGCACTGCGCACACTGATGACGTCATCGGTGCCGGCGCAGCGCTACCGGCTACCGCCGCCATTACCGCAGCGCTGAATATCAGCGAAAACTCCTCTACTGGCGCAGAAGCCCTCTTTGGGCAGTAACTGGGAGCAAAGCCCACTGAATTTCTGGCCCAGTATTCTATAAATGGCACAATTTTGAAAAGTGTAGATGACCAGTAAAACCTTGATGTCCATATGCACAAATCCTTTAAGGTGGCAGGGCAAGTTGATAAAGTGGTTAAAACGCATATGGGTTACTTGGGTTTATAAACAGAGGCATAGAATATAAAAGCAAAGAGATCATGCTAGAATGTGATTATTCACTGGTTCTTCTTAGGCAGTCCCTCAGAACCAAGGATGACTTGCTTCCGCACTAAAAATTAGTCCTCAGGTGACTGATGAGTCGAATGCGGGACCTACAGTCTCTGTCACAGGTGGGGCAGATGGTGGTTGAAGAGGCGGGTGGGTGGGGTGCTTGGGTTGACGTGCGCTCCTTCCGTTGTTTGCGCTTGGCTTCCGCTTGCTCCCGGCGAAGAGACTCGAGGTGTTCGACGCCTTCCTGGATGCTTCTCCTCCACTTTGAGCGGGCTTAGGCCAGGGATTCCCAGGTCTTGGAGGGGATGGTGCACTTTTTCAAGGAGGCTTTGAGGGTGTCCTTGAAGCATTTCCTCTGCCCACCTGGGGCTCTCTTGCCGTGTCGGAGCTACGAGTAGAGCGTTTGTTTTGGGAGTCTCGTATCGGGCATATGGATGATGTGGCCCGTCCATCGGAGCTGATCGAGCGTGGTCAAAGCTTCAATGCTGGAGATGTTGGCCTTAGCGAGAACACTGACGTTGGTGCACCTATCCTGCCAATGGATTTGCAGGATCTTGCGGAGGCAGCGTTGGTTGTACCTCTTCAGTGCTTTGAGATTCCTGCTGTACATTCACTGGTTAGGCCTCAGCTGGTGTATTGTGGACAATTCTGGGCACCACACTTCAGGAAAGATATAAACACCTTAGAAAGGGTACAGAGGTGGTTTACAAGGATGTTACCATCTGCAAGATGCACTGCAGCAACTCGCCAAGGCTTCTTTGACAGCACCTCACAAATCCGCGATCTCTACCACCTAGAAGGACAAGGACAGCAGGTGCATGGGAACACCACCACTTCCAAGTCAAACATCATCCTGACTTTGAAATACATCGCCATTCCTTCATTGTCGCTGGGTCAAAGTCCTAAAACTCCCTACCTAGCAGCACTGTGGGAGTACCTTCACCACATGGACTGCAGCAGTTCAAGGCGGCGGCTTACCACCACTTTTCTGCCCTCGCAGCGCGTTCCTATGCAGAGCTAGACAGGTAGCTAACAACTTGATATCTTCCCATAAAAATCACAAGGCTTGACTTTTCTTGCAAAGCTTTACTGAAAGATTCTTATTGTAAAACTGAAATACAACACAGAAATTGAAGCACACATTAGTATACAAGCGCATAACTGATATGCATACACAAATTTAGGTACGCCTGAGCAACACAGTACATTTGGCATGTAAATTACCAAACACGTGGAAACACAGCTTACTGTGAATATACATTTAGCAAACTGGAAGGCATTCTCCTTAAATTAGCCCTGTACATAGTGCATCAAAATACAGCTACTAGTTAACCAACTAGACAGAGAGTGAGCACTTCACGGCTAGCTGTGTAAGTTTGCTTACAGAGAAAAGTTACAAACTAAACATTTTCTGCAACATACAGTGTACACTAATCATCTATAACATTCTCAAGTACTTACAGACAAATAATATCCAAGACTCAGGCGTGGGAACAATATAACTTCCCAGAGCATGTGCCGCTGTAGGTCTGTAGTTTACTTTACTGCACTTACTGTGCTTTACTGCACTTTACTGTACTTTTACTGCAGTTGCTAGGTACCAAATAGCCACTAGGTGGCAGCACACAATGGGAATCGACCCAACTTACTCAAACCCCTGAATTAACTGGAAAGCTAACATAAATTGCTACAGAGAGACAGCACACTCCCCGCTTGGTACAATTCCATTGTACCACTACAGATACAAAATAAACCTAAAGAAAACGTCCTTTGGCTGCAAACATACACAGAATCCGTTCTCTAGGTTTCTTCAGAAAGGAGGACCACGATCTCTGAGACTGGCCTCAGAAACACTTTGACAGTACCCTCCTTGACAATCTTCACCTCCACCTTGCGGACCCTCTTGTCCCTGCTCGGCAGAGTTTTGACAACCAGTCCCACTGCCCATTCATTTCTGTGTGCTTGGCTGTCTTTCAGCAAGACAACATCTCTCACTTTGACATTTGGCTTGTCTTCTGTCCATTTCCTACGGCTCTGTAGGGTGGACAAATACTCTCCTCTCCATCTCTTCCAAAAAGTGTCTGCAAGACACTGGACTTGCTTCCACTGCTTCCTGTGCAGCTCAGCCATGTCAAAGTTTCCAGAGGGGGCTGAAATAGCGCTCATCTTTTGAGTCAGGAGCATCATTGGGGTGAGAACTGCAGGCATGTCTGGGTCGGTGGACACCGGCACCAGGGGTCTTGCATTCATGATCGCCATGACTTCAGCCATGAGAGTGCTTAAGACGTCGTGTGTGAGACGAGTAGGTCCCGTCCGAAGCAGCATAGCATCCAGAATACGCCTGGCAACACCGATGAGCCTCTCCCATGAACCACCCATGTGGGATGAATGCGGGGGGTTAAACACCCACGTGCATCCTTTCTTTTGGAGGTAGCTTCCTACTGCTGCATCGTCCGTGTGGATGTCCAACTCCTTACAGGCACCCATGAAGTTAGTCCCTCTGTCTGAGCGGAGAAGTTTGGCTGGACCACGGATTGAGAAAAACCTCCTCAGGGCATTGATAAAGCTGTCTGTTGACATAGATTCGATCAGCTCAATGTGCACAGCTCTGGTAGACATGCACGTAAAGAGCACCGCCCAGCGCTTGCTGCCTGCACTACCTCCTTTTGTGCGACACGTCATGATGGTCCATGGCCCAAAGACGTCAAGGCCCACGCTGGTGAATGGAGGCTCTGGAGTGAGTCTGTCAGCGGGCAAGTCTGCCATCTTTTGGTCCTCTAACCTCCCTCGTAGCTTGCGGCAGGTAACACACTTGTGGATAACAGAAGAAACCAGACGCTTGCTCCCGATTATCCAGTATCCGGCTGCTCGGATAGCTCCTTCTGTTATGTGTCGTCCTTGGTGAGCCACTTGCTCATGATAGTATCTCACGAGTAGTGTGGCAATGTGATGGGTGCGCGGGATGATCAGAGGGTGCTTTTCTTCTCTTGACAAGTCTGCGGATGATATGCGCCCTCCGACCCGGAGCAAACCATCTTCATCTGTAACTGGGTTGAGCTTTTTAAGTGGGCTTTGCTTGGGGAATGTCTGTCCCTCTTCAAGACATTTGAATTCCTCCTTGAAGACATCATGCTGGACAGAGCGAATGATCACACCTTTGGCTTGTGAAAGCTCACTTGTGCTGGATACTTCTTTAGAACATTTCCATCCTTTGCGTTCTACGTTGTCCGAATTCCCCTTGAAGGATGCTGCTACATGAATGAGTCGGGCTGTGGTTCGGCAGAGTGTTCTCCAGCTTGAGAATCGCTCGAAGCGTTGTGAGCCCAACTGAGATTCTGAGGCTTTGGTGACCAGGGTCGTAACTTCAGGCCGAATCTCAGTATCAGCTTCAGGCTCCACAAGGGTGAAGGGATTGGACTCAGGAGTCTCCTCTGTGTTGACATTAGACAGGAAAGAGGGGCCCGAGAACCAACTGCTTTGCTGTAGGTGTGCTGCTGGTATAGACTTGGTAGCATGGTCTGCAGGGTTCAGGTCCGTGGGGACGTAGCACCACTGGTCAGGGTGAGTGGATCGTCTGATACGAGTCACCCAGTTGGAAACATACACATAAAACCTTCTTGTGGAGTTGTGGATGTAACCAAGTACAATCTTGCTGTCCGTGAAGAACTTGACGGCGCCCACATCGATGTCAATCTTGTCTCTGATCAACTCGTACAGTTGAACAGCCAACACAGATGCACAAAGCTCGAGACGTGGAATGGTGTGGGCAGGCCGAGGGGCCAACTTGGACTTCCCCATAACGAATCCCACATGGTATTTCCCATCAGTGTCAGCTGCTCTCAAGTGGGCCACAGCTCCTATTGCTACTGTGGAAGCGTCTGAGAAGATGCACAGCTCTCCTCTCTGTGTTGAAGACAGCGAGCCTGGAATGTAGCACCTCTCTATGTGCAGGTCTTCGAGAGCCTTCAAGGACTCCTTGCATAGGTTCCATTTTGCTTCTTTTTCTGGGAGGAGTGGAGCATCCCACTCACTCTGATCCGATGAGAGTTCCCGTACTAATGCTTTTCCTTGCATTGTTATGGGAGCTACGAACCCCAAAAGGGTCGTACAAACTGTTGACTGTGGACAGGACACCTCTCCTTGTGAATGGCCTTTCTTCACGGGACACCAGGAATGTGAAGCTGTCTGTTTCCAGGTTCCAGGAAAGCCCCAGGCTCTGTTGAAGGGGGAGAGGATCCACTCCAAGGTGCAAATCCTTCAGATCCTTGGCACGGTCCTCTGCAGGGAAGGCTTCCATCACCTGTCCACTGTTCGATGCTACCTTGTGTAGTCTCAGGTTGGACTCTGCCAACATCGCTCTGGTTCTTGTCAGGAGATCTATTGCTTCTTCAGGTGTGGTAACCGAGGTAAGACATCGTCAACATAGAACTGTCTCTCAACAAAATGCTTCGCATCGGAGCCATATTCTTGCTCACCTTTCTGAGCGGCTCGCCTCATGCAGTAGATAGCCACAGCAGGTGAAGGGCTGTTTCCAAACACGTGGACCTTCATCCTGTACTCCACCACATTCTTGTTGATGTCGTTGTCCTCATGCCACAGGTAGCGGAGATAGTCCCTGTGGTCTTCTCGGACGACGAAGCAATAAAACATTTGCTGCACATCTGCTGTCAGGGCTACAGGTTCTTTCCTGAACCGCAGAAGAACTCCCAACAAGGTGTTGTTCAAGTCTGGGCCACTGAGGAGTACATCGTTCAGAGACACTCCTTTACATTCAGCACTTGAATCAAACACAACTCGTAACTGGTCTGGCTTTTGTGGGTGATACACACCGAATGTTGGCAGGTACCAGTGTTCTTTACCTTCCTCCAGGGGTGGAGCAGGCTCGGCTTGGTCGTTGTCCAGCATCTTCTGCATGAACTCTATTTAATGGCCCTTCATTTCTAGCCTTTTCTCCAGTGTTCTCCTGAGTGAGCAGAGGCGCTTCATAGCTTGTTCCCTGTTACTCGGAAGACGGCGTCTGGGAGAGTGAAATGGTAAGGGTGCCACCCAGCTGTGTCCATCGTCCTGGTAAACCTCCTCATCCATGATGGTTAGGAAAGCTTTGTCGTCCATGGATAGTGCTGGCTTGTCATCATCCTTGGACCTTTCAAACACTGAGCATCCTAGGCTGTCTGTGCTCACAGTGAGGCCTGCCTCTTCCTCACAGGCAGAGGAGGTTGACCTATGATGCTGCGTCATGCCATCGTAGTCTTCCTTTACCTGGATCCTGTTTGGGCATGGGCTGAGAAAGGATGTGCGACCGTTGTGCAACACGTTTGCTTTATAGACGTTGACACCCGCTGGTTTGTGGACTGTTCCCAGGCAAACTCCACCCACGAGGACCCATCCCAGGTCAAGCCGCTGCACATAAGGAGCATTGTGGGGCCCGTTGATTTGCTCACGCACCTTGTGCACCCTTAAGATGTCTCTTCCCAAGAGCAGGAGGATTGGAGCATCCGGGTCCACAGCTGGAATCTTGTTGGCAACTGGCTGTAGGTGGGGCTGATGGCGTGCGACCTCTGGGGAGGGAATTTCCGTCCTATCATCTGGCATCATGTCACACTCAATTAAGGTGGGGAGGGGAAGCTGTAGTTTCCCATCCATGGACTCGATCATGAAGTTCCCAACTCTCCTACCCGTAGTCTCTGTTGTCCCTGCACAGGTTTTTAGCGTGTACGGAGCTGCGCTGGCCTTGACTTCAAAGAGATTGAAGAATTCTGTCTTCGCTAGAGACTTGTTACTTTGCTCATCAAGCATTGCGTACATTTTGATTGCCTTCTCCTTACTCCCTGCAGGATATGCTTTAACCAAGCAGATTTTGGAGCATGAGCGTGGGCTGCTTGCATTTCCACAAACCTCTGTACACTTGGAGGTGACTGAAGAAGATGTGCTTTCGCTTTGCGCCCTGCTATCCCCTTTGTCAACCGCAGCACTCTCGGTGGTTGAAGGAGGAGGACCTGGATGCAGGGCTGCGATGTGTTTTTCACTGTTGCACTCAAAGCACTTGATTGTCGCCTTGCAGTCTTTTGCCATGTGCATAGTTGACCCACAACACCTGAAGCAGATGCGATTCTCTTTCAGGTATGATTTGCGCTCATCAATAGGCTTGTCTCTAAAGCTTTGACACTTTTTGAGTGGGTGGGGCTTCTTGTGTATTGGACACTGACGATCTGGGTCATCCACTTTATTCCCAGCAGAACTGGATTGGTTGACTGAGGGTTCGGCTGGAACATCTGTTTTGTGCACGCTCACAGAGGCTTTATTGCTGTACTTTGTGGGTTTCTCTGTTCTCGAAGGAGCGTAACTGCTGGAGGTGGAGAAAGTGAAACTTGGATCATTCCTCACCTTTGCCTGTTGTTGGACGAACCTGGAGAAGAGAGAGAAGGGGGGAAATGCCACTCCATTGTCCTCCTTGTAATTGGATCCCTTAGCTATCCATTTCTCTTGAAGGTTGTAGGGGAGCTTTTCCACTATTGGGTTTACCCCACGAGCTGTATCCAAATATGAGAGGCCGGTCTGGTAACCTTCTCCCTTGGCACACTCCAGTTCGAGGAGAATGTCGCCCAGTTCTTGGAGCTCGACATTATCTTTGTTGGTTAGCTTCGGAAAGTCCTCAATCTTCTTGAGCAGTGCGTGTTCAATGACTTCTGGTGTCCCATAACAGTCTTCGAGACGTTGCCAAACCAGGTTGAGGCCTGCTGTGGGATTGCGGACGTGCGCTGAGCGAATTCTCTTCGCCTGTTCTGACGACTCAGCTCCGAGCCACTTTGTCATCAAATCTAGTTCTTCTCTGGCTGACAGATTCAAGTCCTTGGTGGTACTCAGGAAGGACGCTTTCCATGACCAATAATTTTCAGGACGGTCATCAAATTCTAGAAGGCCTGAACTTAACAATTCTCGGCGGATAAGGTACCTAGCGAGGTCTTGTGCACCTTGTGGTTCGGGTGAGGACTGCTTGGCTGGATTGGCCGAGTGCTGTGGAGGTCTCTGCAGGTAAGTCTTACTTGTTTCTTCTCCTTTAAGCTCAGTGTCTCCAAAAACAGGCTGTGTAAGTTTGCTTACAGAGAAAAGTTACAAACTAAACATTTTCTGCAACATACAGTGTACACTAATCATCTATAACATTCTCAAGTACTTACAGACAAATAATCACAGAATCACAGAATCACAGAATCACAGAAACCCCACAATGCAGCTAGAGGCCATTTCGGCCCATCGAGCCTGCACCGACACATATCCCACCCGATTCCCCGTAACCCCTACACCAACATGTAACCCCACATATTTAATCCCCTAACACTAAGGGGCCATCGAAAGGAGTATAACTGTAGGCCCTTAGTAGCAATCGCTCTCTGGTCTCTCTTGTCTTGTCTCTTGACTCTTGCTCTGCTTGGGCTACCGCCGCTCGTACTCAAGCCCTGGCCTTGTGGCGGGTTCTCTTCTCGCTCCCCGCATTAATTTGCAACCAAGGACATCCATACCAACGCGGGAGAGGGGAACGAGACCCGAGTCCAAAGTCACCCAGGACACCTGGGCCATGAGAGAGGGCAGAGGAAACGAGACGAAGAGTAATGTAGACCCGACAAAGAGCAGAGAAGGGCAGCGGAAGACGTATTAATTAAAACCGAGCGCCGAGTTATAAGCTGACGCTCGGGGAAGAAAATATCTGAGGACAGTGAGACTAAGTTGGTTGGGCGAATCCTGCAAATAAGCTGGCGCTTGCGGGGCAAGCCTCTTGTTGAACATTGCAAATAAACGCCATAACGAATATGTTGGCGTGCTCAGAATGGGTTGTAAAATCTAAGCAGTAAAGACTGCTTATCGTCTCATTGACGCAACGTTACCGCCGACGACCGCCCGAGGAAGAAGAGGAAGAGAACCCATCGCGACGAGACGACGACGGTAGCTGAGGAGAACAAAGGTGTGCCACAGCAGCAGCTCCAGCACCACGACCTGAGACAACGTGGCGACGGAGTACCCCAAAGGACAGCAGCCCAGACCTCAAAATCGCGATTGCTGAAACAACAGGTTTTACCTTGGATTGGTGAGCATGGATTCCTGGCCCCTCATAGCTTAATCTAGTTAGGTATAGGGGTGGGATAAGGATAAGGGGATTGTTAAAGTAGTTGTTTATCCCTCGATGTGCCATGTGTTCCCCATTCCCTGTATAAGTATATAGTTATAGTGTTACATGCCTGTAATTGTTTCTCTACCAGTAATTTTCTCATAAGACTGTGTTTTCGTTTCTGTTTTAATAAAATCTTGGTTTTCTTACGCTGAACCACCTGTCTACTCGAGTCTTTCTGTATCGCCACCTGTACCTAAGTCCGGTGTCCAAAACCCAGGGACGTGGGAGCGATTCGAACCGCTCACAGGCAGTCAAGGGCATTACTGACTGGACGAACGCGCCACCCGCCACCCCCTACAGAAAATGGCGACCACGGCAGGACACCGGCAAAAGGGTTGTGATACAGTAGACAGTGGTTCAGATGAGCAAAGCATGATGGAGGAAAGGATTTCTGATTATGTGTTTAGCAAGGTGAATATCACTAAGAAGTGGATCACCACTCTGTTAAGGGCTGGGCGTCTGGTAGATAAGAACATAAGAACATAAGAAATAGGAGCAGGAGTAGGCCAATCGGCCCCTTGAGCCTGCTCCGCCATTCAATAAGGTCATGGCTGATCTGATCCTAACCGCCAATTCACTATCACAGAACCATCTCCTGAATCTAACAGAATTAGACACACAAAATAGGAGCAGGATCAGGCTACACGGCCCCTGGGCCCGCTCCGCTACCCACAGGGCCATGACCGATCCGAACCTAGACTCATGTCCAAATTCCTGCCCGCTCCCCGTAACGTTTAATTCCCTTTACTTCTAGGAAACTGTCTATTTCTGTTTTAAATTTATGTAATGATGTAGCTTCTACAGCTTTTTGGGGCAGCATATTCCATGGACCTACCACCCTCTGAGTGAAGTAGTTCCTCCTCATCTCAGTTTTGAAAGAGCAGCCCCTTATTCTAAGACTATGCCCCCTAGTTCTAGTTTCACCCATCATCGGGAACATCTTCCCCGCTTCCACCCGATCCAACCTCTTCACAATCTTATATGTTTCAATAAGATCACCTCTCATTCTTCTGAACTCCAATGAGTAGAGTCCCAATCTACTCAACCTCTCCTCATATGTCCATCCCCTCAGCCCCGGGATTAACCGAGTGAACCTTCTTTGTACTGACTCGAGAGCAAGTATGTCCTTTCTTAAGTATGGACACCAAAACTGTACGCAGTATTCCAGGTGCGGTTTCACCAATACCTTGTACAACTGAAGCAATACCTCCCTATTTTTATATTCTATCCCCCTAGCAATGAAAGCCAACATTCCATTGGCCTTCTTAATCACTTGCTGCACCTGCATACTAACCTTTTGAGTTTCGTGCACCAGGACCCCCAGATCCCTTTGTACTTCAGTACTTTCCAGTTTCTTGCCATTAAGATAATAACTTGCTCTACGATTTTTCCTGCCAAAGTGCATAACATCACACTTTCCAGTATTGTATTCCATCTGCCAAATCTCTGCCCACTTACTTAGCCTGTCTATGTCCCCTTGCAGGTTTTTTATGTCCTCCTCACTCACTACTTTCCCTCCCATCTTAGTATCATCTGCAAACTTTGATATGTTACACTCGGTCCCCTCCTCCAAATCGTTAATATAGATTGTAAAGAGTTGGGGACCCAGCACTGACCCCTGCGGAACACCACTAGTTACTGATTGCCAGTCTGAGAATGAACCATTTATCCCAACTCTCTGCCTTCTGTTAGATAGCCAATCCTCTATCCATGCCAGAATATTACCCCCAATCCCGTGATTTTTTATCTTAAGCAATAATCTTTTGTGTGGCACCTTGTCAAATGCCTTTTGGAAGTCTAAATACACTACGTCCACTGGTTCCCCTTTATCCACCCTATACGTTACTTCCTCAAAGAACTCCAGCAAATTTGTCAAACATGACTTCCCCTTCATAAAACCATGCTGACTTTGTCCTATTAAATGATAATTATCCAAATGTCCTGTTACTGTCTCCTTAATAATGGACTCCAAAATTTTACCTACCACAGATGTTAGGCTAACCGGTCTATAGTTTCCAGCCTTCTGTCTACTGCCCTTTTTAAATAAGGGTGTTACATTTGCAGTTTTCCAGTCTGCCGGGACCTTTGCCGAGTCCAGGGAGTTTTGGAAAATTATTACCAATGCATCCACAATCCCTACCGCCACTTCCCTCAAGACCCTAGGATGTAAGCCATCAGGTCCAGGTGATTTATCCGCCTTGAGTCCCATTATTTTACCGAGTACCACTTCCTCAGTGATTTTGATCGTGTTTAGCTCCTCCTCCCCTTTAGCCCCCTGTTTGTCCAGTGTTGGGATATTCTTAGTGTCTTCTATTGTAAAGACTGATGTAAAATATTCATTCAGTGTTCAGCTAAGTGGACAGAGGGAAAGGAAGACAAGAAGTCCTTAGAGAAGGCAGTTTGGCTGATGTGTTTCAAAAAGCAGGTTCAGCTTTTGGACAGGCTCGTTGCAGCACAGGCAGTCGAGTTAAGGGAGTCAGCCCTGGAGATCCAGGATAAGGCTCTAGCAGGGGAGAAGTTATTGGTAGCTTTGCAGGCCTTGCATTTAATGGGAGAACACAAGGCCCAGTTGGAATACCTACGGTGCCAAGTCACCGAGGCTGAGGGAAATGAGTTATGGTTGCGGGAGAAGAACGCCCGCTTGGCAAGGCAGGTTAGGGAACAGGAAGAGAAAGTACAGGAGGGAAAGCCAGCGAGCGAACAGGGGTTTGTGGAGGCAGGCCACGGCCCCTGTAAAGAGCGGATAGAAAATCTGAGCCGGGCCCTCCAGAAGGCAAAAGGCATGGTATGCCTCATAAGCCCAAAGGCAGGTCAGGCGGATTTTATGGGGACCGAGGGGAGGACAGTTCCAACGTCACCGGTAGTGCCCAGGGACGACACGGTTGAGGGACAGGAGGTCTCACGACCACCACCTGCAGCGCCAAGTTTCAGCGAGGTTTGGCAGCAAGGGGGGGTGGAGCCAGAGGTGAAGACGGAGGTGGAGCAACCCCCACCAGAGAGGACGGAGCCGGGACCGATGTGCCCAGCACGGCATCGGGGGTTCGGCCCACCCGTCAATGGCGACGATGAGGGACCCCTCCAAAACCAGTTCGTATTACCCTATAGCACCCAACAGCTTAGGGCTATGGTCAACCATATCCCGAAGCTGTCCGAAAAGGGAGACCCCTCGATCCACTTCAGGGACATAGAGCAGGCAGCCAGCGTCAATGACTGTGATGGCGCTGAGCAAGCCAAGATGCTGCTATTCTCCCTGGAGAGTAGTCTCCTCCAATCCCTCTCTGACGAGTGTAAGAGGGGGCAGAGCGGGTATGAGGAGCTCAGAGATACAGTTCTGGAGGCCATGGGGATGAATGAGGGAAGTCCTTTCTCCCGTGTGAAGAAGACGTTCCAGTTCGCAGGGGAAACCCCGCAGGTTTTCGCGGACCGGTTCTGGCCGGTGTACCAGAGGGCCTGTCCAGGGGCGCTGAACTGGGGGTTCCTGAACGGGGATCCTCTGGCCCATTGGCTCCGTTGCCTGGTGGCGAACAGCTTGCCACAGGTCTGGGCCAAGGCAGAAGTCTGGTTTGACCTCCAAAAACCCCAGACCACCGAACTTACGGTGATCAGGCAGCTAACTCAGGCCTATAAAAACGGTAGGGGAACCGATGCACACCCACCCAAGGGGAAGGTGCACGAGGTAAAACCCGGACCGGGTAGGAAAGAGTGGCACCAGGAAGGGAGTAACCCCCCCAACACAAAGACGAATTGGTACGTGTGCGGGAAAGATGGTCACTGGCGGAAGGAGTGCAAAAACCCTTGGCAAGATAACAAGGGAAAGAATTTCACAGCCCCAGCCCAAAAGGCGGGGACGGGAATCCCTCCCGCAGATTTGGAGTCACTTTCGGATACCATGAGGTCCTTATTGACTGGCCAGGGGAGAGTAGCAGCCGCTACCGGTGCTCTGACCCCGTCAGCCCCATCCAACCCACAGCCCTGACTGGAGCCAGCGCAGCCTGTTTACCTGTGTTCTCTCTGGTATGATGAATGGAAAAGACCCCTTTTGGAAATGGAGGTAGAAAAGGTGATGGGGACCTGTTGGACACGGGGGCATCATGCACCGTGGCCTACTCAGCTAACCCCACCACCTCGCCTCTATCTAACGGGGTCCCATACAGTCTGTCGGGGTTCACAGGCAAAGAACAGGCTGGCTCGTTTTCCATCCCACTCGCCATTCGGTTAGGACCGCTCCAAGTGGACCTGTGTCCTGATGAAATTGGAAGTGGAGGGTGGAAGAGGGGTCCTGGGGGCCGACTTTATTGTAGGCCACGGGATCCTAGTAGATTTGAGAAATCATTGCCTATGGGGGGCAGATAAAGTAAAGAAAGGTGAGGTAGTAGTGATCCCAGGAAAGGAAGGGAAGGGGACCTTATGCACCATGAAGCCCAAAGAGGGTTATAACCACGAGCTTATGGTCAGTAACTCTCCCAAAGGAGTTCCAGGCATTTGTGCAGGCCCACCTGGCCACATTTGCCAAACACAAACACGACTGCGGGAGGGTCAACGGGTTTGAGGTCAGCGTAGACGGGGACCCCATGGCCCGGCCACAGAAACAGTATAACTTCCCCAGGGAAGCAGAGCCATACATGTAAGCAGCCATGTCCTCATTAGTGCAGCAGGGGGTTCTGAGACCGATAGCCACCCATGTAAACTCTCCGTTGTGGCCAGTTAGAAAGCCGGATAATTCCTGGAGGGCCACGGTGGACTATCGAGTGCTCAATAGTAACATCCCAGCCTCTGCACCCAGTAGCAGCAGTTGCCGACCTGATAGGAAGTATTTCAGCATCCACAACCACTTTCACGGTGCTGGATATTTCCAACGGGTTTTAGTCCATCCCTTTAAGGAGGGAGGATCGATACAAGTTTGCCTTTACGTTTAAAGGACAACAGTACACGTGGCACTGTTTGCCACAGGGCTTCCACAACAGCCCCAGCATTTTCCATCAGTGTATGGAGAACAGTTTAAAGGATTTTAGCCAGCCCAGACAATTGGTACAATATGTGGATGACCTACTCCTGTTCACTGATATGAAAGAGGAGCATGGCCCACTATTGGCCGAACTTCTGGAGCTGCTAGGGCAGAAGGGTTTTAAGGTAAACCCAAAGAAAGCGCAGATCAGCCAGCAGGAGGTGAAATTCCTAGGCCTGACCGTGCGCGCTGGAGAAAGGGCCATAGATAAGGCTAGGAGAGAAGCGGTACAAGAGTTACCGGTCCCCAACACAGTGACGGGTGTGAGGTCATTTCAAGGGCTAACCGGGTACTGCAGAGTCTTTATTGAGGACTATGCAGCCACCGCAGCCCCTCTGCTCTGACTCCTACACAAGAGAGCGGAGTGGCTTTGGGATGAGGGTTGCCAGGCAGCATTCGTCAGGCTCAAAAAGGACTTGCAGACCGCACCAGCTCTAGGGGCCATAGATGGGGGGAAAGAGTTTTTCCTGGAGGTAGCAGCCAGCGGGGACAGCCTGAGTGCTGTGCTGCTCCAAGAGCGGCACGGCCGGCTGAGGCCTGTGGTCTACTCCTCCCGGATACACACGGATGTGGAGAGGAGCTACTCCAACTGTGAGCGGCACCTGTTGGCCACTCATTGGGCTGTGAAAAGATCGCTGATCTTCACGGGCACCTCTCCCATCACCCTCCTCACCCATCACACACCCACCCAGATGCTTCTGGATGGGAGGATCAAGGATGGAACAGTGAGCAGTGCCCGCATTGCCCGCTGGACCTTGCTCCTCTCACAGATGGATCTTAAAGTGAAGGGTCTCTGCAAGCCAAAACTCGTAGCCAACCTGGTATATCCTGGAACAGCCCACCGGTGTTCCATTGAAGGGGTTTGGGAAGTGAACATAGGTTTGCGGGCCGGGATACATCCCACGGGCCGCGAGATCTATGTAGACGGTACCAGCACGGTATCTGCTGGCGAGCGTCTCACGGGGTGTGGAGTTTACGACCCACCGGCGAACATTGCCCTGGCGATTAAGCTCCCCAGCACCATGAGCGCCCAGCAGGCTGAACTGACTGCGGTGGTGTACATTGTTACACACCCCGAAATCTTCCCCACCCCTCCACGATTTGCTCGGACAGCATGTTCACGTGCAATTCATGTACAGAGTACCTGGCCATCTGGTCCCACCGCGGATACACCTCCACCGATGGGAGACCCCTCACAGTAAAACCCCTGCTGGAAAAGATCCTGGCAGCAGTGGGGGAGGAAGGGGAGGTTTGCATCCACAAGGTGAAAGCCCATTCCTCCACAGAACCCCATAGCCAAGGCAACCAGCAGGCTGACTTGCTCACCAAGGAGGGTGCCCGCACAGGCACTTTCTGGGACTCATTTGGGTCCAGACCCATGGCGGCGGTCAGAGGTAGGGATGGGACCCAAGGGAGTGCAGGGGTAGCGTTAGCCCCGGACCTTGAGACGGTCCAAGCCCAAGACCCCGTCCTCAATGCAGTCCTCAGTGCAGTGACTGAGGGAAAAAGGGTAGAGGGTCCGTACGGCACAGCGACCCTCTCTGTAAAAGAGGGCATGCTGTTCCGGGGGGAACAGTGGGTTGTGCCGCAGCAGCACCAGAGGGAATTCCTTCAACTGGCCCACGAGGGTCCAGGAGCTGGACACCCCAGGCCTGAGACCACCTGACAGCGGGTGGAACAGGCGGGATGGTGGCCGGGACTCAGGGAGGATGTCCGCGAGTTCTGTGTAGGATGTCTTGTGTGCGCTGCGAATAACCCCGACCCCCACAAAAGGAAGGTACCTATGGGACACATCAGGAGGGTAGAGGGACTATGGCAGTCGATACAGGTCGACTACATCGGGCCCCTGCCCACCGTCCAGGGAGGCTATAAGTACTGCCTAGTCCTGGTGGACGTGTTCACCAAATGGGTAGAGGCCTTCCCCTGCAGAACAGCCACAGCACTGGGTACTGCCAGGATCCTGGTCCAGGAAGTGTTCTCGTGGTGGGGACTACCACAGTATGTGGAGTCCGACCAAGGGAGTCACTTCACCGGACAGGTGATGCAGATCACCCTTATGCTGCTAGGCATTGAGGGGAAATGGCACGTGGTCCACAACCCCCAGTCATCAGGGATTGTGGAAAGAATGAATAGGACCCTAAAAGAAAGATTGAGGAAGGAGACGGTGGACTCGCCCCGTTAATGGGCGGAGGTCCTACCGTTGGTTCTGATGGGGGTCCGGGCCAGCCAGTCGAAAAGCACGGGGTACTCCCCGTAAGAGCTGATGATTGGCAGGGTTATGCGGGCCCCCACCCATGTACTAGCCCCGGTGCTCACGGAGGGTCAGCTCAGGGAGTTAAACTGGGACAGGTTCGCCCGAAACCTCTTTGAGCACCTTAAACAGGTCCACGAGCAGGCGGCTGGGAACATGGGAAGGCAGCATCGGAGTAACCGATTGCTGCTCGAACCCCGAAAGCACCACGAGTGGGAGGTAGGAGATCAGGTCATGGTGAGGAACTATGCCCAAGTAGGGAGTTTGGAACCATTGTACATGGGGCCCTACAGCATTGTAGATAAAGCCAGCCCCATGGTATACACCGTTAAGATGCCCCGGCGTACCAAATGGTTTCATATCAACCAGTGCAAGCTGTTTCAACCTGAAAGGGGAAAACAGCCAGTTGGGGTAAGGTCTGAGGGTAGAAATCCTCAGCCTGCAGCAGGAGCGAGTTCACAGACAGCGCAGGCAGGTGCTGTGGCTTGCTTAAAGGGAGGGGCCATCCCGCCCATCGATTGGGACACTCCCCCACTCTTCTGGGATCCAGACGAGGAGGAACCCAAGGGTGAAGACCCTGCCCCGGACCCAGTTTTGGGACCTGGGGGCGAAGACTCTCAGCCTGTAGCAACAGGCTGGGAAGAGTTACCTGCCCCTAGCCCAGGTTCAGGAGAGGTCAAGCCTAATGGGGAAGATCCCCGGCCAGGGGCAGTGGTTAGCCCACAGGCCACACCGGAGGGGACAGCGGTCCGGGTTAAAGGCCCATCGGTCAAGAAAGCCCCACCCGCCAAAGTCCCTAGAAGGTCCCCATGGATGCCCCAGCTGAGAAAGCCATGGTCACCAGCTCCCCAGTTTAAGGGACAACCTCCCGAGTCAGGGGGAAGTCAAAGGACAGAGGTCCTCAGCTAGCCGCCATGGGCGGCAAGGGACCAACAGTGCAGGGCAGTGCGGCCACGCCGGGGGAAGCGGTGTGCCGCAGTCCAACCAGGAATTAGCCTGGCCGCCCGGAGACAGGCGGCGGATGTACATAGTTTAGGTAATGTAAGTTTATATTGTCAAGTTTAAGTATTTAGCTTAAGTTTGGGTGTTTTAGCTTAAGTTAAATAAGGTGATGGGTAGTTTAGATTAAGTAAGTAATGTGTTAAGAGTGTATGTATTTGGGTCGAGGTCGTGAGACCCGACCATGCTGCACCCAAGCCAGAGAATCTCTTGGGGACCTGGCTGTATGTTTTTGTATCTGTTACAGATAGACTGTCGGGATGAAGGGGATCGTAATCCTATTCGCCCTGATGGGACTGAGCCTGTAAAGGCGGGGCGATGTAGAAGACTCCCACATCTACGGGTGCTCGGGAGATAGAGCACCCATAGCGACCGACGGAAGCGGTGAACGGGAAATGGAGGAGACCGCCGTCTACATCCACGAGGGAAGGTGGCCAGGATGGCTGGGGTCCAATTTCTCTCAGTACTCCAGCCAAACCGGATTCACGTACGGGGAGGCCTCCCTCTAGTGCCCCAGGGTACAGGTTGTTACCATGAGGGTCAACGTCACCGTAGGAAAGCGTATATGTTTAACGTGTAAGGGACACATTCCTCTAGATAGGTGGTGGTGGCTCAGGAAGCTGAGCAAAGATATGAGAAACCTCGCAGTCGAGTGGGAACGGTTGGGGAACAATACCCACCGGACGATTACAGGGACTCACGGAGGATTAAGTGTGTGTTGGGACAAATAGTGGGAACCGGATCAAGGGATTTATATCTGTATGTGGGGATCAGAAAGGATCTGCCCCTCAGGCATATCCATTGTTTTCCACCAGCAGTGGCGAGACACCGGGAAGGGGATGAAGTGGGATGCCAGCTGGAAGGCGTGCGCAGTCTCATTCTCCCCGATCCCAGTCAATGCCACTGAGCTGGTAACCCACCCCCGTAAGCCCCCGCCCACGGCATCGGCAGCGAGGATACACAGGGAAGGGTGCCCCACCACCACCAAGGGTAGCCTCCGTGATTTTAAATCTCACCGAGGTACATTTACCGGAATGGTGCCCCAAAGAAACAGAGCAGCTATACCAAGCCCTATTGAAGGACATGTTCAGGAAGTTTTATGAGTTCGATTTTGTCAATGTTGACAAAACCGAACTGTACACCACACACCGTGAGTTTTTGGGTAGGGCAGGGAGACAAAGAAGGGGAGTATGATGTTTTTACTGCGTTTAATACTGGGTCCTCTGTCATCAACAGTCTGGATGACATAGAGCTGCAGACCCAGATAAATGGTTCAAAAACACAGCTAGGAAGATATTAATGGATGAGAACAAAGTAATGGGCTCGGAGTTGCATGAGGACCAGGCCATGACGGTCCATTTAAAGGAGATCATAGCGGAGTTGGAGAAGCACACAAAGACGGTAAATGCCCTCATAAGGGAGGACAGAAATGCTTCTGACCAGGCTGCACAGAATGAGGTGTGCGTACTATATGGGGCATGGTTGCTGGGCGAGGGCCGCAGTAATCTGAAGGATTTAAAACAGGGTTTAGTCCTCTCCTGGATCAGCAACAAACACCTCGCAGCCCTCCATCTGTTTGAGAATGCATTAAGCCCGTGCCCACTCCGGCTAGCTTCCGAAGCCTACCCAGTTCCCGTGGATTGTGGGCGGTCCAACCACACAATCATGGGAGTAGTAGTTAGGATGCCGGTCATGGGTAGGACAGCCCGACCCGCACCGGTATATGGGGTAGAAAACATTGGAGTCATTCAAGGGGGTGCACACATTCACTTCACAGCAGTCCCACCTTACGTCATTAAGTGGGAGCACACTATGACAGGTACTGACCTCTCAGGGTGCCGGAGCCGGGGAGCACACATAATCCTGTGTCCCCAGCACTTGAATGCCTATTCAAAACTGCAGTGCAGGTTCAGAGCTGCTGGCGCGAAACCTATAAATTATACCATGGAGGCAATGGCACAAGGCCATGTTTCCCCGCAGGTAGCATATATAGGAGGTGGGACATATTGTGTCACCACCGGCGCGTCCCACTACCAGCATGGACAGCATAGCTGGTATCCGGTTAGTGACAGCAGTTTCTGTTTTAAACCCGAGGCAGAAGTTCAAGTGGCCCAGGAGCGAATTGTCCCCATTCCTGGACCCGCCACTGTTCACCTCACTGTGAAGGAGAATTTTACCAATTTGCAGAAGTACGTAGCGCATTTCGGCTATGAAATTCCCCCTCTCCCTGAACACTGATGTAAGAAAAAGGAGACTTACCATCAAGTAACTTTAAAGTAAGCTTTAAGTAACTTATAAACACATTATATACACAAGAGAGGTCTTTACCATGCCTCTGGTAGAAGCCTCTTACAATACTGAACAGACCAGTATTTATACCAGTCCAACAGGAAGTGACATATGACAGGAAGTGAGGTATGTACACAGTTCATAGTTCATAGTTCACAGGAAGTGATGACATAACTTCCCGGAAGTTATCATTTTATTCACATTCTTCCCTCCTGCAGGATTAGGAGGCTGTGGTCTACCTTTTGGTCCGCAGCCGCCGAACAAGGAAGAGTCGCTTTCTCCAACTGTTTTTTGAGAAGGTTAAAGGCTGCAACAGCTGCTGTTCCCAGTGGAAATGATCTAGCATGCAGCAAGGGTTGGATTTTGTCCGAAAAATGAGGAATCCATTTAGCGTAGTATGCAAACAGACCGAGAGCCCGACGTAAAGAAGCCGGATTCTTAGGTGACGAGAGCTCTTGGAGCGGGCAAAGTCTTTCTGGGTCTGGCTTAATGATACCGTTGCCTACGCAGTAGCCAAGGATGTTGATGGTCGGTTGCGACTCAACAGATTTGGATTCATTCAGGGTCAAATTACGGCAATGGAGGGCATCCCGAAATATTTGGAGGTTGGAGTCGTGTTCCTGTTGATCGTGACCTGCAATGGTAATGTTAGCAAGATAGGGAAAAGTGTCCCTTAGGTTTTCCTGCTTAACCAGGCCATCCATTGCCCATTGAAAGACAGCCACTCCATTAGTAACCCCGAATGGGAGGCGACGAAATTGGTACAGCCGTCCATTAGCCTCAAAGGCTGTGTACTGTTTATCTGAGACCTTCAAGGGTAACTGATGATAGGCACTTTTTAAATCGTAAGTTGAGAACACTTTGTATTCGGCCAGTTTATTAACCATATCATCAATGTGTGGCAATGGGTAGGCGTCCAAGTCGGTATATTGATTGATGGTTTGCGAATAATCGATGCATAGTCGCTGTTTGTGAGGTTTTAGAGGGTTCTTGACAATGACGACTTGAGCCCGCCAGGGCGACGAACATGGTTCAATGATATCCTCTGCTAGAAGTCGAGAGATTTCAGCCGCAATAAAAGATTGGTCTTCCTGATTAAAGCGCCGCGATTTCGTTATTATCGGTTGGCATTGAGGCGGAATACTGGCAAATAATGAGGGTTCATCAAGTGAAGCTGCTGATAATGCACAAAATGGTAATTTAGACGGTATATTAGAAATAGTAAGTCCGGGTTTGGATCCACCAAACTCAATGGTGAGTTTCTTATGCTGTTTTTGGAAGTCCAGCCCTAAGAGGAGATCACTACATAAGTCCTTGAGCACCGAAAGTCGGGTGGAGGGATACATACGACCATGAAGTGTCATATCAACAACACAAAAGCCGGAGATTCTGGTATTAAGTGATGACTGGGCCATCGCAATTGCCTGGTCCGATGGGAAGACATGTAGTTTCAATTTCGCAACAATCTGTTCCTTAATGAAACTATCAGTACTTCCTGAGTCAATTAAGGCATCTAAGGTATGCCCTTTAATTGAAATTTTTGTGGCTGCATGAGACAGGTTCTGTGGGCAAGCAGCTGTAATTGGTGTCGTTGCACAGAGAGTGGCTAAAACTCTCGGTGTGCTTCTTCGGGAGAGAGCGCGAGAGGAAGCTTGATAGGTCCTAGCTGGAGCATCTTGATAGGCCCTAATTGGGGCAGTTCGGTAGGCCTTAGCTGGATTGGCCCTCGTAGAGGCCCTTGATAGGCAAACTTTAGCAAAGTGTCCTTTTTTCCCGCAATAACTGCAGATTGCATTGCGAGCAGGGCAAGTTTTCCTAGGGTGAAAAGCATCTCCACAAAAGAAGCATTCCTTCCTAGATTGCCAAGAGGCTGCTAAAGTGGGGTCGTCCTCCTCTTCTTCATCAGAATTATCAGAATTAGATTCCCCCATGATAGGGTTCACCTGAGACCGCTTGAATTGTCTGGTTGCAGCTACAGCAGCAGATCGAGATCTGGGCAGCTGATAGAGGTCTGCATTTCTCTTTGCCAAATCCAGTGAACAAGCTAGGTCAAAAGCTTTTTGTAGCTCAAGTGTTTTACTTTCTAGTAGACGCTGGCGTATAAATGGAGAGGCAATGCCGCAGATGAAAGCATCACGAATCATTTCTTGGCGGTACAGCTCAGCTGAGGCTGCCTGAAAGTTACAATCTACGCTGAGCCTGCGAAGTTCTTGCAGGAATTCGTCAATTGATTCCCCTGGCCCTTGTCGGGCTGTGGCCAGTAGATGTCTAGCATAGACCTCATTTGGGGTCTTCGCATACAGTTTCTTAAGTGCCTGAATCACCTCTTCGTAATTATCCCATTCATCAACATATTCAAACACTTTTGGGGTCACATAATTGACAAGTATCTTCAATTTAGCAGGAGCATCCGCTTTACATTCATCCAGAAAATTCTCAAAAGTACGATACCAATGCGTCCATACCCTGCCAGCTGCTGGTGTATTCAGGTCCAAGTCCAGACGAATCGGTCTAAGGATTTTCTCCATGATGGGTGGTTCCCTGGATCCTTAACTTCCGAGTTTGTCTGAAGGTCTAGTATTTGTCAGTGTAAATATTAAGTTACTTAAATTGATGTAAGAAAAAGGAGACTTACCATCAAGTAACTTTAAAGTAAGCTTTAAGTAACTTATAAACACACTATATACACAAGAGAGGTCTTTACCATGCCTCTGGTAGAAGCCTCTTACAATACTGAACAGACCAGTATTTATACCAGTCCAACAGGAAGTGACATATGACAGGAAGTGAGGTATGTACACAGTTCATAGTTCATAGTTCACAGGAAGTGATGACATAACTTCCCGGAAGTTATCATTTTTATCACAAACACCTTACCAAAATACGTAAAGCCTTTATAGTTTCGCAGAAACATTTTTACACTCTAGAGCAGAAAACAGTAGAGATAGGGGCTAAGATATTGGATATTGTGATTCCTCCCTGGTGGGACATTTTCAATAACATGTAGGTCCCTTCGTGGATCAGACTGGCTTCCCACATTCTCGTGGCTTGCCAGTTAGGGATAGTGTTGTATCTAGTCTGCATCCAATGCAAGGGAAAAGGTCAGTTGTTAGAGCTCCGAAACCAGAGGATCTGGAAGGAACATTATGTGAAGATGGAGGGAGATACCCCCGTTTCAGTTTTTCCCTTGAATTTTTTTTTGATTAAACGTTGTTTTTTTGTTTGTTGTTTTTAATAAAGATTTTGTGAATAAAGATGTATGTGTAACAAGTGGAGCAGGAGCGTTGGATCCCCTCCATGCTTCGATGTGTGTAAAAGACTGTAATTATTCTATGTATCTCTACGTACACTACAATTTCGTGGAATGGGAAGTGCATGTGTCGTGGGTATGTTAGATAGGTCATTACAGGGGAATGTTGACTATGGAGGGTCAGAAAATTTTGCTCACCTTGTAAGGATGATACTTCAAGCAAGTTTTAGTATCACAGGGTGGAGTGTAGGATTCACAAAATTTCCACATTCCCCCAAGGTTATTAATAAAAGGGACCATATGGACAATTTAAAAAGGGTACCCAAAGATGGCATCCGCACCTCGTGACCAAAAGCCTGTAAGATTTTAAAAGCTTGAACTCTGCAGCTCAGAACAAGCAGCTTTGGGAAATCGAAACTTAAAATGCATTTCTGTGAAAAGGACTTTTGTGTTTGAAGGGCCAGACAGCTAAGCAAACATTTGAATATGCATTTTCGTCAAATTGGAACAGATCAACCCAGTTAGGCCTAAACATGAGGCCATTAGTTTGTCCACATAAATAATCAGAAACAGCTTAAGGAAGCCATCGAGGCTGGACAGGCCGATTAAAATGCATTAATGACAATACAGCCCGGACATCAGGCCATTAGGTGCGATAAACGGCCATCTAAAAACAGTTATTTTAGATTGGTACAATCATTTAAAACAGCCCGCCAAAATTGAAACAATGGGCTAACCTGATTTGGCGCGCAGATAAGGGGCCATCGAAAGGAGTATAACTGTAGGCCCTTAGTAGCAATCGCTCTCTGGTCTATCTTGTCTTGTCTCTTGACTCTTGCTCTGCTTGGGCTACCGCCGCTCGTACTCGAGCCCTGGCCTCGTGGCGAGTTCTCTTCTCGCTCCCCGCATTAAGTTGCAACCAAGGACATCCATACCAACGCGGGAGAGGGGAACGAAACCCGAGTCCAAAGTCACCCAGGACACCCGGGCCACGAGAGAGGGCAGAGGAAACAAGGCGAGATGAACCAAAACAAAGAGTAAGGTAGACCCAACAAAGAGCAGAGAAGGGCAGCAGAAGATGTATTAATTAAAACCGAGCACCGAGTTACAAGCTGACGCTCGGGGAAGAAAATATCTGACAGTGAGACTAAGTTGGTTGGGTGAATCCTGCAAATAAGCTGGCGCTTGCGGGGCAAGCCTCTTGTTGAACACTGCGAATAAACGCAGGTGTCCACGCCATAACGAATATGTTGGCGTGCTCAGAATGGGTTGTAAAATCTAAGCAGTAAAGACTGCTTATCGTCTCATTGATGCAATGTTACCGCCGACGACCGCCCGAGGGAGAAGAAGAAGAGAACCCATCGCGACGAGATGATGACGGTAGCTGAGGAGAAGAAAGGTGTGCCACAGCAGCAGCTCCAGCACCGCGCCCTGAAACCACGTGGCGACAGAGTACCCCAAAGGATAGCAGCCCAGACCTCAAAATAGCGATTGCTGAAACAACAGGTTTTGCCTTGGATTGGTGAACATGGATTCCTGGCCCCTCATAGTTTAATCTAGTTAGGTATCGGAGTGGGATAAGGATAAGGGGATTGTTAAAGTAGTTGTTTTTCCCTCGATGTGCCGTGTGTTCCCCATTCCCTGTATATAAGTATATAGTTATAGTGTTACATGCCTGTAATTGTTTCTCGACCAGTAATTTTCTCATAAGACTGTGTTTTCATTTCTGTTTTAATAAAATCTTGGTTTTCTTACACCAAACCACCTGCCTACTCGAGTCTTTCTGTATCGCCGCCTGTACCTAAGTCCGGTGTCTAGAACCCAGGGGCGCGAGAGTGATTCGAACCGCTCACAGGCAGTCAGGGGCATAACTGACTGGGCGCACGCGCCACCCGCCACCCCCTACACTTTTGCTAATAAAAATAGGAATAACATCTGTCTTTCTCCGGTCCTGAGGCACCTCTCCAGTATTGTGATTCTGGAAGATTTGTACCAGAGTTCCTGCAAATTTCCTTAAGGATCCAGGGATGGATCTTATCCGACCCCTGAGATTTATTCACCTTAATGTTGCACAGCTGTTCGGCAACCGGATTAAAATACCTCAGTGGGAGAAAAAAAGAAAGAACTTGCATTTATATAGCACCGTTCACAACCTCAGGGCATTCTAAAGTGCTTTACAGCCAATGAAGTACTTCTGAAGTGTCGCCAATGTTTTAATGGAAGCAACACAGCAGCCAATTTGTCAGAGGAGGCGTGGGTCCCCAATGGAGGGCTCCCTATGCGGGAGTCCTCCCTTTATCTATTGGGGACTTGGCCTGGAGGGTGTTGCATGGGGTAATCCCGTGCAATAAGGTTTTAAGTTGGTTCACGGACTCCCAGGCCACCTGCCTTTTCTGTGGCCTAGAGGAGTCTGTGTTCGATGTTTATGCTGAATGTGAGAGGTTACTTCCTGAAGGGGCTGCTCCTCAATTTTTGGCTGCACTTCAGTCCCACGCTCCTGATCTTTGGTCACCCGGTGCGGAGGGGAGTGGGCAAGTCGGAGGACCTCCTCGTGGGCCTGCTCCTGAGCCTGGCCAAGGTGGCCATTAACGGGCCCAGGCAGCAGGCGGTAGAGGGGGTCGCTCAGCCCGACTGCCTGCTTCTCTTCCACGGCCACGTTTGCGCCCGGGTGGCCCTGGAGATGGAGCATGCGGTGTCCGCCGGCACACTCGAGGCCTTCCGCGGCCGGTGGGCACTGCAGGGATTGGAGTACTTCATCACCGCAAGGAGCAGTATTTTAAATCAATTTGTTAAGTTTCTGTTAAACTTTTTTGTTAATTTACAATCTTTATTTGTTGTGCCCCAATAAAAAGGGGGCACGCGTTTAAGTTTAACAGGCAACAGCTTCTGATAAAAAAAGATTCAGCAATCTCCCACAATGTGATAACTGTTTCTATAGTTTCTATAGTTATATAAAAAGAAAAAGGGTGGCTAAAGTAAATGTTGGTCCCTTAGAGGATGAGACCGGGAAATTAATGGTGGGAAACATGGAGATGGCAAACACGCTGAACAATTATTTTGTATCAGTCTTTATGGTAGAGGACACTAAGAATATCCCAACACTGGACAAACAGGGGGTTCTATGGGGGGAGGAGCTAAATACGATTAAAATCACTAAGGAAGTGGTACTTGGTAAAATAATGGGACTCAAGGCGGATAAATCCCCTGGACCTGATGGCTTACATCCTAGGGTCTTGAGGGAAGTGGCGGTAGGGATTGTGGATGCATTGGTAATAATTTTCCAAAACTCCCTGGACTCAGCAAAGGTCCCAGCAGATTGGAAAACTGCTAATGTTTATTTAAAAAGGGTAGTAGGCAGAAGGCTGGAAACTATAGACCTGTTAGCCTAACATCTGTGGTTGGAAAATTTTAGAGTCCATTATTAAGGAGACAGTAACGGGACATTTGGATAAACATAATTTAATAGGACAAAGTCAGCATGGTTTTATGAAGGGGAAGTCATGTTTGACAAATTTGCTTGAGTTCTTTGAGGAAGTAACATACAGGGTGGATAAAGCGGAACCAGTGGACGTAGTGTATTTAGACTTCCAAAAGGCATTTGACAAGGTGCCACATAAAAGATTATTGCTCAAGATAAAAAAATCATGGGATTGGGGGTAATATTCTGGCATGGGTGGAGGATTGGCTATCTAACAGAAAGCAGAGAGTTGGGATAAATGGTTCGTTCTCAGACTGGCAATCAGTAACTAGTGGTGTTCCGCAGGGGTCAGTGCTGGGTCCCCAACTCTTTACAATCTATATTAATGATTTGGAGGAGGGGACCGAGTGTAACATATCAAAGTTTGCAGATGATACAAAGATGGGACGGAAAGTAGTGAGTGAGGAGGACATAAAAAACCTGCAAAGGGACATAGACAGGCTAAGTAAGTGGGCAGAGATTTGGCAGATGGAATACAATACTGGAAAGTGTGAGGTTATGCACTTTGGCAGGAAAAATCATAGAGCAAGTTATTATCTTAATGGCAAGGAACTGGAAAGTACTGTGGTACAAAGGGATCTGGGGGTCCTGGTGCACGAAACTCAAAAAGTTAGTATGCAGGTGCAGCAAGTGATCAAGAAGGCCAATGGAATGTTGGCTTTTATTGCAAGGGGGATAGAATATAAAAACAGGGAGGTATTGTTGCAGTTGTACAAGGTATTGGTGAGACCGCACCTGGAATATTGCATACAGTTTTGGTGTCCATACTTAAGAAAAGACATACTTGCTCTCGAGTCAGTACAAAGAAGGTTCACTCGGTTAATCCCGGGGATGAGGGGGTGGACATATGAGGAGAGGTTGAGTAGATTGGGACTCTACTCATTGGAGTTCAGAAGAATGAGAGGCGATCTTATTGAAACATATAAGATTGTGAAGGGGCTTGATCGGGTGGATGTGGTGAGGATGTTCCCAATGATGGGTAAAACTAGAACTAGGGGGCATAATCTTAGAATAAGGGGCTGCTCTTTCAAAACTGAGATGAGGAGAAACTTCTTCACTCAGCGGGTAGTAGGTCTGTGGGATTTGCTGCCCCAGAAAGCTGTGGAAGCTACATCATTAAATAAATTTAAAACAGAAATAGACAGTTTCTTAGAAGTAAAGGGAATTAGGGGTTACGGGGAGCGGGCAGGAAATTGGACATGAGTCTATGTTCGGAACAATCATGGTCCTGTGGGTAACGGAGCGGGCCCAGGGGCCGTGTAGCCTGGTTCTGCTCCTACTTCTTGTGTTCTAATTATGTGTTAGATTTCAGGAGATGGTTCTATTCCTGTTCCTGGCTGGGGTGGAGATCACCTTTTACAGAAGGTAAGTACTGTAGAAAATATAGGGACAGTGATCTCCTAGACGAGTTTCGATCGCCTAGATGGGTCAGAGAGGAATTTCCCAGATATTTTTCTCCCAAATTGGCCATTGGGTTTTTTATCTGGTTTTTCGCCTCTCCCGGGAGATCACATGGGTTTGGGAGGGATGTTGAGTGATAGTAGATTTGAGGTTAGGATCAGATCAGCCATGATCTTATTGAATGGTGGAGCAGGCTCGAGGGGCCGATTGGTGTACTCCTGCTCCTATTTCTTATGTTCTTATGTTCTTATGTAAGTGGGGGGCTTCTTTTAACTGGTTTAAGATAATTCACCTGGTCAGGCAGCCTTGCTGCTACACTGTAAACCAATTTCCAATGGACCAATTTTAAAACAGCGGTTTCGAATCGCTACCCCACCTTCCAGTTCTGACTGCAGGACTTATAATTAATGATATTAAAATGGACACGTGGTTTGGATGAGAGAAAAATCAAGTTTTATTAACTAAAAGAAACTATAATCAAATATCAAACTATACCACACGAACACAGTAATTACAGTAAAATTGCTTAAATGGGGGAATGCAGATGGTAAAAATGAGGGGTAAGTGACTACAATGTTGATTAAACAATCTTAGCAATATCCCCTTAATTACCATCCCCCAACTCCTTACTAGGTTACTTTGCTGAGGAGTCAGAAACTCTGCTCACATGTGGTCCAGCAAAGTGAGAGAGAGAGAGAGAGAGAGGCTCACCTGTGGTCCAGCGAAGTGAGAGAGAGAGAGAGAGAGAGAGAGAGAGAGAGGCTCACCTGTGGTCCAGCGAAGTGAGAGAGAGAGAGAGAGAGAGAGAGGCTTACCTGTGGTCCAGCGAAGTGAGAGAGAGAGAGAGAGAGAGAGAGCTCACCTGTGGTCCAGCGAAGTGAGAGAGAGAGAGAGAGAGAGAGAGGGAGAGGCTCACCTGTGGTCCAGCAAAGTGAGAGAGAGAGAGAGAGAGAGAGAGAGAGGTTCACCTGTGGCCCAGCGAAGTGAGAGAGAGAGAGAGACTCACCTGTGGTCCAGCGAAGTGAGAGAGAGAGAGGCTCACCTGTGGTCCAGCGAAGTGAGAGAGAGAGAGAGAGAGTGAGAGAGGCTCACATGTGGTCCAGCGAAGTGAGAGAGAGAGAGAGAGAGAGAGAGAGAGAGAGGCTCACCTGTGGTCCAGCGAAGTGAGAGAGAGAGAGAGAGAGAGAGAGAGAGAGAGGCTCACATGTGGTCCAGCGAAGTGAGAGAGAGAGAGAGAGCGAGAGGCTCACCTGTGGTCCAGCGAAGTGAGAGAGAGAGAGAGAGAGAGAGGCTCACCTGTGGTCCAGCGAAGTGAGAGAGAGAGAGAGAGAGAGAGAGAGAGGCTCACATGTGGTCCAGCGAAGTGAGAGAGAGAGAGAGAGAGGCTCACCTGTGGTCCAGCGAAGTGAGAGAGAGAGAGAGAGAGAGAGAGAGAGGCTCACATGTGGTCCAGCGAAGTGAGAGAGAGAGAGAGAGAGAGAGCTCACCTGTGGTCCAGCGAAGTGAGAGAGAGAGAGAGAGAGAGAGAGAGCTCACCTGTGGTCCAGCGAAGTGAGAGAGAGAGAGAGAGAGAGCTCACCTGTGGTCCAGCTAAGTGTGTGAGAGAGAGAGAGAGAGAGAGAGAGGCTCACCTGTGGGCCAGCAAAATGAGAGAGAGAGAGAGAGAGAGAGGCTCACCTGTGGGCCAGCAAAGTGAGAGAGAGAGAGAGAGAGAGAGAGTTCACCTATGGTCCCAGGAAGTAAAGAGAGAGTGATAGCTTCTCAGGAGCTATCATATATACCTTGTGAGCCCCCTCCCCCCTGCTGTTTGCCTGTCTGGAAAATTTGCGCCCAAAAAGTTCCAATTCACAAGAGAAATCTGTGATTGGCTAACTCAGTGGTTGGACTGGGTTAGTGTGTCTGCACTGTGGGGCCAAAATGTTCCTGCCCACACCCGGAGATAACCTGGGCTGAGACAAAAGGGAAATACAACTGCTCTATTGTTCAGAATGATAGGTGATTTAAACCCATTCAGTTCTTAAACGGTTGCAGATCAAAGGTCCATTTCAGGGTTTCAGTGTCTCATTGACTGTGAGTGCCTTGAATTGCTGTGTAGACATAGCAGTTACAAATCGATTGTCCTGTGGTCAATTCTCAAGTGGGCAATTGCTTAAGTCAATAAACAACTTCAAGTGCTGAGAGGGAAACTCCCTTTGATTGGCAGGTCTGACTCACAGCCACTGTATCCTCCCACTTATACACACAGGCAACTCGAGCTGCTTGCTGCTCCTTTTGGCCAAGCTTTCTGTGGCCATTTTAAAACCTTTTGTGATTGCCCAAACTCCAGGGAACGACTTTATTAAGATGTACTGTCTCAAGGTGTGTGAATATTTTCCACAGAATTCCTCGACTCCCGTGTTGTCCACGTTCTTTCCATCTCAGAACAGTCTTTTTGTGGTTCTAGGCACATTTTAATACATTGTAGACAAGTCACATCACCCAATTCTTCGTCCACAATGTAGAACAGTATTTTCAATCTTCAGGGAAATAGGGGAAATTTTGCAACCCCTACATTCCGCCCTTTTGATACTCCCAACTTGCTTGTAGTATCAACTCGAAGGAGTGAGCAAAATTTTCAGACCCCCTCACAAACAACCATCCCCTGTATTTACCTAACAGCTATCTGCCACTGATCCCCCAAACCGTCCTTTCCCCGGTAGGCATCTTACAGATACATCAGTTTTCAATAAGGGGTCTCATACCCCTACACGCTTGTAAAATTATACAATGTAATCCAAATTTACAAACACATTTTACATTATAACTTATTACAAAATGTTGCAATCTTAGTTACACCATGTAATCAAAATGATCCCAAGCACGGAGAGGGTCCTACGCCTCTGCTCAACTTGGGGCTGTAACACAAAATACAAAAAAACTTGAACAACATGCTTAAATAAACCCCGACCATCATGTGCCAATGATGGGTCGCAAAATTCGAGTGGGTATTGCTCCTCCCACCCGGGCAGTAAATGTACCTTCCACCCCCTTTGATTGTCTTAAACTTTAAAACAGACAGAATGGATTTACAGACCAGCCTGCTCCGCCAGCCCTGAGCCGTTCCCTTGTCCCTGTGTGGAGGTGGGGTACCCCTCATGTTTAAAATTCCCTGGCACAGACCGAGACTGGGGAGTATGGGATCATGACTCCCAGTCCCTCCCCCTCCTGTCTACCCTCGACTGGCTGCAGGAAATGATGGGTGCCTGTGTGGCGGCTCTCCCTGGCCCCACACTGAAACTTGGATCCCAGATCCGGCCACCCACTCATCCTTCCCAGCCACACTTACCCTCTTTGCCCGTGGGCCCCGGGTGAGTTCCTCCCTCCCCCGACCGCACCCACGTGACTCTTGGGTCTCCCCCTCCTCTATACAATCTTTCCCGGGCCATCACCACCCACCCCCGGGGAACGCGTACCTATCAGACAAGGCGCCCGCGCTTCCCCATCATGATTCCTCAACAGCGAGGTCTCCCGCATGTGAACTTCGGTCAGGATAGTGCTGGGTTGGGGGCCATGCCCCACCCAGCTGGGGCCATCTCCTCCCCGTAGGAGGAGTAGGCAAGTTCCTCCGGACCCTGTCCGGTTTTTCCCGAAGGTCGCTGCGGGGTCTCCTGGATTCGTCCAGTGGCGAGGTGATCCCCAACATTCTGTATCCATAACTTCATTCGATGCCCAGCTCGGGCTGGGCGAACATGGCTGCTTCATGGTCCAATCTCCTGCAAAACTTAAAGGGACATGCAGCCAGGTCTCACTGACCTGCTGCCTTAGGTGGAGACATGGTCAGGTCCCTTGACCTCGGACCAAAATACAAACATTTGGCACACATGTAAACTTAAAGGCCTAGAAATTCAGTTGGGCGCGCCAGCCGTTAGCGCCTTAGGGGGAGTAGATCTCGAGCACTAGGCGCTTATCGCCCGGGCGCAGTGCGATCTGCGCCTCTCCCCAACTTCAGGACACATTTAGCGCCGGCGCAAAGTCTTAGCGCGCGCCCTGCTGCGCGCGCAGATCATGACGTCATTTAATAGTGCAACGCCCTTTGTGCGCCCCAAACCGGAACTTCACTCGCGCCGGCCCTTTGTGCGCCAGGCATCCCGAGCGACTGTGAAGTGGAACGGTACACAGGCCAGCCGGGCCGGGGGGAGCGCTAATTAAAGGGCACTTACCCAGCAGTATAAAGGCCAGCCATTTTGCAGCATTCACTCTTGTGCAACGGTTTTTTGGACAGAGACCAAGGAGGAGAGTTTACTGCTTTGGACCAACACTTGGACAGGTATTTTTGGCTCAGGCCAGAGCTTACCAATTGTCTTTGCCTTCATTCAGAGCTCAGTGTTTGCCAACATATAATGGGGGCTGCATTGGGTGGCAACGCTGAATTTCAGCCTTATGCCAGAAGGGCTTACAGACGCCGTGAGAGAGTGGCAGCCCTGGCTAGACGCAGAGGGGGCAACAGGCGTCGCCAACTGAGGCCTTACCCACGCAGGGTATACCGCCCGCAGACCTCCTATCTGACCATGTCTGCCGCGATGTGTGTTAGGAGGCTGCGATTCCGAAGGGAGGTGGTTGCAGACATCTGCCGGCTGCTTCAGAGAGATCTGCAGCCACAGCTGATGCGCAGGACGTCTCTGTCGGTGGCAGTGAAGGTGACGGTGGCTCTCAACTTCTATGCCTCCGGCTCCTTCCAGTCCGCTACTGGGGACATCGCTAACATCTCCCAGTTCGCCGTGCATTGCTGCATCCGCCAGGTGACCGAAGCCCTTTTCAGAAGGAGACATCAATTCATCTCCTTCCCCATGACCCTGGACAAGCAGCAGCAGCGTGCAGTGGGGTTTGCAAGAATAGCGGGCTTCCCCATGGTGCAGGGCGCGATTGACTGCACGCATGTGGCTTTGTGGGCACCTCTTGAGCATGCCGAGGAGTACCGCAACCGGAAGGGCTACCATTCCCTTAATGTACAGCTGGTGTGTGACCACAGGCAGCGCATCCTAGCTGTCAATGCCCGCTTTCCAGGCAGCAGCCACGATGCCTTTATCCTGCGACAGACAACTGTGGCTGACATGTTCCAGGCACAGCCTCCCCCAAGAGGATGGCTTATCGGGGACAAAGGCTATCCTTTGTGTACCTGGCTCATGACCCCGCTCCGCGCGCCCACGACCCCTGCTGAAGAGGCATACAACGAGAGCCATCAAGCGATGAGGAACCTCATAGAACAAACAATCGGCGTGCTCAAGCAACGGTTCCGCTGTCTCGACCGCTCCGGGGGAGCCCTCCAGTATTCGTAGGATCAAGTCTCCCAATTTGTCGTCGTTTGCTGCATGCTGCACAACCTGGCTATCCGCAGGACTCAGGCACTGCCACCTCACGTTGGACCACCACCTCAGGAGGAGGAGCAGGAGGAGCATGAGGATGACGAGGACGAGGAGTACCAGCCCAGGAGGGACGCACAAGGTCCAAGGGCCGCCCGTCGTCGGCTTATTGAACGTCACTTCTAGGCCCCCTGTCAGGGAATGGCTTGTGCCAATGATAGAACATGATTGCAGCCGCTCCGCAAGCCCTCAGCCGGTTAAGGCAACAAACACTTCAAAGATCAAACATGGACAATGTGAATAAATAAAATGCTTTATTGTACAAACTCTGGGCCCTTCCCACATGAAAACCAAAAACAGATGAAACCCCCAAAAAACACTCAAACACATTACTCGCTCCCACAACCTGGGGAGGATTAACAAAATAGGGCAACTAAAATGGCCGTCATTCTCGGCCTTCGTCCAAAACAAACATCACATCATCGGCCTTCAAAAAACAAACATCTAATTCTCGGCCTCAAGAAACAAACACAAATGGCCACACATTCGACTATTTGGCCCGCTATGGCGATGCCTTGGCCATCTTTGGGTGGCCCCTGCCCGCCCTGCTGCTCCGCCTCAAAGTAAGGCCATTGGCTGCTGCAAGGCTGGGGGCAGGCTCCTGAGGGGCACATGTCATGATGGCAGATGCCCTTGGGGGTCGGCCTAGTCGAGGTCTGGCCGTCGAGCGGCCGGCTGTTGATTGCTGCAGCTGTGGCTGGCCAGCATCAGTCGCTGCAGCAGCTCCTGGCAGCTCCACTGGGGGAGTGGCAGTGGCGGCTGGAGGAATGGCGGCAAGCTGGCGGATGGCAGGCGCTCGCTGGTCGCCTGAGACACTGGCACTCGCCCGGGCCAGCACTGCAGCATTCGCACCAATCTGCCGAGGGACAGGCCGATGTGCTGCTGCAGCGCGCCGGGTGCCCTGGCGATGCCTGGCTGACACCGCGAGTGTGGCAGCAGTGAGTGCCCGTGTTGACCTGTTCACTGACCGCAGCAGAGCAGCCAGTGACTGGACGGCACCACTAATCACCTGGCCAGTCGCTGACAGATCTGCCCGGTATTCTGCCCGACTGGTGGCCTCTAAGGGCCCGAACTCGGCCACACTCCGAGAGAGCGAATCAATGGATTCAGGCAACCATGCCACTGCCGCCATGAGCTCCGTGTGCCGGCGCTCCGAGTCCGCGGACAAGTCTTCGAGGCGTTCCATCTCCTCGGCGAAGAGCATCTCCTGACTGGAGGCCGGACTCTCCCTCTGGGGAGAAGGCCGCCGAACTGGCCGACCCTTCCTCTGTAGCTGGAGGCACTGGGCCCAGCAATTGGACTCCCCTCCGACGCATCCCCCCTCTGAGGAGAAGGCCGCCGAGCTTCCACCCCCCTCCCGCCCTTCTGCAGCACGCAGGTCCCAGGAGCTCCCCTCCCTTCGACACTTCCGCCACGCTGCCCTCCAGGGAAGACGTGTCCCCTACATTGGCCTTGGTGGCCGCGGCTGAGGGTTCCCCTGATGGGCCGCCTTCCTCTTGCTCCTCCTCCTGCTCCTCCTCGGAGGGTCTGTCACTGGCAAGTTGAGGGACCTCCTCTTGACCATCTGAAAGCAGGAAGGCACAAGAGTAGCTTTAGAGTGAGGAGAGGGCGTCAGTGCGGGATGCATGAGTGGTGGCATTCAGCGCATTGGTCGGACAGTGGCAAAGGATGTAGATCTGATGCGCAAGTGGGACGAGAGAGGTGCAAAAGGTGATGTCCTTACCATTGCTGCCCAGAACAGGGTCGGCATCTCCACATGCAACGGGCCCAATCACCCGGCCACCCATGAGGCGCTCCACGCGATGTTGCAGGTCGGTGAGTGGCTGGATATGGGGTCGTCCTCCCCCGGTTGCAGTCCGGCTCTTGCGATTATTTGCCAGCTTGGCCTGCAAGAGAAAGGACGGCCTCTAAGTACAGTGTGTCGCCGTGATCTTGTGTGCACTGCCTCCCATGGTGGAATAGCCTGGCCAGTGTGTTGCCATGATCTGGTGTGCACTGCCTCCCATGGTGGAATAGCCTGGCCAGTGTGTCGCCATGATCTGGTGTGCACTGCCTCCCATGGTGGAATAGCCTGGCCAGTGTGTCGCCATGATCTGGTGTGCAATGCCTCCCATGGTGGAATAGCTTGGCCAGTGTGTTCAGTGCAGAATGTGCAACTGATGCTCATGCCTGTGCCATAGCTGCTGGATGAAGGCTGGCCATTAGAGCTTTCAGGTCCCTTTGCCCATAATGTGAGGTGCACATGCAAGGATGAGGAGGTCATTGGAAAGGGTACTCACCCTGACAATGCGTGTGAGGTCATTTAACTTTTTGCGGCATTGGGCACCGTTCCTGGGGACGTCGCTGTTGGCTGACAGCTTGCTGGCGACATGCCTCCAGGCTCTCCTGTAGACGCGGACCGTCGCCTTCTTCCCATTGTCCGGGTACAAAACATGGCGCCTCTTCTCCACAGCAGCAAGCAGCACACTCAGATCACGCTCTGAGAAGCGCTGCGCACGTTCACGGGCCTTCTCCATGTCTTCAGGCGCTATTTGGGTCCAGCAGCAGTGTTCAGGCCTAGCTGGAGGGCTCCACTATCCAGGGCGTGGCAACAGACACAGTCGACCCTTCCCCCTTAAGAGCTGGCCGGCGCCAGGGTGTCTGCTGTCAGTCACGAGATGGCCGCACCTGCGCTGCGCCCGGCCTCGGCGCTATCGATCACCACCTCCGGCTTAGCGCCCAAAGAGAGGCGTCCAGCAGCAGTTTTAGCGCTCGCCCGAACTAGTAGGGCGAAGCTAATGAATATCGGAGAAGTGGCCTAGATTTGGCGGAGGCCGCAAACTTTAGCGGACGCCCCACTTTAGCGCCCCAAAAGTGGCGTCAATGAATTTCTAGGCCAAACTCTTTAAACTTAAACTTAAAACTAGTGATATCAACAAAACTTAAAATACACCTTAAAAGCACACTATATTCACACCAAAGCTATAAGACAGATGCCGCCCGTCTCCAGATGGCCAGGCTAATCTCTGGCACTGTCGCAGATTGCTGCTGACTGCAGCGAAGCTGGACTGCCTCCTGTCTCTGGTCCCCCGCAGCTTATGGCTGTTGAGTGGGGACCCCTGCCCTTTGGCTTCTCCCCAGTTTGGGAGACTGCCTTACTCCACTGTAAAGTGGGTGACCATTTTTTCTCGGGCTTGCGGACCCACTGAGACCTTCTGAGGGGCGTCTCAGTGGGGGAAACTTTGGCTGGCAGACCCTGAGCCAGGGTCGCAGCCCTAGCTGGCTGGGAACCTTCTCCCCCATGTCCAAAACCTGTTACCAGCCCCCCTGCAAGAGGAATTGCTATCCCTGCCCCCCCAGGGTCCCACATCATGGGGGGAACCATTCTAGAGGCTGGCTGGGAAGCTGGTCCCTTTAAACAGGCGACTGCGCCTGCACGGATCTCCTCCCCTGAGTCCCGCGGCAGAGGCTGTGAAGCCTGTGTCTTCAAACAAGCAGGTGTGCCTGCTCGAAAAAATTGAGGAAGAGCCGCTGTGGTCCCGCAGGCAACCGTGCCTGCGCGAACAATCTTTTCGGAGTCCCTCGGCAGAGGCGGTGAAGCCTCTGTATTCAAACAGGCGGCCGTGCCTGCGCAAACCTCCTCCCCCTTGTCCCACGGCAGAGGCTGTGAAGCCTCTGGCTTCAAACAGGTGATCGCACCTGCGCGGGAAAACAGAAGAGGGGCCGTTAGGGTCCCACAGGCAACTGTGCCTGCGCATCCGATTTATTTGAAAATGGTTGGAAGAACCGCTGAGTCTTCCAAGCAGGCCTGTGCGCCTACGCGTAAAAACTGAGCAGCAGGGATCTTTAAATGGCCGACTACACCTGCGCACTCGGCCTCACTGTGAGCAAGAGCCGCTAAGGGTTCCGGGTTCGCGACTGCGCCTGCGCGAACCCGGTGTTGGGGAACCTTTTCCCTCAGCCGCGCGGCTGCGCCTGCGCAGCCCTCCTGTTGGCAAAATTCTCCCCTCAGGCATGCGACCGCGCCTGCGCGGGAAAACTGAGAAAGAGCCGCTTGGGGTACGGGCTGGGGAACCGCGCCTGCTCGAGCAGTTTCAGTGAATGGAGTGGCAGCAGCCTGCAGATTTCTGATCCCAGGCTGCTGTTTCTCTGTTTCTGAGCCACGTAACCTTTTCAAATTTAAACTTTGGTTTGAATCTAAGCTTTTGCCAAAATTTAGGTCCCACTGGAGTAGGGAAGTGTCCCAATTTGTGGGCTGGACAACTTTTCCCTGGGAACAAGCCACAGTGCCTGGTTTTACCTTCAGTGAACTTGAACTTGTCTGGTGGGCAAACTCATGTTCTCTTACCCGGGTGGCTTTAAATGGGGAATTTTGGACTTGGACCTGCCTTTGGTCTGGGGCCAAAACTATCCCCTGTGTGCCTCCCTTGTCCTGGCTTTCTGCTACTGGACCTGCTCTACAGGGGTCCCAGAACTCTCCTTCCCTGTTCCCTGGCTTAAACAGCTTACTCTGCCCAGGAATGGCTCCTCCCCCCACACAAGCCACCGCAGTTGCCTGTGAACTTGTACCTACTGTGGGCTGAGGATTCCTATTCTCAGGCTCACTCCCAGCTGTCTGGTTGGGGTTGACTTTAAACCCCTTTCTTTCCAGTCCTTGTGGGGAGGCAGAGGTGGGCGAGGGAGCTGCAGCACCACTGATGGCTGCTCCCTTTCCCTGATTGGCCCTCATGAGAGATTTTAACATCTCCAGGACAGACTCGATTGTGTCTGTCTCTGCCTTCTGAGTTGGGGCAGCGGGGTTCCTGGCTGTATCATCTCTCCCAGGCTTTTTACAACCCCTGCGCCAGGGAAATAGGGGAAATTTTGCAACCCCTAAAATAACGACCAGCTAAATCTGTTTTAGGTGTTGGTTGATGGATAAATGTTGGCCAGGACTCCCCTGTTCTTCAAATAATATCATGGGATCGCTTACGTCCACATGAGGGGACATACGGGGTGAGGAGACATCACCTCCCCTCTCGCCTCCCCCGTCCCCTCTCACCCCCCTCCCGTCCCCTCGCAACCCCTCACCATCCTCTCCCCCCCACCTCCCCACCCTCCCACCCTCAACCCCCACCTCCCCACCCTCACCCCCTCCCCACCCTCTACCCACCACCACCACCCTCTCCCCACCACCCCACCTCTCCACCCCTCTACCCTCTCCACCCCCTCTTCTACCCTCCCCCTTTTCTACCCTTTCCCCCTCCACCCTTCCCTCTCCCCCCTTAGCCCACTCCTACCCTCTCCCCCTTTCCCTCACCAACCTCTACCTCCCTACTACCCACTCCTCCCTACCACCCTTCCCCCACCACACTCTCCACCACCCTCTCCCCCTTTTCTACCCTTTCCCCCACCCTCTCCCTCCTCCCCATCCACCCTCACCCTCTACACTGCCCACCCTTCCCCCCTCTTCTATCCTTTCCCCCCCACCCTCTGCCTCCACCCCAACACTTTCCCCTCTACCCCCGACCCTTCCATCTCCACCCATCCCCCTCTTTCCTCTCTCTACCCCCTCTCTCCTCTCCCTTCCCCCTCCGCCTCTCTCTACCCCCTCCTCTCTCTACCCCCTCTCCTCTCTCTAGTCCCCTCTCCTCTCTCTACCCCCTCCTCTCTCTCTACCCCCTCTCCTCGCTCTGTCCCCCTCCTCTCTCTACCCCCTCCTCTCTCTACCCCCTCCTCCTCTCTCTATCCCTCCTCCTCTCTCTACCCCTCCTCCTCTCTCTATCCCTCCTCCTCTCTCTGTCCCCCACCTCCTCTCTCTGTCCCCCTCCTGCTCTCTGTCCCCCTCCTCTCTCTGTCCCCCACCTCCTCTCTCTGTCCCCCACCTCCTCTCTCTGTCCCCCTCCTGCTCTCTCTACCCCCCTCCTCCTCTCTCTACCCCCTCCTTCTCTCTCTAGGCACCTCAAAGCACTGGAGAGGTACCACCAACACTGCCTCCACAAGATCCTGCAAATCCATTGGCAGGATATGTGCACCAACATCAGTGTTCTCGCTCAGGCCAACATCCCCAGCATCGAAGCTTTGACCACGTTCGATCAGCTCCATTGGACGGGTCACATCATCCGCATGCCCGATACGAGACTCCCAAAACAAGCGCTCTACTCAGAGCTCTGACACGACAAGAGAGCCCCAGGTGGGCAGAGGAAACGCTTCAAGGACACCCTCAAAGCCTCCTTGAAAAAGTGTAAGATCCCCAACGATTGAAGGCGGATAAATCCCCAGGAGCCTGATAATCTACATCCTAGTGTGCCGGAGCCACCAAAGGACTCAGATTGTTTGTACATAATTCCTTTAACAACATGTTTGCTACAGTCTGAGTCTGTACCTTTATTTATGCTGTTTAACTGTACAGAGTGTGGTTGCTTTAACAGCGCGGTTAAAACGTGATGACGTCATGCCGTTCATCACGTGACCCCCCACTGGCGGGAAAACGTGATGACATCATGACGTCAGCCACAGGACTGCAGGGGCAGTCCTCATGGAGCCTCCAGAGAGACCAGACCTACATTCGATGTTATCCTGCAGTTTATTGTTAAAGCCTGTTCATTTCATTAAAGTTCATTTTGTTTGATCGCCTGAGTAGAACTCAGTCTTTTAGTTAGGAACCCACGTTCCTACACTAGGGTACTTAAGAAAGTGGCCCGAGAAATAGTAGATGCATTGCTGATCATCTTCCTACATTCGATGGAATCTGGAACAGTACCCATGGATTGGAGGGTAGCTAATGTTACCCCACTAATCAAAAAAGGTGGTAGAGAGAAAACGGGGAATTACAGACCGGTAAGCCTGACATCGGTAGTGGGGAAAATGCTAGAGTCCATTATAAAAGATGTAATAGCAAAGTGTTAGATCCGTGTATCTTCATGTTGTGTGTCCTTCACACGGTGGCATAGTGGTTAGCACTGTTGCCTCACAGCGCCAGGGACCAGGGTTCGAATCCGGCCTCGGGTGACTGTCGGTGTGGAGTTTGCACATTCTCCCCGTGTTTGCGTGGGTTTTCTCCGGGTGCTCCGGTTTCCTCCCACAGTCCAAAGATGTGCGGGTTAGGATGATTGGCTATGATAAATTGACCCTTAGTGTTAGGGGGATTAAATACGTGGGGTTACGGGGATAGGGTGGGATATGTGTTGGTGTAGGGGTTACGGGGATCGAGTGGGATATGTGTCGGTGCAGGCTCGATGGGCCGAAGTGGCCTCTATCTGCACTGTGGGGTTTCTGTGATTCTGTGAACTAGACAAGAGACTGCAGGGAACAATCAACAGGTGTTTACTGGATGAGGGTTACTCTAAAACTAACTATACAGATCCCTACTCAGGATTTATATACAGGTGTGGTCACTGCCGGTACTGCAGTACACAGGAGCTGTAAAAAGTAGTTCTCCCCTTAAAGGTACATCCACTACAATTCCTCCCCTTTTAGATTAACAGTACCATAACATTCATTTAACAATTAAATATCAACTAATTACAATTAACACTTTTAGCATGCAACATTAACTGAAAATAGTCCATTTATAAATTCAGTCTTTGGGGCGGCTTCCTGATCCTTTCTGGGTAGCGCCTTTCCTGAGTGTCTTGCTCTTGGTGCGGAGGTGATTCTGGCCCCCTGTCGTCGGTTGGGTCATCAGCTTCTGATGCTACTGTTTCTGGGGTAGATGCTATCTGTATATCGGGTCCATCACCAGGTACGCGAGACATGGGGTTGACTCGTTCCTGTGACTCTAGGATCTGGTCAGCATGGCGTCTCACAATGTTCTCCCCAACATCCACTGTGTACATTAGTGGCCCCTGCCGTGTGCATATAGTTCCTGGTTGCCATTTCTCTGTTCGGTAGTCGTGGGCCAAGACTGGTTGCCCTACATTGAAGCTCCTTGTCGGCTTCTCATTGATGTGCTGGAATTGCTTATTCTTAACATCTCTTCGTACATTTGGTCTGAGCAAATCCAGACGAGATCTCAACCTTTGGTTAAAGAACATCATGGCCGGGGTCTGGTTGGTGACTGCATGTGTCGCATTTCTGTAGGCTAACAGGAAATTGTCCACCTTATGCTGCAGTGGAATGTCGTCATCGCACATGGCCTTTACTGCTTTTTTAAAGGTTTGTACGAACCTCTCAGCCAATCCATTTGTGGCTGGATGATACGGGGCGGATGTGTAATGCCTTACCCCATTCCTTTTCATAAATCTTCGAAACTCTTTGGACACAAACTATGGTCCGTTATCAGAGCAAATCTGCTCTGGCAAGCCGTTCCTGGCAAATATGGTCCGTAGGACTGCAATAGTTTTCTCCGTGGTGGTGGAGGACATTTTGATCACCTCAGGCCATTTCGAGTGCGCATCCACGGCTATTAAAAACATTGAGTCCATGAATGGACCAGCAAAATCAATATGCACCCATTGCCATTGGGATGAGGGCACTCCCATGGGTGTAGAGGGGCATGTGGTGGTGCATTTTGGACCTTCTGGCATCCTGAGCAGCTCTTTGTCAGGTCCTCGATTTGCTGATCGATCCCCGGCCACCACACATAAGCCCTGGCAAGGCTTTTCATTTTCACCCCTCCCAGATGGCCTTCGTGAAGCTCATTGAGCACTCTCTCCTTTATCTTGGGTGGAATTACCACTCGGGATCCACACATCAAGGTCCCCTGGCATACTGACAGCTGTTCTCTTCTGGATGAGAATGCTGGCAACAGTGAGTCGCCATGTGTTGGCCATCCCTTCACCGTCAAATCATATACCCGAGACAGTGTCGGGCCATTTCGGGTCTCCTTCTCTATATCTGCGTTAGTTACTGGCAAGCGTTCAATTATAGTCGAATAAAATATTTCGACAGGGTCCACTGCTGGTGCTTCCTCCGCAGTAGGCAGTGGCAGGCGTGATAGCCCATCAGCGTTTCCATGCTGTTTCGTGCCCTTATTCTCGATTTCATATTGGTTCGCCCCTAGAAAAAGGGACCATCTTTGTAGCCGTTGCGCAGTCATCACCAGAACGCCCTTCTTTGGATTAAAGATGGAGACAAGTGGTTGGTGGTCAGTCAGCAAGGTGAACTTCTGCCCGTGCAGATAGTGGTTGAACTTTTTCACTCCCCACACTAGGCTGAGGGCCTCCCTGTCAATCTGGGCGTAGTTACGCTCGGCTGAGGTTAGTGACCGAGACGCAAAGGCTACTGGCCTCTCCAAGCCGTCCGGGAATTTGTGCAACAGCACCGCTCCAATACCATAGGGTGATGCATCACACGCCAACCGAATTGGTAGTGCTGGGTTGAAATGAGCCAACACCTCTTTTGATGTGATCAATTCTTTGCACTCCTGGAAAGCTCATTTACATTCGTCATCCCACTTCCATGGTACCCCCGTTTGCAGTAGGGTGCTCAGTGGGTGTAGTACTGCAGACAAATTCGGCAAGAACTTATGGTAGTAGTTCACCAGCCCGAGGAACGACCTCAGTTGTGACACATTTTCCGGTGCTGGAGCCTTGACTACTGCCCCAATCTTTTCAGGGGACTTATGTAACCCCTCTTCATCAATAACGTGGCCACAATACGAGATCTGCTTCTGGAAAAACTCGCATTTGTGGCGATTAGCTCGGAGCCCATATTCTTTCAATCTAGTGAGCACCTGCTCCAGGTTGGCGAGGTGATCTCTGTCATTTTCGCCCGTGACCAGGATGTCGTCCAAATAACACTGGGTCCCTGGAATCCCTTGCAGGACTTGATCCATTGCCCTTTGCCAAATAGCCGGAGCTGATGCTACCCCGAACACCAGCCGGTTGTATTGGTAGAGACCTTTATGAGTGTTGATCGTGAGGTACTGTTTCGAGGCTTCGTCTACCTCCATTTGCAGATACGCCTGGGCCAGATCAATCTTAGTGAAGCGTTTCCCTCCAGATAGTGAGGCAAAAATATCTTCAATCCGCGGAAGCGGATGTTGTACCGTGTGATGGACTGGGTTCACTGTCACCTTAAAGTCCCCACAGATGCGAACCTTCTTTGGTTCCCCAGGCGTATTACTCAACGACCTCTTCATTACAGGAATGATGGGTGTAGCCCACTCGCTCCAGTCCACGTTGGACAGTACTCCTGAACGTTCCAAACCTTCCAGCTCTGCTTCGACGGCTGGGCGGATCGCATAAGGCACCGGTCTGGCCTTAAAAAACTTTGGGCTTGCATTTTCCTCTATTTTGATCATCGCTGTTATGCCTTTTAGTGTTCCGAGTCCCTGCTGGAACACTTCTTGTGCATCAGTTAGCATTTTTGACAGTCGTCCAGGTGTGACGTCGTCATCCTTTTTGGCATCTACAGTCAGTGCTTGTATGGAATGCCAATCTAGCTGTATCTTCCGGATCCATTCACATCCTAGTAGTGGTGGCCCTCCATCTGGCAATACATATAGGTCCATTTTTGGTGTTTCCTTGCCGTTATATATAACGTTCACCCTTATTTTTCCTTTGGGGCAGACTTTTTGCCCCGTGTACGTCTTCAAGACAATCTTTGTATCTCTCAAGGGTATGTGTGAGAATAGCCACTTGTAGTCCCTTCGGTTTATGACTGTTAGGGCTGATCCTGTGTCCAATTCCATTTTCACTTGGACTCTGGCTATCTTGAGCGTGACCCAGATAGTGTGGTGATCCTCCATTTTGATCACATTATGTAGTTTCAGACAACCCAGCTCCTTGCTTCCGGAGTCTGTATCACTTTTCTGTTCATCTGAACTACCCTCCGTCACCTTATGTACCTTCTTGTACTTCTCCTGTGGAGATTTCTTGCTGCTGGTTTTCTTTCCCGACCTGCAGACTCTTGCTATGTGTCCTACTTTTCCACACTGTCTGCACACTTTGTCCTTGAACCAGCAATCATTATGTCGTGTGTTGTTCTGCCGCAGCGATAGCACTTCACTGTTCCGTATGACATTTCATTTGTGCCATATTCTTGCGGTCTCCGTTGTATCTCTGCAGCGCCCCGTGCGGCTGCTTCGTGTGATACTACCATGCTGAAAGCCTTGTCCAGCGTAAGATCCTTTTCTGATAGAAGCCGTTTCTGGGTTCCTTCACTTTGAAGCCCACACACAAACTTGTCCCTTAAAGTATCTGCTAGTCCCGTTCCAAACTGGCAGTGTTTCGATAGCTTGCACATTGATGCGCTATCAATAACTCAAAAGACTGAGATTAAGCGAGTAATTAACAGGCTTTTATTAACAAGAGAATGAAGGTGTGCCTCGAGTGGTCGACCGGTCCAGAATACAAAGGGGCTGTGGAGCAGTCACCTTTATACCTGGATTCGTGGGTGGAGTCAGCCGAGGCATGTACAGGCATGTACACAGTGGAATACAAACAGTGGTTTACCACACACAGTTCCGTTAAATACTCAGCATTACTTTCATCTTTATGCTGGTTCCTTTTGTGAAACTTAAACCTTTCTGCTATCAGCAGCGGTGTGGGGTTTAAGTGGTCCTGTAGGATTGACACTATGTTTTCAAAATCCTTTTCCACTGGCTTCTCTGGGGTTACTAAGTTTCGCAGTAAGCCATACGTTTTTGCACCCATTGAATTCAACAATACCAGCGCTTTCCTGTCATCTGGCACTTCATTCGCCTTGCAGTACACTTCTATGCGTTCGACATATGTCGCCCAATCTTCGACTTCATTGTCGAACGCTGTGACACTGCCACTCTTCGGCATCCCTGGGTGTGGTTAGACTGGCTCAAAATGGCGTCTCCCGCGCTCTCCCTTCTTCTCCGCTGTGGCTCAAAATGGCGTCTCCCGCGCTTTCCTTTCTTCCCGCGCTCTCCCTTCTTCTCCGCTGTGGCTCAAAATGGCGTCTCCCGCGCTCTCCCTTCTTCTCCACTGCGGCTCACAATGGCGTCTCCCGCACTCTCCCTTCTTCTCCACTGCGGCTCAAATGGCGTCTCCTGCGCTTTCCTTTCTTCCCCGCTGACGCTGCTCGGCCCTTGAACACCGGCTGCGCTCTGTGCATTTTCCTGCGCGCCTCTCTCTCTCGTTGAAGCTGCTCGGCCCTTGAACACCGGCTACGCTCTGCTCTCTCTCGTTGATGCCGCTCGGTCCTGAACACCGGCTGCGCCCTGTGCGCTTTACCCTCTCTCTTCTCCCGTCGACGCCGCTCGGTCTTGAACACCGGCTGCGCCCTGTGCGCTCTACCCTCTCTCTTCTCCCGTCGACGCTGCTCGGCCTTTTTCTGTGCCGTCGGTCGGCTCTAGCCACTGCTGTCCAGGAAGGGTCTGCGCCATACTTGTTGCCAGCCCGTTTTGCTGGACCACCGTGACTGGAGAACCAAGCCCAGCTCTCAACAGCCTCCTCTGCGATGCTCAAGTCTCCGCTGGATGGTCGACGCCCGTACTTCTGGACTCGGCCTTATTCTTTCACTGTTCTCCAGGAGCGAATCCCTGGGAGGTGATGCAGAGTTGCAGGTAGGCTTGAATCTTCTCGTCGCCAATGTTAGATTCGTGTATCTTGATGTTGTGTGTCCTTCAATAACTAGACAAGAGACTGCAGGGAACAATCAACAGGTGTTTACTGGATGAGGGTTACTCTAAAACTAATTGTACAGATCCCTACTCAGGGTTTATATACAGGTGTGGTCACTGCCGATACTACAGTTTACAGGAGCTGTAAAAAGTAGTTCTCCCCTTAAAGGTACATACACTACACAAAGCACTTGGAAAACAGTGACAGGATCGGACAAAGTCAACATGGGACTGGCGGGAAAACGTGATGACGTCATGACGTCAGCCACAGGACTGCAGGGGCAGTCCTCGTGGAGCCTCCAGAGAGACCAGACCTACATTCGATGTTATCCTGCAGTTTATTGTTAAAGCCTGTTCATTTCATTAAAGTTCATTTTGTTTGATCGCCTGAGTAGAACTCAGTCTTTTAGTTAGGAACCCACGTTCCTACACTAGGGTACTTAAGGAAGTGGCCCGAGAAATAGTAGATGCATTGCTGATCATCTTCCTACATGCGATGGAATCTGGAACAGTACCCATGGATTGGAGGGTAGCTAATGTTACCCCACTAATCAAAAAAGGTGGTAGAGAGAAAACGGGGAATTACAGACCGGTAAGCCTGACATCGGTAGTGGGGAAAATGCTAGAGTCCATTATAAAAGATGTAATAGCAAAGTGTTAGATCCGTGTATCTTCATGTTGTGTGTCCTTCAATAACTAGACAAGAGACTGCAGGGAACAATCAACAGGTGTTTACTGGATGAGGGTTACTCTAAAACTAACTATACAGATCCCTACTCAGGATTTATATACAGGTGTGGTCACTGCCGGTACTACAGTACACAGGAGCTGTAAAAAGTAGTTCTCCCCTTAAAGGTACATACAGTACACAAAGCACTTGGAAAACAGTGACAGGATCGGACAAAGTCAACATGGATTTACAAAAGGTAAATCGTGCTTGACTAATCTACTGGAATTTTTTGAGGATGTAACTGGTAAAATAGATAAGGGAGAACCAGTGGATGTGGTGTATTTGGGCTTTCAGAAGGCTTTTGAAAAGGTCCCGCATAAGAGATTAGCGTGTAAAGTTAAGGCACATGAGATTGGGGGCAAGATATTGACTTGGGTAGAGAACTGGTTGGCAGACAGAAAGCAAAGAGTTGGAATAAACGGGTCTTTTTCCGAGTGGCAGGCAATGACTAGTGGGGTACCGCAGGGATCGGTCCTTGGACCCCAGCTATTCACAATATACTGTATATTAATGATCTAGACAAGGGAACTAGATGTAATATCTCCAAATTTGCAGACGACACAAAGCTGGGTGGGCGTGTGTGCTGTGAGGAGGATGCCGAGAAACTCCAGGATGATTTGGACAGGTTGGGTGATTGGGCAAAAGCATGGCAGATGCAATAAAGCGTGGATAAATGCGAGGTTATCCACTTTGGTGGCAAAAACAGGAAGGCAGACTATTATCTGAATGGCAATAGATTGGGAGAAGGGGAAGTGCAATGAGACCTGGGTGTCCTTGTGCACCAGTCGCTGAAGGTAAGCATGCAGGTGCAGCAGGCGGTTAAGAAGGCAAATGTTATGTTGGCCTTCGTAGCGAGAGGGTTTGAGTACAAGAACAAGGATGTCTTGCTGCAGTTGTACAGGGCCTTGGTGAGACCACATCTTGAGTATCGTGTGCAGTTTTGGTCGCCTTATCTGAGGAAGGATGTTCTTGCCATGGAAGGAGTTCAGCGAAGATTCACTAGGCTGATACCTGGGATGGCAGGAATGACGTATGAGGAGAGATTGGGGCAATTGGACTAGTACTCGCTGGAGTTTAGAAGAATGAGTGGGGATCTCATTGAAACTTATAAAATTCTGACAGGACTGGACAGACTAGATGCAGGAAGGATGTTCCCGATGGTCGGGGAGTCCAGAACCAGGGGTCACAGTCTAAGGGTAAGGGGTAGGACATTTAGAACAGAAATGAGGAGGAATTTCTTCACCCAGAGAGTGGTGAACCTGTGGAATTCTCTACCACAGAAGGCAGTAGAAGCCAATTCATTAAATATATTCAAGAAGGAGTTGAATATATTTCTTAAGGCTAAAGGGATCAAGGGATATGGGGAGAAAGCAGGGACCGGATACTGCAATTGGATGATCAGCCATGATCGCATTGAATGGCGGAGCAGGCTCGAGGGCCAAATGGCCTACTCCTGCTCCTATCTTCTATGTTTCTATGTTTCTATATTTCTATGCTTCTATGACACCTGGGAATCCCTGGCCCAAGACCGCACAAAGTGGAGGAGAAGCATCCGGGAAGGCGCCAAACAGCTCGAGTCTCTTCGCCGGGAGCAAGCGGAAGCCAATCGCAGGCAGCGCAAGGAGCGCACGTCAACCCAAGCACCCCACCCACCCGCCCCTTCAACCACTATTTGCCCCACCTGTGACAGAGACTGTAGGTTCTGCATTGGACTCATCAGTCGCCTGCAAACTCATTTTTAATGTGGAAGCAAGTCATCCTCGGTTCCGAGGGATTGCCTAAGAAGAAGAGATCCCCCTCCTCCTCTCTCTACCCCCCTCCACTCTCTACACCCCCCACATCTCACTACCCACCCACCTCTCTCTACCCACCTCCTCTCTCTACCCCCTCCTCTCTCTACCCATCCCCCTCCTCCACTCTCTCCCCCTCCTCCTCTCTCTCCCCCTCCTCCTCTCTCTCCCCCCTCTCTCTCCCCTCTCCTCCTCTCTCCGCCCTCCTCTCTCTGCACCCCTCCTCTCTCTACCCATCCCCCTCCTCCACTCTCTCCCCCTCCTCCTCTCTCTCCCCCTCCTCCTCTCTCTCCCCCCTCTCTCTCCCCTCTCCTCCTCTCTCCGCCCTCCTCTCTCTAAGCCCCTCCTCTCTCTCCCCCCTCCTCTCTCTGCCCCCTCTCTCTGCCCCCTCTCTCTACCACCTCCTCTCCCTACCCCCTCCGCCTTTACCCTCCCCCCTCACCACTCTAAACTTCCCCCTCACCCCTCTACCCCTCCACCCCTCTACCCTCCCCCCTCACCCTTCTCTCCCCTTCACACCTCTCTTCCCCTCACCCCTCTCTCCCCCTCACCCCTCTACCCTCTCTCCCCCATCCTCTTTCCCCCTCCCCTCTCTCACCCCTCCCCCCTCTCTCCCCCCTCCCCCCTCTCTCCCCCCTCCCCCTCAATCGCCCCTCACCCCTCCCTTTCCCCCTCACCCCTCCCTCCCCCCTCACCCCTCTCTCCCCCTCACACCTCTCTCCCCCCTCACCCCTCTCTCCCCCTCACCCCTCTACCCTCTCTACCCCTCACCCCTCTCTCCCCCTCACCCCTCTGCCCTCTCTCCCCCTCACCCCTCTCTTCCCCTCACCCCTCTACCCTCTCTCCCCCCACCCTCTGTCCCTCCTCGCCTCTCTCCCCCCACCCTTCTCTCCCCCCTCAACGCTCTCTCCCCTCCCTCCCCCTCACCCCTCTCTCCCCCTCGCCCCTCTCTCCCCCTCACCCCTCTACCCTCTCTCCCTCACCCCTCTCTCCCCCCTCACCCCTCTCTCCCCCTCACCCCTCTCTCCCCCTCACCCTTCTCTCCCCCCTCACCCCTCTCTCCCCCTCACCCCTCTACACCAGCTACCCCTCAAACCCCTACCCCCTCACCCCTCTACCCCCTGCCCCCTCGACCCCCCTACACCCCTCTGCCCCACTCCCCCCTCTACCCCCCGACACCTCTACCCCCTAATGCCTCTAACCCCCCCTCACTCCTCTTCCCCCTCACCCCTCTCTCTCCCCCTCACTCCTCTCTCACCCCTCACCCTTCGCTCCCCCCACCCCTCTCTCCCCCCCACCCCTCTCTCCCGTCCACCCCTCTCTCCCCCCTCACACCTCTCTCCCCCTACCTTCTCTCCCCCCTCACAGCTCGCTCCCCCCTCAGCACCCTCACCCCTCTCTTCCCCCTCAAGCCTCACTCCCACCCTCACAACCCCTCACCTCTCTCTCCCCCCTCACCCCTCTCTCCCCCTCACCCCTCTCTCACCCCACCCTCTCTCCCCCCTCACCCCTCTCTCCCCCCTACCCTCTCTCCCCCCTCACTCCTCTCTACCCCCTCACCCCTGTCTCCCCCTCACCCCTCTCTCCACTCTCACCCCTCTCTCCCCCCTTACCCCTCTCTCTGCCCCTCACCCCTTCACCCCTCTCTCCCCCTCACACCTCTCCCCCTCACCCCTCTACCATTCCCCCTCTCCCCCTCACCCCTCTCTCCCCCTCACCACTCTCTCCCCTCTCTCCCTCCTACCCTCTCTCTCCTCCTCACCCCTCACTCCGACCCTCACCCCCCCTCACCCCTCTCTCCCCCCTCACCCCTCTCTCCCCCTCACCCCTCTCTCCCCTCGCCCCTCTCTCCCCCTCACCCCTCTACCCTCTCTCCCCCCCACCCTCTCTCCCCCTACCCTCTCGCCCCCTTACCCACTCTCCCCCTCCCCCCTCTCTCCCCCACCCCCTCTCCCCCTCACCCCTCTCTCCCCCCTCACCCCTCTCTCCCCTCTCGCCCTCTCACCGCTCTCTTCCCCCCTCACCCCGCTCTCCCCCTCACTCCTCTACCCTCCCTCCCCCACTCACCCCTCTCCACCCCCCGCCTCTACCCTCTCTCCCACTCTACCCTCTCTCCCCCCAGCCTTTCTCCCCCTCAACCCTCTCTCCCCCTCACCCCTCTCTCCCCCACTCACCCCTCTCTCAACCCCTTACCCCTCCCTCCCCACCCTAACCCCTCTACCCTCTCTCCCCGCCTACTCTCTCATCCCCCTACCCTCTCTCCCCCACCCCTCTCTGCCCCCCTCATCACTCTCTCTCCCACCTCACCCCTCTCTCCCCCTCACCCCTCTACCCAATTCACAATTCACAATTCAATTCAAATCGCTTTATTGGCATGATAAGTTACATCTTATGTTGCCAAAGCATCAAAATACATTTATGGTTTAGCACATAAACGCAGTTCTATTCATACAGTGTATAAACAGGTATATCCCTGAGTGTATAAATATACATTCGCATTGTTTATATATATTCTTTTCTTAGTTTACTGGTTGTCCCTCTGTTCATGGCAAGCTGTAACATAGTGTGCCGCCAGTGTTATACAGCTTCTCTCCTCTCCCAGTAGGAATGGGAGTTTTTGGTTGTCATTCAGATTTCTGAAATCAGGGCATATTTGTGAGAATTTTTGGTAGAAATTCTCCCTGATGCCCTGATATTTTCCCTTCACCCCTCTCTCCACCCTTCACTCATTTCTCCCCACCCTCACCCCTCTCCCCCTTCACCCCCTCTCCCCCTCATTCCTCTCTCCCCCTTCACCCCTCTCTCCCCCCTCACCCCTTTCTCCCCCCTCACCACTCTACCCTCACCCCTCACCCACTCTCACCCTCTCCACTCTCTCCTCCCTCTCCCCTCTACCCTCTCCCCTCATCCCTCTATCCTCTCTCCCCACCCCCTACCCTCTCTCCCCCCTCTACCCTCTCTCCCCCTCACCCCTCTAGCCCCCCTCACCCCTCTAGCCCCCTCACCCCTCTACCCCCCTCACCGCTCAACAACCTTCCAACCCCCCCACCCCTCTACAACCCCTCACCCCTCTACACCCCCCTCTACCCCTCTACCCCCTCACCCCTCTAGTCCCTCAACCCCCACCCCTCTACACCCCCCTCACCCCTCTACCCTCCCCTCACCCCTCTACCACCCTCACCCCTCCAGCCCCTCACCACTCTACCCCCTCTACCCCCTCACCCCTCTACTCCCCCTACCCCCTCACGCCACTACCCCCCTCACCCCTCTACCCCCTCAATTCAATTCAATTCAATTCAAATCGCTTTATTGGCATGACAAGTTACATCTTATGTTGACAAAGCATCGAAAAACATTCATGTTTGTACACAAAAATACAGATCTATCCATACAGTGTATAAACAGATATATCCCTGAGTGTATAAATATACTTTCATATAATTTATATATACTCTTTTCTTATATTTAGTGGTTGTCCCTCTGTTTATGGCAAGCTGTAACATAGTGTGCCGCTAGTGTTACACAATTTCTCTCTTCCCCTAGTAGGTATGGGAGTCTTTGGTTGTCCTGCAAATTTCTGAATTCCGGGCATATTTTTCTCTCTCTCTCTCTCTCTCACTCTATCTCTCTCTCTCTCTCTCTCTCTCTCTATCCCCCTCCCTCACTCTCTATCTATCTCTCTCTCTCTCTCACTCTATCTCTCTCTCTCTCTCACTCTATCTCTCTCTCTCTCTATCTCCCTCCCTCACTCTCTCACAATTCACAATTCAATCGCTTTATTGGCATGATAAGGTACATCTTATGTTGCCAAAGCATCAAAATACATTTATGGTTGAACACATAAACGCGGTTCTATTCATACAGTTTATAAATATACATTCGCCTTGTTTGTATATATTCTTGTCTTAGTTTATTGGTTGTCCCTCTGTTCGTGGCAAGCTGTAACATAGTGTGCCGCCAGTGTTACACAGCTTCTCTCCTCCCCCAGTAGGAAAGGGAGTTTTTGGTTGTCATTCAGATTTCTGAATTCAGGGCATATTTGGGAGAATTTTTGGTAGAAATTCTCCCTGATGTCCTGATATTTTCCACAGGCTGTGAGGAAGTGCATCTCTGTCTCAACTACTCCCAGACTGCAGTGAGAGCATATCCTGTCTTCTCTTGGCAGCCTGGTTTGCCTGTGTCTGCCTTTTTCGATCGCTAGGCTATGTTCGCTAAGTCTGTACCTTGTCAAGGTTCTTCTCAGTTTGTTATCCTTTACCATGGTCAGGTAATCAGCTATGTTGTATTGTCTGTTTAGGGCCAAGTAGCAATTGAGTTTGCTTTGGGTTTTTGTTGTTTCTGCCCAATATGTCAGATATTTTTCCTTTTACTTAGCGACGATTGTGTTGGGTCGAATTCTTTGTGTTACCCTGTCACTGTCCTGGGACTGGTTATTGTTAGTGTTGTTAGTAGTTACTTCACTGAGTCCCAGGACTAGTTGACTGAGGGTATTTTTCTTTATGGTCAGCTCTTGGCATTTCAGGGCGTCGTAGTGATAGCATTGGGGGTTGCTCATTTGTAGGTGATTCCAAAATTTGGTGGCTCTTTTTGGATAGTGATTATTAATGGATATTGGCCTAGTTCCGCCCTGCATGCATTGTTTACTGTTTTCCTTTGAGTCCGGAGGATACTTTTACAGAATTCTGCACGTAGGATCTCAATTGGGTGTTTGTCCCATTTTGCAAATTCTTGTTGTGT
>NC_140987.1:333046360-333184790 GCF_052327205.1 Somniosus microcephalus | reverse complement strand
CCTTCTGTGGTAGAGAATTCCACAGGTTCACCACTCTCTGGTGAAGAAATTCCTCCTCATTTCTGTTCTAAATGTCCTACCCCTTACCCTTAGACTGTGACCCCTGGTTCTGGACTCCCCGACCATCGGGAACATCCTTCCTGCATCTAGTCTGTCCAGTCCTGTCAGAATTTTATAAGTTTCAATGAGATCCCCACTCATTCTTCTAAACTCCAGCGAGTACTAGTCCAATTGCCCCAATCTCTCCTCATACGTCATTCCTGCCATCCCAGGTATCAGCCTAGTGAATCTTCGCTGAACTCCTTCCATGGCAAGAACATCCTTCCTCAGATAAGGCGACCAAAACTGCACACGATACTCAAGATGTGGTCTCACCAAGGCCCTGTACAACTGCAGCAAGACATCCTTGTTCTTGTACTCAAACCCTCTCGCTACGAAGGCCAACATAACATTTGCCTTCTTAACCGCCTGCTGCACGTGCATGCTTACCTTCAGCGACTGGTGCACAAGGACACCCAGGTCTCGTTGCACTTCCCCTTCTCCCAATCTATTGCCATTCAGATAATAGTCTGCCTTCCTGTTTTTGCCACCAAAGTGGATAACCTCGCATTTATGCACGCTTTATTGCATCTGCCATGCTTTTGCCCAATCACCCAACCTGTCCAAATCATCCTGGAGTTTCTCGGCATCCTCCTCACAGCACACACGCCCACCCAGCTTTGTGTCGTCTGCAAATTTGGAGATATTACATCTAGTTCCCTTGTCTAGATCATTAATATACAGTATATTGTGAATAGCTGGGGTCCAAGGACCGATCCCTGCGGTACCCCACTAGTCACTGCCTGCCACTCGAAAAAAGACCCGTTTATTCCAACTCTTTGCTTTCTGTCTGCCAACCAGTTCTCTACCCAAGTCAATATCTTGCCCCCAATCTCATGTGCCTTAACTTTACACGCTAATCTCTTATGCGGGACCTTTTCAAAAGCCTTCTGAAAGCCCAAATACACCACATCCACTGGTTCTCCCTTATCTATTTTACCAGTTACATCCTCAAAAAATTCCAGTAGATTAGTCAAGCACGATTTACCTTTTGTAAATCCATGTTGACTTTGTCCGATCCTGTCACTGTTTTCCAAGTGCTTTGTGTACTGTATGTACCTTTAAGGGGAGAACTACTTTTTACAGCTCCTGTGTACTGTAGTACCGGCAGTGACCACACCTGTATATAAATCCTGAGTAGGGATCTGTATAGTTAGTTTTAGAGTAACCCTCATCCAGTAAACACCTGTTGATTGTTCCCTGCAGTCTCTTGTCTAGTTATTGAAGGACACACAACATGAAGATACACGGATCTAACACTTTGCTATACATCTTTTATAATGGACTCTAGCATTTTCCCCACTACATATGTCAGGCTTACCGGTCTGTAATTCCCCGTTTTCTCTCTACCACCTTTTTTGATTAGTGGGGTAACATTAGCTACCCTCCAATCCATGGGTACTGTTCCAGATTCCATCGCATGTAGGAAGATGATCAGCAATGCATCTACTATTTCTCGGGCCACTTCCTTAAGTACCCTAGTGTAGGAACGTGGGTTCCTAACTAAAAGACTGAGTTCTACTCAGGCGATCAAACAAAATGAACTTTAATGAAATGAACAGGCTTTAACAATAAACTGCAGGATAACATCGAATGTAGGTCTGGTCTCTCTGGAGGCTCCACGAGGACTGCCCCTGCAGTCCTGTGGCTGACGTCATGACGTCATCACGTTTTCCCGCCAGTCCCATGTTGACTTTGTCCGATCCTGTCACTGTTTTCCAAGTGCTTTGTGTAGTGTATGTACCTTTAAGGGGAGAACTACTTTTTACAGCTCCTGTAAACTGTAGTATCGGCAGTGACCACACCTGTATATAAACCCTGAGTAGGGATCTGTACAATTAGTTTTAGAGTAACCCTCATCCAGTAAACACCTGTTGATTGTTCCCTGCAGTCTCTTGTCTAGTTATTGAAGGACACACAACATCAAGATACACGAATCTAACATTGGCGACGAGAAGATTCAAACCTACCTGCAACTCTGCATCACCTCCCAGGATTCGCTCCTGGAGAACAGTGAAAGAATAAGGCCGAGTCCAGAAGTACGGGCGTCGACCATCCAGCGGAGACTTGAGCATCGCAGAGGAGGCTGTTGAGAGCTGGGCTTGGTTCTCCAGTCACGGTGGTCCAGCAAAACGGGCTGGCAACAAGTATGGCGCAGACCCTTCCTGGACAGCAGTGGCTAGAGCCGACCGACGGCACAGAAAAAGGCCGAGCAGCGTCGACGGGAGAAGAGAGAGGGTAGAGCGCACAGGGCGCAGCCGGTGTTCAAGACCGAGCGGCGTCGACGGGAGAAGAGAGAGGGTAAAGCGCACAGGGCGCAGCCGGTGTTCAGGACCGAGCGGCATCAACGAGAGAGAGCAGAGCGTAGCCGGTGTTCAAGGGCCGAGCAGCTTCAACGAGAGAGAGAGGCGCGCAGGAAAATGCGCAGAGCGCAGCCGGTGTTCAAGGGCCGAGCAGCGTCAGCGGGGAAGAAAGGAAAGCGCAGGAGACGCCATTTGAGCCGCAGTGGAGAAGAAGGGAGAGTGCGGGAGACGCCATTGTGAGCCGCAGCGGAGAAGAAGGGAGAGCGCGGGAGACGCCATTTTGAGCCACAGCGGAGAAGAAGGGAGAGCGCGGGAAGAAAGGAAAGCGCGGGAGACGCCATTTTGAGCCACAGCGGAGAAGAAGGGAGAGCGCGGGAGACGCCATTTTGAGCCAGTCTAACCACACCCAGGGATGCCGAAGAGTGGCAGTGTCAAAGCGTTCGACAATGAAGTCGAAGATTGGGCGACATATGTCGAACGCATAGAAGTGTACTGCAAGGCGAATGAAGTGCCAGATGACAGGAAAGCGCTGGTATTGTTGAATTCAATGGGTGCAAAAACGTATGGCTTACTGCGAAATCTAGTAACCCCAGAGAAGCCAGTGGAAAAGGATTTTGAAAACATAGTGTCAATCCTACAGGACCACTTAAACCCCACACCGCTGCTGATAGCAGAAAGATTTAAGTTTCACAAAAGGAACCAGCATAAAGATGAAAGTAATGCTGAGTATTTAACGGAACTGTGTGCGGTAAACCACTGTTTGTATTCCACTGTGTACATGCCTGTACATGCCTCGGCTGACTCCACCCACGAATCCAGGTATAAAGGTGACTGCTCCACAGCCCCTTTGTATTCTGGACTGGTCGACCACTCGAGGCACACCTTCATTCTCTTGTTAATAAAAGCCTGTTAATTACTCGCTTAATCTCAGTCTTTTGAGTTATTGATAGCGCATCAATGTGCAAGCTATCGAAACACTGCCAGTTTGGAACGGGACTAGCAGATACTTTAAGGGACAAGTTTGTGTGTGGGCTTCAAAGTGAAGGAACCCAGAAACGGCTTCTATCAGAAAAGGATCTTACGCTGGACAAGGCTTTCAGCATGGTAGTATCACACGAAGCAGCCGCACGGGGCGCTGCAGAGATACAACGGAGACCGCAAGAATATGGCACAAATGAAATGTCATACGGAACAGTGAAGTGCTATCGCTGCGGCAGAACAACACACGACATAACGATTGCTGGTTCAAGGACAAAGTGTGCAGACAGTGTGGAAAAGTAGGACACATAGCAAGAGTCTGCAGGTCGGGAAAGAAAACCAGCAGCAAGAAATCTCCACAGGAGAAGTACAAGAAGGTACATAAGGTGACGGAGGGTAGTTCAGATGAACAGAAAAGTGATACAGACTCCGGAAGCAAGGAGCTGGGTTGTCTGAAACTACATAATGTGATCAAAATGGAGGATCACCACACTATCTGGGTCACGCTCAAGATAGCCAGAGTCCAAGTGAAAATGGAATTGGACACAGGATCAGCCCTAACAGTCATAAACCGAAGGGACTACAAGTGGCTATTCTCACACATACCCTTGAGAGATACAAAGATTGTCTTGAAGACGTACACGGGGCAACAAGTCTGCCCCAAAGGAAAAATAAGGGTGAACGTTATATATAACGGCAAGGAAACACCAAAAATGGACCTATATGTATTGCCAGATGGAGGGCCACCACTACTAGGATGTGAATGGATCCGGAAGATACAGCTAGATTGGCATTCCATACAAGCACTGACTGTAGATGCCAAAAAGGATGACGACGTCACACCTGGACGACTGTCAAAAATGCTAACTGATGCACAAGAAGTGTTCCAGGAGGGACTCGGAACACTAAAAGGCATAACAGCGATGATCAAAATAGAGGAAAATGCAAGCCCAAAGTTTTTTAAGGCCAGACCGGTGCCTTATGCGATCCGCCCAGCCGTCGAAGCAGAGCTGGAAGGTTTGGAACGTTCAGGAGTACTGTCCAACGTGGACTGGAGCGAGTGGGCTACACCCATCATTCCTGTAATGAAGAGGTCGTTGAGTAATACGCCTGGGGAACCAAAGAAGGTTCGCATCTGTGGGGACTTTAAGGTGACAGTGAACCCAGTCCATCACACGGTACAATATCCGCTTCCGCGGATTGAAGATATTTTTGCCTCACTATCTGGAGGGAAACGCTTCACTAAGATTGATCTGGCCCAGGCGTATCTGCAAATGGAGGTAGACGAAGCCTCGAAACAGTACCTCACGATCAACACTCATAAAGGTCTCTACCAATACAACCGGCTGGTGTTCGGGGTAGCATCAGCTCCGGCTAATTGGCAAAGGGCAATGGATCAAGTCCTGCAAGGGATTCCAGGGACCCAGTGTTATTTGGACGACATCCTGGTCACGGGCGAAAATGACAGAGATCACCTCGCCAACCTGGAGCAGGTGCTCACTAGATTGAAAGAATATGGGCTCCGAACTAATCGCCACAAATGCGAGTTTTTCCAGAAGCAGATCTCGTATTGTGGCCATGTTATTGATGAAGAGGGGTTACATAAGTCCCCTGAAAAGATTGGGGCAGTAGTCAAGGCTCCAGCACCGGAAAATGTGTCACAACTGAGGTCGTTCCTCGGGCTGGTGAACTACTACCATAAGTTCTTACCGAATTTGTCTGCAGTACTACACCCACTGAACACCCTACTGCAAACGGGGGTACCATGGAAGTGGAGTGACGAATGTAAACGAGCTTTCCAGGAGTGCAAAGAATTGATCACATCAAAAGAGGTGTTGGCTCATTTCAACCCAGCCCTACCAATTCGGTTGGCGTGTGATGTATCACCCTATGGTATTGGAGCGGTGCTGTTGCACAAATTCCCGGACGGCTTGGAGAGGCCAGTAGCCTTTGCGTCTCGGTCACTAACCTCAGCCGAGCGTAACTACGCCCAGATTGACAGGGAGGCCCTCAGCCTAGTGTGGGGAGTGAAAAAGTTCAAACACTATCTGCACGGGCAGAAGTTCACCTTGCTGACTGACCACCAACCACTTGTCTCCATCTTTAATCCAAAGAAGGGCGTTCTGGTGATGACTGCGCAACGGCTACAAAGATGGTCCCTTTTTCTAGGGGCGAACCAATATGAAATCGAGAATAAGGGCACGAAACAGCATGGAAACGCTGATGGGCTATCACGCCTGCCACTGCCTACTGCGGAGGAAGCACCAGCAGTGGACCCTGTCGAAATATTTTATTCGACTATAATTGAACGCTTGCCAGTAACTAATGCAGATATAGAGAAGGAGACCCGAAATGACCCGACACTGTCTCGGGTATATGACTTGACGGTGAAGGGATGGCCAACACATGGCGACTCACTGTTGCCAGCATTCTCATCCAGAAGAGAACAGCTGTCAGTATGCCAGGGGACCTTGATGTGTGGATCCCGAGTGGTAATTCCACCCAAGATAAAGGAGAGAGTGCTCAATGAGCTTCACGAAGGCCATCTGGGAGGGGTGAAAATGAAAAGCCTTGCCAGGGCTTATGTGTGGTGGCCGGGGATCGATCAGCAAATCGAGGACCTGACAAAGAGCTGCTCAGGATGCCAGAAGGTCCAAAATGCACCACCACATGCCCCTCTACACCCATGGGAGTGCCCTCATCCCAATGGCAATGGGTGCATATTGATTTTGCTGGTCCATTCATGGACTCAATGTTTTTAATAGCCGTGGATGCGCACTCGAAATGGCCTGAGGTGATCAAAATGTCCTCCACCACCACGGAGAAAACTATTGCAGTCCTACGGACCATATTTGCCAGGAACGGCTTGCCAGAGCAGATTTGCTCTGATAACGGACCATAGTTTGTGTCCAAAGAGTTTCGAAGATTTATGAAAAGGAATGGGGTAAGGCATTACACATCCACCCCGTATCATCCAGCCACAAATGGATTGGCTGAGAGGTTCGTACAAACCTTTAAAAAAGCAGTAAAGGCCATGTGCGATGACGACATTCCACTGCAGCATAAGGTGGACAATTTCCTGTTAGCCTACAGAAATGCGACACATGCAGTCACCAACCAGACCCCGGCCATGATGTTCTTTAACCAAAGGTTGAGATCTCGTCTGGATTTGCTCAGACCAAATGTACGAAGAGATGTTAAGAATAAGCAATTCCAGCACATCAATGAGAAGCCGACAAGGAGCTTCAATGTAGGGCAACCAGTCTTGGCCCACGACTACCGAACAGAGAAATGGCAACCAGGAACTATATGCACACGGCAGGGGCCACTAATGTACACAGTGGATGTTGGGGAGAACATTGTGAGACGCCATGCTGACCAGATCCTAGAGTCACAGGAACGAGTCAACCCCATGTCTCGCGTACCTGGTGATGGACCCGATATACAGGTAGCATCTACCCCAGAAACAGTAGCATCAGAAGCTGATGACCCAACCGACGACAGGGGGCCAGAATCACCTCCGCACCAAGAGCAAGACACTCAGGAAAGGCGCTATCCAGAAAGGATCAGGAAGCCGCCCCAAAGACTGAATTTATAAATGGACTATTTTCAGTTAATGTTGCATGCTAAAAGTGTTAATTGTAATTAGTTGATATTTAATTGTTAAATTAATGTTATGGTACTGTTAATCTAAAAGGGGAGGAATTGTAGTGGATGTACCTTTAAGGGGAGAACTACTTTTTGCAGCTCCTGTGTACTGCAGTACCGGCAGTGACCACACCTGTATATAAATCCTGAGTAGGGATCTGTATAGTTAGTTTTAGAGTAACCCTCATCCAGTAAACACCTGTTGATTGTTCCCTGCAGTCTCTTGTCTAGTTCACAGAATCACAGAAACCCCACAGTGCAGATAGAGGCCACTTCGGCCCATCGAGCCTGCACCGACACATATCCCACCCGATCCCCGTAACCCCTACACCAACACATATCCCACCCTATCCCCGTAACCCCACGTATTTAATCCCCCTAACACTAAGGGTCAATTTATCATAGCCAATCATCCTAACCCACACATCTTTGGACTGTGGGAGGAAACCGGAGCACCCGGAGAAAACCCACGCAAACACGGGGAGAATGTGCAAACTCCACACCGACAGTCACCCGAGGCCGGATTCGAACCCTGGTCCCTGGCGCTGTGAGGCAACAGTGCTAACCACTATGCCACCGTGTGAAGGACACACAACATGAAGATACACGGATCTAACACTTTGCTATTACATCTTTTATAATGGACTCTAGCATTTTCCCCACTACCGATGTCAGGCTTACCGGTCTGTAATTCCCCGTTTTCTCTCTACCACCTTTTTTGATTAGTGGGGTAACATTAGCTACCCTCCAATCCATGGGTACTGTTCCAGATTCCATCGAATGTAGGAAGATGATCAGCAATGCATCTACTATTTCTCGGGCCACTTTCTTAAGTACCCTAGTGTAGGAACGTGGGTTCCTAACTAAAAGACTGAGTTCTACTCAGGCGATCAAACAAAATGAACTTTAATGAAATGAACAGGCTTTAACAATAAACTGCAGGATAACATCGAATGTAGGTCTGGTCTCTCTGGAGGCTCCATGAGGACTGCCCCTGCAGTCCTGTGGCTGACGTCATGATGTCATCACGTTTTCCCGCCAGTGGGGGGTCACGTGATGAACGGCATGACGTCATCACGTTTTAACCGCGCTGTTAAAGCAACCACACTCTGTACAGTTAAACAGCATAAATAAAGGTACAGACTCAGACTGTAGCAAACATGTTGTTAAAGGAATTATGTACAAACAATCTGAGTCCTTTGGTGGCTCCGGCACACTAGGATGTAGATTATCAGGCCCCTGGGGATTTATCCGCCTTCAATCGTTGGGGATCTTACACTTTTTCAAGGAGGCTTTGAGGGTGTCCTTGAAGCGTTTCCTCTGCCCACCTGGGGCTCTCTTGTCGTGTCAGAGCTCTGAGTAGAGCGCTTGTTTTGGGAGTCTCGTATCGGGCATGCGGATGATGTGACCCGTCCAATGGAGCTGATCGAACGTGGTCAAAGCTTCGATGCTGGGGATGTTGGCCTGAGCGAGAACACTGATGTTGGTGCACATATCCTGCCAATGGATTTGCAGGATCTTGTGGAGGCAGTGTTGGTGGTACCTCTCCAGTGCTTTGAGGTGCCTAGAGAGAGGAGGAGGGGGTAGAGAGAGGAGGAGGGGGGTAGAGAGAGCAGGAGGGGGACAGAGAGAGGAGGTGGGGGACAGAGAGTGGAGGGGGACAGAGAGAGGAGGGGGACAGAGAGCAGGAGGGGGACAGAGAGAGGAGGTGGGGGACAGAGAGAGGAGGAGGGATAGAGAGAGGAGGAGGGGTAGAGAGAGGAGGAGGGATAGAGAGAGGAGGAGGGGGTAGAGAGAGGAGGGGGTAGAGAGAGGAGGGGGACAGAGAGAGGAGAGGGGGTAGAGAGAGAGGAGGGGGTAGAGAGAGGAGAGGGGACTAGAGAGAGGAGAGGGGGTAGAGAGAGAAGGGGGTAGAGAGAGGCGGAGGGGGGAAGGGAGAGGAGAGAGGGGGTAGAGAGAGGAAAGAGGGGGATGGGTGGAGATGGAAGGGTCGGGGGTAGAGGGGAAAGGGTTGGGGTGGAGGCAGAGGGTGGGGGGGAAAGGATAGAAGAGGGGGGAAGGGTGGGCAGTGTAAAGGGTGAGGGTGGATGGGGGAGGAGGGAGAGGGTGGGGGAAAGGGTAGAAAAGGGGGAGAGGGTGGTGGAGAGTGTGGTGGGGGAAGGGTGGTAGGGAGGAGTGGGTAGTAGGGAGGTAGAGGTTGGTGAGGGAAAGGGGGAGAGGGTAGGAGTGGGCTAAGGGGGGAGAGGGAAGGGTGGAGGGGGAAAGGGTAGAAAAGGGGGAGGGTAGAAGAGGGGGTGGAGAGGGTAGAGGGGTGGAGAGGTGGGGTGGTGGGGAGAGGGTGGTGGTGGTGGGTAGAGGGTGGGGAGGGGGTGAGGGTGGGGAGGTGGGGGTTGAGGGTGGGAGGGTGGGGAGGTGGGGGGGAGAGGATGGTGAGGGGTTGCGAGGGGACGGGAGGGGGGTGAGAGGGGACGGGGGAGGCGAGAGGGGAGGTGATGTCTCCTCACCCCGTATGTCCCCTCAGGTGGACGTAAGTGATCCCATGATATTATTTGAAGAACAGGGGAGTCCTGGCCAACATTTATCCATCAACCAACATCTAAAACAGATTTAGCTGGTCGTTATTTTAGGGGTTGCAAAATTTCCCCTATTTCCCTGGCGCAGGGGTTGTAAAAAGCCTGGGAGAGATGATACAGCCAGGAACCCCGCTGCCCCAACTCAGAAGGCAGAGACAGACACAATCGAGTCTGTCCTGGAGATGTTAAAATCTCTCATGAGGGCCAATCAGGGAAAGGGAGCAGCCATCAGTGGTGCTGCAGCCCCCTCGCCCACCTCTGCCTCCCCACAAGGACTGGAAAGAAAGGGGTTTAAAGTCAACCCCAACCAGACAGCTGGGAGTGAGCCTGAGAATAGGAATCCTCAGCCCACAGTAGGTACAAGTTCACAGGCAACTGCGGTGGCTTGTGTAGGGGGAGGAGCCATTCCTGGGCAGAGTAAGCTGTTTAAGCCAGGGAACAGGGAAGGAGAGTTCTGGGACCCCTGTAGAGCAGGTCCAGTAGCAGAAAGCCAGGACAAGGGAGGCACACAGGGGATAGTTTTGGCCCCAGACCAAAGGCAGGTCCAAGTCCAAAATTCCCCATTTAAAGCCACCCGGGTAAGAGAACATGAGTTTGCCCACCAGACAAGTTCAAGTTCACTGAAGGTAAAACCAGGCACTGTGGCTTGTTCCCAGGGAAAAGTTGTCCAGCCCACAAATTGGGACACTTCCCTACTCCAGTGGGACCTAAATTTTGGCAAAAGCTTAGATTCAAACCAAAGTTTAAATTTGAAAAGGTTAGGTGGCTCAGAAACAGAGAAACAGCAGCCTGGGATCAGAAATCTGCAGGCTGCTGCCACTCCATTCACTGAAACTGCTCGAGCAGGCGCGGTTCCCCAGCCCGTACCCCAAGCGGCTCTTTCTCAGTTTTCCCGCGCAGGCGCGGTTGCATGCCTGAGGGGAGAATTTTGCCAACAGGAGGGCTGCGCAGGCGCAGCCGCGCGGCTGAGGGAAAAGGTTCCCCAACACCGGGTTCGCGCAGGCGCAGTCGCGAACCCGGAACCCTTAGCGGTTCTTGCTCACAGTGAGGCCGAGTGCGCAGGTGTAGTCGGCCATTTAAAGATCCCTGCTGCTCAGTTTTTACGCGTAGGCGCACAGGCCTGCTTGGAAGACTCAGCGGTTCTTCCAACCGTTTTCAAATAAATCGGATGCGCAGGCACAGTTGCCTGTGGGACCCTAACGGCCCCTCTTCTGTTTTCCCGCGCAGGTGCGATCACCTGTTTGAAGCCAGAGGCTTCACAGCCTCTGCCGTGGGACAAGGGGGAGGAGGTTTGCGCAGGCACGGCCGCCTGTTTGAATACAGAGGCTTCACCGCCTCTGCCGAGGGACTCCGAAAAGATTGTTCGCGCAGGCACGGTTGCCTGCGGGACCACAGCGGCTCTTCCTCAATTTTTTCGAGCAGGCACACCTGCTTGTTCGAAGACACAGGCTTCACAGCCTCTGCCGCGGGACTCAGGGGAGGAGATCCGCGCAGGCGCAGTCGCCTGTTTAAAGGGACCAGCTTCCCAGCCAGCCTCTAGAATGGTTCCCCCCATGATGTGGGACCCTGGGGGGGCAGGGATAGCAATTCCTCTTGCAGGGGGGCTGGTAACAGGTTTTGGACATGGGGGAGAAGGTTCCCAGCCAGCTAGGGCTGCGACCCTGGCTCAGGGTCTGCCAGCCAAAGTTTCCCCCACTGAGATGCCCCTCAGAAGGTCTCAGTGGGTCCGCAAGCCCGAGAAAAAATGGTCACCCACTTTACAGTGGAGTAAGGCAGTCTCCCAAACTGGGGAGAAGCCAAAGGGCAGGGGTCCCCACTCAACAGCCATAAGCTGCGGGGGACCAGAGACAGGAGGCAGTCCAGCTTCGCTGCAGTCAGCAGCAATCTGCGACAGTGCCAGAGATTAGCCTGGCCATCTGGAGACGGGCGGCATCTGTCTTATAGCTTTGGTGTGAATATAGTGTGCTTTTAAGGTGTATTTTAAGTTTTGTTGATATCACTAGTTTTAAGTTTAAGTTTAAAGAGTTTGGCCTAGAAATTCATTGACGCCACTTTTGGGGCGCTAAAGTGGGGCGTCCGCTAAAGTTTGCGGCCTCCGCCAAATCTAGGCCACTTCTCCGATATTCATTAGCTTCGCCCTACTAGTTCGGGCGAGCGCTAAAACTGCTGCTGGACGCCTCTCTTTGGGCGCTAAGCCGGAGGTGGTGATCGATAGCGCCGAGGCCGGGCGCAGCGCAGGTGCGGCCATCTCGTGACTGACAGCAGACACCCTGGCGCCGGCCAGCTCTTAAGGGGGAAGGGTCGACTGTGTCTGTTGCCACGCCCTGGATAGTGGAGCCCTCCAGCTAGGCCTGAACACTGCTGCTGGACCCAAATAGCGCCTGAAGACATGGAGAAGGCCCGTGAACGTGCGCAGCGCTTCTCAGAGCGTGATCTGAGTGTGCTGCTTGCTGCTGTGGAGAAGAGGCGCCATGTTTTGTACCCGGACAATGGGAAGAAGGCGATGGTCCGCGTCTACAGGAGAGCCTGGAGGCATGTCGCCAGCAAGCTGTCAGCCAACAGCGACGTCCCCAGGAACGGTGCCCAATGCCGCAAAAAGTTAAATGACCTCACACGCATTGTCAGGGTGAGTACCCTTTCCAATGACCTCCTCATCCTTGCATGTGCACCTCACATTATGGGCAAAGGGACCTGAAAGCTCTAATGGCCAGCCTTCATCCAGCAGCTATGGCACAGGCATGAGCATCAGTTGCACATTCTGCACTGAACACACTGGCCAAGCTATTCCACCATGGGAGGCATTGCACACCAGATCATGGCGACACACTGGCCAGGCTATTCCACCATGGGAGGCAGTGCACACCAGATCATGGCGACACACTGGCCAGGCTATTCCACCATGGGAGGCAGTGCACACCAGATCATGGCAACACACTGGCCAGGCTATTCCACCATGGGAGGCAGTGCACACAAGATCACGGCGACACACTGTACTTAGAGGCCGTCCTTTCTCTTGCAGGCCAAGCTGGCGAATAATCGCAAGAGCCGGACTGCGACCGGGGGAGGACGACCCCATATCCAGCCACTCACCGACCTGCAACATCGCGTGGAGCGCCTCATGGGTGGCCGGGTGATTGGGCCCGTTGCATGTGGAGATGCCGACCCTGTTCTGGGCAGCAATGGTAAGGACATCACCTTTTGCACCTCTCTCGTCCCACTTGCGCATCAGATCTACATCCTTTGCCACTGTCCGACCAATGCGCTGAATGCCACCACTCATGCATCCCGCACTGACGCCCTCTCCTCACTCTAAAGCTACTCTTGTGCCTTCCTGCTTTCAGATGGTCAAGAGGAGGTCCCTCAACTTGCCAGTGACAGACCCTCCGAGGAGGAGCAGGAGGAGGAGCAAGAGGAAGGCGGCCCATCAGGGGAACCCTCAGCCGCGGCCACCAAGGCCAATGTAGGGGACACGTCTTCCCTGGAGGGCAGCGTGGCGGAAGTGTCGAAGGGAGGGGAGCTCCTGGGACCTGCGTGCTGCAGAAGGGCGGGAGGGGGGTGGAAGCTCGGCGGCCTTCTCCTCAGAGGGGGGATGCGTCGGAGGGGAGTCCAATTGCTGGGCCCAGTGCCTCCAGCTACGGAGGAAGGGTCGGCCAGTTCGGCGGCCTTCTCCCCAGAGGGAGAGTCCGGCCTCCAGTCAGGAGATGCTCTTCGCCGAGGAGATGGAACGCCTCGAAGACTTGTCCGCGGACTCGGAGCGCCGGCACACGGAGCTCATGGCGGCAGTGGCACGGTTGCCTGAATCCATTGATTCGCTCTCTCGGAGTGTGGCCGAGTTCGGGCCCTTAGAGGCCACCAGTCGGGCAGAATACCGGGCAGATCTGTCAGCGACTGGCCAGGTGATTAGTGGTGCCGTCCAGTCACTGGCTGCTCTGCTGCGGTCAGTGAACAGGTCAACACGGGCACTCACTGCTGCCACACTCGCGGTGTCAGCCAGGCATCGCCAGGGCACCCGGCGCGCTGCAGCAGCACATCGGTCTGTCCCTCGGCAGATTGGTGCGCATGCTGCAGTGCTGGCCCGGGCGAGTGCCAGTGTCTCAGGTGACCAGCGAGCACCTGCCATCCGCCAGCTTGCCGCCATTCCTCCAGCCGCCACTGCCAGTCCCCCAGTGGAGCTGCCAGGAGCTGCTGCAGCGACTGATGCTGGCCAGCCACAGCTGCAGCAATCAACAGCCGGCCGCTCGACGGCCAGACCTCGACTAGGCCGACCCCCAAGGGCATCTGCCATCATGACATGTGCCCCTCAGGAGCCTGCCCCCAGCCTTGCAGCAGCCAATGGCCTTACTTTGAGGCGGAGCAGCAGGGCGGGCAGGGGCCACCCAAAGATGGCCAAGGCATCGCCATAGCGGGCCAAATAGTCGAATGTGTGGCCATTTGTGTTTGTTTCTTGAGGCCGAGAATTGGATGTTTGTTTTTTGAAGGCCGATGATGTGATGTTTGTTTTGGACGAAGGCCGAGAATGACGGCCATTTTAGTTGCCCTATTTTGTTAATCCTCCCCAGGTTGTGGGAGCGAGTAATGTGTTTGAGTGTTTTTTGGGGGTTTCATCTGTTTTTGGTTTTCATGTGGGAAGGGCCCAGAGTTTGTACAATAAAGCATTTTATTTATTCACATTGTCCATGTTTGATCTTTGAAGTGTTTGTTGCCTTAACCGGCTGAGGGCTTGCGGAGCGGCTGCAATCATGTTCTATCATTGGCACAAGCCATTCCCTGACAGGGGGCCTAGAAGTGACGTTCAATAAGCCGACGACGGGCGGCCCTTGGACCTTGTGCGTCCCTCCTGGGCTGGTACTCCTCGTCCTCGTCATCCTCATGCTCCTCCTGCTCCTCCTCCTGAGGTGGTGGTCCAACGTGAGGTGGCAGTGCCTGAGTCCTGCGGATAGCCAGGTTGTGCAGCATGCAGCAAACGACGACAAATTGGGAGACTTGATCCTACGAATACTGGAGGGCTCCCCCGGAGCGGTCGAGACAGCGGAACCGTTGCTTGAGCACGCCGATTGTTTGTTCTATGAGGTTCCTCGTCGCTTGATGGCTCTCGTTGTATGCCTCTTCAGCAGGGGTCGTGGGCGCGCGGAGCGGGGTCATGAGCCAGGTACACAAAGGAAAGCCTTTGTCCCCGATAAGCCATCCTCTTGGGGGAGGCTGTGCCTGGAACATGTCAGCCACAGTTGTCTGTCGCAGGATAAAGGCATCGTGGCTGCTGCCTGGAAAGCGGGCATTGACAGCTAGGATGCGCTGCCTGTGGTCACACACCAGCTGTACATTAAGGGAATGGTAGCCCTTCCGGTTGCGGTACTCCTCGGCATGCTCAAGAGGTGCCCACAAAGCCACATGCGTGCAGTCAATCGCGCCCTGCACCATGGGGAAGCCCGCTATTCTTGCAAACCCCACTGCACGCTGCTGCTGCTTGTCCAGGGTCATGGGGAAGGAGATGAATTGATGTCTCCTTCTGAAAAGGGCTTCGGTCACCTGGCGGATGCAGCAATGCACGGCGAACTGGGAGATGTTAGCGATGTCCCCAGTAGCGGACTGGAAGGAGCCGGAGGCATAGAAGTTGAGAGCCACCGTCACCTTCACTGCCACCGACAGAGACGTCCTGCGCATCAGCTGTGGCTGCAGATCTCTCTGAAGCAGCCGGCAGATGTCTGCAACCACCTCCCTTCGGAATCGCAGCCTCCTAACACACATCGCGGCAGACATGGTCAGATAGGAGGTCTGCGGGCGGTATACCCTGCGTGGGTAAGGCCTCAGTTGGCGACGCCTGTTGCCCCCCTCTGCGTCTAGCCAGGGCTGCCACTCTCTCACGGCGTCTGTAAGCCCTTCTGGCATAAGGCTGAAATTCAGCGTTGCCACCCAATGCAGCCCCCATTATATGTTGGCAAACACTGAGCTCTGAATGAAGGCAAAGATAATTGGTAAGCTCTGGCCTGAGCCAAAAATATCTGTCCAAGTGTTGGTCCAAGGCAGTAAACTCTCCTCCTTGGTCTCTGTCCAAAAAACCGTTGCACAAGAGTGAATGCTGCAAAATGGCTGGCCTTTATACTGCTGGGTAAGTGCCCTTTAATTAGCGCTCCCCCCGGCCCGGCTGGCCTGTGTACCGTTCCACTTCACAGTCGCTCGGGATGCCTGGTGCACAAAGGGCCGGCGCGAGTGAAGTTCCGGTTTGGGGCGCACAAAGGGCGTTGCACTATTAAATGACGTCATGATCTGCGCGCGCAGCAGGGCGCGCGCTAAAACTTTGCGCCGGCGCTAAATGTGTCCTGAAGTTGGGGAGAGGCGCAGATCGCACTGCGCCCGGGCGATAAGCGCCTAGTGCTCGAGATCTACTCCCCCTAAGGCGCTAACGGCTGGCGCGCCCAACTGAATTTCTAGGCCTTTAAGTTTACATGTGTGCCAAATGTTTGTATTTTGGTCCGAGGTCAAGGGACCTGACCATGTCTCCACCTAAGGCAGCAGGTCAGTGAGACCTGGCTGCATGTCCCTTTAAGTTTTGCAGGAGGTTGGACCATGAAGCAGCCATGTTCGCCCAGCCCGAGCTGGGCATCGAATGAAGTTATGGATACAGAATGTTGGGGATCACCTCGCCACTGGACGAATCCAGGAGACCCCGCAGCGACCTTCGGGAAAAACCGGACAGGGTCCGGAGGAACTTGCCTACTCCTCCTACGGGGAGGAGATGGCCCCAGCTGGGTGGGGCATGGCCCCCAACCCAGCACTATCCTGACCGAAGTTCACATGCGGGAGACCTCGCTGTTGAGGAGTCATGATGGGGAAGCGCGGGCGCCTTGTCTGATAGGTACGCGTTCCCCGGGGGTGGGTGGTGATGGCCCGGGAAAGATTGTATAGAGGAGGGGGAGACCCAAGAGTCGCGTGGGTGCGGTCGGGGGAGGGAGGAACTCACCCGGGGCCCACGGGCAAAGAGGGTAAGTGTGGCTGGGAAGGATGAGTGGGTGGCCGGATCTGGGATCCAAGTTTCAGTGTGGGGCCAGGGAGAGCCGCCACACAGGCACCCATCATTTCCTGCAGCCAGTCGAGGGTAGACAGGAGGGGGAGGGACTGGGAGTCATGATCCCATACTCCCCGGTCTCGGTCTGTGCCAGGGAATTTTAAACATGAGGGGTACCCCACCTCCACACAGGGACAAGGGAACGGCTCAGGGCTGGCGGAGCAGGCTGGTCTGTAAATCCATTCTGTCTGTTTTAAAGTTTAAGACAATCAAAGGGGGCGGAAGGTACATTTACTGCCCGGGTGGGAGGAGCAATACCCACTCGAATTTTGCGACCCATCATTGGCACATGATGGTCGGGGTTTATTTAAGCATGTTGTTCAAGTTTTTTTGTATTTTGTGTTACAGCCCCAAGTTGAGCAGAGGCGTAGGACCCTCTCCGTGCTTGGGATCATTTTGATTACATGGTGTAACTAAGATTGCAACATTTTGTAATAAGTTATAATGTAAAATGTGTTTGTAAATTTGGAATACATTGTATAATTTTACAAGCGTGTAGGGGTATGAGACCCCTTATTGAAAACTGATGTATCTGTAAGATGCCTACCGGGGAAAGGACGGTTTGGGGGATCAGTGGCAGATAGCTGTTAGGTAAATACAGGGGATGGTTGTTTGTGAGGGGGTCTGAAAATTTTGCTCACTCCTTCGAGTTGATACTACAAGCAAGTTGGGAGTATCAAAAGGGCGGAATGTAGGGGTTGCAAAATTTCCCCTATTTCCCTGAAGATTGAAAATACTGTTCTACATTGTGGACGAAGAATTGGGTGATGTGACTTGTCTACAATGTATTAAAATGTGCCTAGAACCACAAAAAGACTGTTCTGAGATGGAAAGAACGTGGACAACACGGGAGTCGAGGAATTCTGTGGAAAATATTCACACACCTTGAGACAGTACATCTTAATAAAGTCGTTCCCTGGAGTTTGGGCAATCACAAAAGGTTTTAAAATGGCCACAGAAAGCTTGGCCAAAAGGAGCAGCAAGCAGCTCGAGTTGCCTGTGTGTATAAGTGGGAGGATACAGTGGCTGTGAGTCAGACCTGCCAATCAAAGGGAGTTTCCCTCTCAGCACTTGAAGTTGTTTATTGACTTAAGCAATTGCCCACTTGAGAATTGACCACAGGACAATCGATTTGTAACTGCTATGTCTACACAGCAATTCAAGGCACTCACAGTCAATGAGACACTGAAACCCTGAAATGGACCTTTGATCTGCAACCGTTTAAGAACTGAATGGGTTTAAATCACCTATCATTCTGGACAATAGAGCAGTTGTATTTCCCTTTTGTCTCAGCCCAGGTTATCTCCGGGTGTGGGCAGGAACATTTCGGCCCCACAGTGCAGACACACTAACCCAGTCCAACCACTGAGTTAGCCAATCACAGATTTCTCTTGTGAATTGGAACTTTTTGGGCGCAAATTTTCCAGACAGGCAAACAGCAGGGGGGAGGGGGCTCACAAGGTATATATGATAGCTCCTGAGAAGCTATCACTCTCTCTTTACTTCCTGGGACCATAGGTGAGCTCTCTCTCTCTCTCTCTCTCTCTCTCTCTCACTTTGCTGGCCCACAGGTGAGCCTCTCTCTCTCTCTCTCTCTCTCACTTTGCTGGCCCACAGGTGAGCCTCTCTCTCTCTCTCTCTCTCTCTCTCTCACTTAGCTGGACCACAGGTGAGCTCTCTCTCTCTCTCACTCTCTCTCTCACTTCGCTGGACCACAGGTGAGCCTCTCTCTCTCTCTCTCTCTCTCTCACTTCGCTGGACCACAGGTGAGCCTCTCTCTCTCTCTCTCTCTCACTTTGCTGGACCACATGTGAGCAGAGTTTCTGACTCCTCAGCAAAGTAACCTAGTAAGGAGTTGGGGATGGTAATTAAGGGGATATTGCTAAGATTGTTTAATCAACATTGTAGTCACTTACCCCTCATTTTTACCATCTGCATTCCCCCATTTAAGCAATTTTACTGTAATTACTGTGTTCGTGTGGTATAGTTTGATATTTGATTATAGTTTCTTTTAGTTAATAAAACTTGATTTTTCTCTCATCCAAACCACGTGTCCATTTTAATATCATTAATTATAAGTCCTGCAGTCAGAACTGGAAGGTGGGGTAGCGATTCGAAACAGCTGTTTTAAAATTGGTCCATTGGAAATTGGTTTACAGTGTAGCAGCAAGGCTGCAGACCAGGTGAATTATCTTAAACCAGTTAAAAGAAGCCCCCCACTTACATAAGAACATAAGAACATAAGAAATAGGAGCAGGAGTACACCAATCGGCCCCTCGAGCCTGCTCCACCATTCAATAAGATCATGGCTGATCTGATCCTAACCTCAAATCTACTATCACTCAACATCCCTCCCGAACCCATGTGATCTCCCGGGAGAGGCGAAAAACCAGATAAAAAACCCAATGGCCAATTTGGGAGAAAAATATCTGGGAAATTCCTCTCTGACCCATCTAGGCGATCGAAACTCGTCTAGGAGATCACTGTCCCTATATTTTCTACAGTACTTACCTTCTGTAAAAGGTGATCTCCACCCGAGCCAGGAACAGGAATAGAACCATCTCCTGAAATCTAACACATAATTAGAACACAAGAAGTAGGAGCAGAACCAGGCTACACGGCCCCTGGGCCCGCTCCGTTACCCACAGGACCATGATTGTTCCGAACATAGACTCATGTCCAATTTCCTGCCCGCTCCCCGTAACCCCTAATTCCCTTTACTTCTAAGAAACTGTCTATTTCTGTTTTAAATTTATTTAATGATGTAGCTTCCACAGCTTTCTGGGGCAGCAAATTCCACAGACCTACTACCCGTTGAGTGAAGAAGTTTCTCCTCCTCTCAGTTTTGAAAGAGCAGCCCCTTATTCTAAGATTATGCCCCCTAGTTCTAGTTTCACCCATCATTGGGAACATCCTCACCACATCCACCCGATCAAGCCCCTTCACAATCTTATATGTTTCAATAAGATCGCCTCTCATTCTTCTGAACTCCAATGAGTAGAGTCCCAATCTACTCAACCTCTCCTCATATGTCCACCCCCTCATCCCCGGGATTAACCGAGTGAACCTTCTTTGTACTGACTCGAGAGCAAGTATGTCTTTTCTTAAGTATGGACACCAAAACTGTATGCAATATTCCAGGTGCGGTCTCACCAATACCTTGTACAACTGCAACAATACCTCCCTGTTTTTATATTCTATCCCCCTTGCAATAAAAGCCAACATTCCATTGGCCTTCTTGATCACTTGCTGCACCTGCATACTGTAGGGGGTTTCTCTTGCTCTTTCTGGTCTCCTGCCAGGCTTCATGCAATAATTACCCTGGAGTGGTTCGACCCACTCCCCCCTACGGTTCTAGACCTTGGACTTAGGTGCAGAGAACAGTAGTGCAGAGAAAGAACTCAATAGACCAGGTTGAATAGCACGAAATGGATGCTTTTATTTTTAAACAGTTTGAAGCATTACAAAATACATGTCATAGGCACAGATTAAAGTTACTACAATCATGCACAAATTTATGAACTTGACTCTATGGAAATGGGGAACACACGGCACATCGAAAAAGGGGAAACACATTACGATTTCCCTTAACTCCCTCCCCTATACCTAAACTAAGTTTCGACCTGGGGAACTTGGGATCATGCTCACCACTCTCGAAATCGCGAGAAAGGGGGTTCGCAGCCTTTTTGGCACCGCTTTCCGTCGTCACGTGGATTTGGAAACTTCTGGCGCAGTCGATATTCTCTCCTCCCTCGAGGCGGTGGGGTAGACCCAGCCTCGATGAGCGCTCGTTAAGGTTGAGATCCACCAAGTCAATTTGGGTTCATGAAGCAGACCCAGATGCAGGCTATGCACTTGGGAGAATCTTGTGGCATCGATCGCCGGTTCTCCAGAGGGTTTCTTCTCCGTCGGCCTGGGTCGTCGATGATCTCCCGACCCCAGTACCCGGGCCACCCTCGTCGTCTTCTCGTCGTGGCCGAGCCTTGTTTTGGCTGAACACCGACCACGTTGTCCTTTTACCGAAACCGTCCGTCTTTAAAAAAAAAACGAAAACGTTTTCATCGATCTGCCAAAGTGGAAGAGGCGCCGATCCGGGTACCGTCCGCCCTTCGTTCGTTCCTCGTAGAAGAAAGTTCTTGAAGAAATGGAAGCCTGAAGTCGCCCAACAAGAAGCCGTGGCAGTGAAGAAGAAGTTGTTCAAGTAACCCGGAGTCCGAAGTAACTTAGATGGACTTTCAATCCATAGTTATACTCTTTTGGGACAGTCTTATCTCCCGCCAAATCATAGTCCTGTCTTTGTATTAATTTTGGCGGGCAGAAATCTCTGCAGGGGCGCTTTGTCTTGTAACGGAGCCGGTGATAACTTAAACTGGCCTTCCTGGCTGATAATGTCTTTCAATGTCTTTTGCATTGTCACCGTGGCTCGGTTCGCATATTGATCGGTCCGGACATTTTCCTTGATGGCTGCTAAACGGTTTTTCCTTTGTACGATAAATGGGTATAAGTGTTTTTACATTGTCCGCCCATATCTTGATGGGCCCCATCCTGTACTTATAATCCATTGAATATGTATGCTGTTGCTCTGAGTTTTGGTTCCCAGAGACTGGCTTTCGTGGGCTCACTGTCTTCAATCCACAAGCCTGTCTGGCTTGCAGTAACAGAAATAAAATGGTTCATAAACTGATCACGGGGCCTGGCGGCCATTTTGTATGCCCTTTTATCAAAGGTTTTTCTGTGCAAGCTTACTTTGGTCAATAAACAGTCTTAATTTTATCCAGTTTTCTTGCGTGATTTTTGCTGAAAATTGCGAATCTTACAGGCCCCCCTGTGATACTGATAGCTTGCTTAAAGTATCAATAATCCTTGATGAGCAAATTTTCCCTGATTCCCCACATCCAAACATTCCTGGCACTTAACTATCTATGCCCCTCACGACACATGCAGTTCCCATTTCCGGAGAAAATGAAAATTACCTCATGCACATTTGGAATCATAGACAGCAAAACTTAAACTATAACATCTTCACCTGTCAGATGGGCAGGGGTTGATACCCTTTTGCGCCATCTGCATGCATCTTTTATTAATCCAAAAAACTTACTAACAACTAATAACATAACCATACTTATTTCCTTATAACCCAAAACAATCAAAAAAAAAAAAAAAAAAATTTTAAATGGAGGGACGCTTAATCTTATACTAGCAGCTTAGAGTGGGGTATCTGCTTCCCCCATCTGCACATAGCGTTCTCTCCATTCTCCTGTGTTCTCGTGCCTCTGGAGGCGTTTGCCTCTTTTGCAATGCACGAAGAGCAAAAATATCACAATCAAAACCTGACATACTACTAGGATATGGGATGCTATTCTAATCCAGGCGGGGACCTCTATGTTGGTGAACAAGTCCCACCATGGTGGGATGGTTATGTCCAATATGTCTTTTCCTATCTCTAAAGTCTTCTGCTCCAGTGTATAGAAATGTTTCTGCGAAACTATAACGGCTTTTAAAACCTTGGTGAGGTGTTCGGGAAGAGGGGGAATGACATAACCAAAATGCGCGACAAATCATTGTAAGTCTGTGAAATTCTCTTTGATAGTGATGTGTACAGTGGAGGGCGCAGGAATGGGAACAATTCGTTGTTGTGCCACTTGAACCTCGGCCCTGGGTTTGAAACAGAAACTGCTATCACCGACCGAACACCACTCGTGTTGTCCATATCGGTACTGAGGCGCTGCAGTGGTGACGCAGTATGTCCCACCCCCGATATATGCTACCTGTGGGGGCACATGGTCCTCTGCCATTGCCTCCATGGTGCAATTCACCGGCTTCGCGCTAGCGGTTCTGAACCCGCACTGTGGTTTCAAAAAGGCATTCAAGTGCTGGGGACACAGGATGATGTGTGCTCCCCGGCTCCGACATCCCAAGAGGTCGGTGCCTGTCATCGTACGCTCCCATCTGATGACGTAAGGCGGGACCACTGCGTAACGAATGTGTGCGCCCCCCTGAATGACTCCAATGTTCTCTACTCTGTATACCGGGGCGGGCTTTGCTGCGGGACCCAACACCGGCATTCTTACTACTATTCCCATAATAGTGTGATTCGAATGTCCGCAGTCCACTGGAACTGGGTATGCTTCTGCGGCTAGTCTGAGCTGGCACGGGCTTAATGCATTCTCAAAAGGGTGGAGCGCTTGCAAGTGCTTGTTGCTGATCCAGGACGGGACCAAACCCTGTTTTAAATCCTCAAGATTACTGCGGCCCTCGCCCAATAACCACGCCCCGTACAGCACACAGGCCTCGTTTTGCGCAGCTTGATCGGACGCATTCCGATCCTCCTTAATGAGTGCATTTACCGTTCTCGCGTGTTTCTCCAGCTCAGCAATTATGTCCTTAAAGTGTAGTGTCATGGCCTGGTCCTCATGCAACTCAGAACCCACGACCTTGTTTTCGTCTGTCAATATGTTCCTTAACTGGGCTTTTAAACCGTTGATCTGTGTCTGCAGTTCCACGTTATCTAAAGCGTTGACAACAGATGTCCCGGTATTAAAAGCAGTGAATATGTCATTTACAGTACCCCTTCTTTGCCTCCCGACTCGATCCAAAACTTCTGGCGGTGTGGTGTATAATTTGTCTCTGTCGATGTCGGCAAAGTCAAATTCGTAAAATTGTCTAAACATACTGGTTAACAGGACCTGGTATAATTGTTCCGTTTCTTTGGGACACCACTCCGGCAATCTTACCTCAGTGAGATTTAAAATCACTGAGGCCACCGCGTAGTGTACCCCTTGGTACAGCACCTGACCGGTGGGTACCAATACTAAACCGTTCCCGGGTCCCCTGGTGGTGGTTGGGCACCCTCCTTTCTGGGCTAGTGCTACCGGAAGCGTGGGCAGGGGCTTGCGTGGGCGGGTGATGAGTTCAGTGGCGTTCACCGGAATAGGGGAGTATGGGGCTCCGCACGCTCGAGTGCTAACATCCCATCTCATCCCCTTCCCTTCATCCTGCCACTGCCTCTGGAAGAAGATGGACACGCCCTTGGGGCAGACGCGTCTCGAACCCCACATACAGACATATATTCCCTCATCCGGTTCCCACCATTTGTCCCAACACACACGTAATTGTCCGTGAGTTCCCGTAATAGTCCGATGGGTATTATTACCCAGTCGCTCCCACTCGACCGTAGAGTTTCTCATGTCCTTTCCCAGCTTTCGTAGCCACCACCATCGCCTTGGTGGTACGTTCTCATTGCACACCAGACAAATCCTCTTTCCCACGGTGACGCTAACTCTGGGCGCTAGGATCCTCACTCGAGGGCACGTTAATGAAGTCTCTTGGTAGGCAAAACCGAAATTGCTGGAATATTCCGTAGAATTCGTTCCCAGCCAACCTGGCCATCTCCCTTGGTGGAAGTAGGTGGCGGTTTCCTCTACCTCTCGCTCCCCCGTCCCATCCGTTGCGATGGGGGCCGTGTCCCCGGAGCACCCGAAAATGATGACGTCCTTGGTGCGGCCTCGGTAGGCCCACCCGCACCCGATCGCCATGAACGCGACGACAATCCTTTCCATCGTATCCCAGGTTTCTGTAACCAACAAAATGATGTAGCCGGGCTCCCGATAGGTGCTGGCCTAAATTAATTGGACGCGCGGGTTCCTGGACCCCGCTCCCTAACAAACACACATACCGGGCAGACTTCAAAATTGTACTCTTAACACCATATACTTTACATTCCTTAAACTATGACCATAATAACCTATCTTAACTTATGTACAGCACCGCCCTCCGTGGGGCGGCTTTCCGAATCCCTGTGAGGTCTGTCGTGTGCCACACCCTGCGATGGGGCTGCATTGATCTTTGGCCTTGATCCCCCGCAGCCTGTCGCTGCTGAACGGGGATCATGTCTTCCTGGGGCTGCTTTAAACCGTGGTTGGGGAGGATGGGGAGAATCTGGCCAAAATTTTCTGGGCTGGGGCGCTCGAGCTGACCTACGAGGGGCTGCTTTGGGTTGGGCTCCCGGGGCCGATGGACCTGGGGTCGTGACTGTTACCGTCACAGCCTGTGGTTCCTCCACAGCTGCCGGCTCCAGCTCCCCTTCCTCAGGCTCCGCCCCCCCGGGGTCGGGATCTGTGGCTTCCGACTCCACCTCACCTGTCCCTACAGGTAACGAGTCTCCACCCCCACTCCCTACCTCCCCCAAGCTTGAGTCGAGGGCGGGACTGCCATCCTCTGACTCTTCCTCCTCCGTGATTGGGTCTAAAGCGAGGTTGAGCTGTTCGGGCTCTCCCCTGCCTAAATCCCATTCAAAAGATGAGACCTCCCACTCCAATGGGATGGCCTCTCCCTTCACGCAGGCTACTGTTCCAGCCTGTGTGGTCTGTGACTCTGTTACAGGCTGAGGATCTTTGTTCTCAGACCTGGTCCCCTTTGGTGGCCCTGGTGTACCCGGTTTAAACAGTTTACACTGGTTGATGTGAAACCATTTGGTACGTCGGGGCGTCTTCACTGCATAAACCATGGGGCTGGCTTTGTCTACAATGCTGTATGGCCCCATGTACAGTGGTTCAAAACTCCCTACCCTGGCGTAGTTTCGGACCATGACCTGGTCCCCGACTACCCACTCTTGTTGTTTCCGAGGTTCCAACAACAGTTTATTTCCCTGGTGCTGTCTTCCCATGTTCCCAGCCGCCTGCCCATAAATCTGTCTCAGGCGCTCCAAGAGGGTTTGGGCGAATTTGTCCCGTTTCACCTCTCGGAGCTGGCCCTCAGTGAGCACCGGGGCTAGCACATGGGTGGGTGTTCGCATGATCCTTCCAGTCATTAACTCGTGCGGGGAATACCCCGTGCTTTTGGACTGGCTGGCTCGGATCCCCATGAGGACTAAAGGCAGGACCTCCGCCCATTTCTGGGGCGAGCCCATTGTCTCTTTCCTCAGCTTTTCCTTGAGGGTCCGATTCATACGCTCAACAATCCCGGATGACTGGGGATTGTATGCTACGTGCCACTTTCCCTCAATGCCCAAGAGCCTGAGGGCGTTCTGCATTACTTGACCGGTGAACTGACTCCCTTGGTCGGACTCTACAAAATGGGGGAGTCCCCACCGTGAGAACACTTCCCGAATCAAGATCTTAGCAGTACCCAGTGCCGTAGCTGTTCTGCACGGGAAGGCTTCTACCCATTTGGTGAACACATCTACCAGGACAAGGCAGTACTTATAGCCTCCCTGGGCGGCGGGCAGGGGCCATATGTAGTCGACCTGAATCGACTGCCATGGTCCCTCTACCCTCCTGATGTGCCCCATGGGCACCTTCCTTTTGTGGGGGTCTGGGTTGTTAGCAGCACACACAAGACAGCTTGCGCAGAACTCGCGGACATCGTCCCGAAGTCCCGGCCACCATCCCGCCTGTTCCACCCGTTGCCAGGTGACCTCAGGTCCGGGGTGTCCCGCTCCTGGACCCTCGTGGGCCAATTGCAGGAATTCCCTTCGGTGCTGCTGCGGCACAACCCACTGCTCCTTTCGGAACAGCATCCCTTCTTTGACTGTGAGGGCTGCCGTACTGTACGGACCTTCTACCTGTTTGCCCTCTGTGATGGCTTTTAGGACTGCTTTTAGGGCGGGATCCAGGGTTTGGACGGTCTTTAGGTCTGGGGGCGGTGTCACCCCTGTGTTCCCGGGAATTCCCTCCCTGCCTTGGATCGCCGCCACGGGTCCGGGTTCGTATGGGTCCCAGAGAATGCCGCTGCGGGCACCCTCCCTGGCTAGCGCATCCGCCTGCTGGTTGCCCTGACTGCGGGGTTCTGTAATGGAGTGAGCCTTCACCTTATGGATGAACACCTCTCCTTTCTCCCCCACAGCTGCTAGGATCTTCTCCAGCAAGGGCTTAACTGTTAAAGGCCGCCCGTCCGCGGAGGTGTACCCGCGTCGGGACCAGATGGCGAGGTACTCCGTACACGAATTGCACGTGAACATGCTGTCTGAGCAAATCGTGTATGGGGTTGGGAAAATCTCGGGGTGGGTAACCACGTACGCCACCGCGGACAGTTCAGCCTGCTGCGCGCTCATAGTGCTGGGGAGCTTAATTGCCAGGGCAATGTTTGCCGCAGGGTCATAAACTCCACACCCTGTGAGTCGCTTGCCGTCAGCTACAGTGCTAGAACCGTCTACGTAGATCTCGCGGCCCGTGGGATGTATCCCGGCCCGTAAACCTATGTTAACTTCCCATACCCCTTCTATGGAACATTGATGGGCTGTCCCGGGATATGCCATATTGGCTGCGAGCCTTGGCGCGCAGAGGCCTTTAACTTTGAGATCCATCTGGGAAAGGAGGAGGGTCCAGCGCGCAATCCGAGCGCTGCTTACGGTCCCATCCTTAATCCTCCCGTCCAGAAGCATCTTCGTGGGGGTGTGATGGGTGAGGAGCGTAATGGGAGAGGTCCCTGTGAAGATCACTGATCTGTTCACAGCCCAATGCGTGGCCAGGAGATGCCGTTCGCAATTGGAGAAACTCCTCTCCACATCCGTGAGCACCCTGGAGGAATAAACTACTGGTCTTAGCTTGCCGTGCCGCTCTTGGAGCAGCACTGTGCTCAGGCTGTCCCCACTAGCGGCTACCTCCAGAAAGAACTCCTCTCCCCCATCTATGGCCCCTAGGGCTGGCGCGGTCTGCAGATCTCTTTTCAACTTCTCGAATGCTGCCTGGCACCCCTCGTCCCAAGACCACTCGACTCCCTTGTGTAAGAGTCGAAGTAGCGGGGCCGCTGTGGCAGCATAGTCCTCGATGAAATCTCTGCAGTACCCGGTCAATCCCAAAAAGGACCTTACACCCGTTACTGTGTTGGGAATCGGCAGATCTTGTATAGATTCCCGTCTGGCCTTATCTATGGCTCTTTCCCCAGCGCGGATGGCCAGACCCAGGAATTTAACTTCCTGCTGGCCGATCTGGGCTTTCTTTGGGTTTACTTTGAAACCCTTCCTTTCTAACAGTTCCAACAATTCGGCTAACAGTGGGCCGTGCTGCTCCCTTGTATCTGTGAACAGGAGTAAGTCGTCCACATACTGTACTATCTGGTTGGGCTGGCTGAACTCTTTCAAACTCCCCGCCATACACTGATGGAAAATGCTGGGGCTGTTGTGAAAACCCTGTGGTAAGCAGTTCCAGGTGCACTGTTGCCCTTTGAAAGTAAAGGCAAACTTGTACTGGTCCTCCCGCCGCAGCGGAATGGACCAAAAACCGTTCGAGATGTCCAGCACCGTGAATGTGGTCGCCGATGCTGGAATACTCCCTATTAAGTCTGCAACTGCTGCTACCGTGGGCGCGCAGGCTGGGATATTACTATTGAGGACTCTATAGTCCACCGTGGCTCTCCACGAATTGTCCGGTTTCTTTACCGGCCATAATGGGGAGTTCACGTGGGTGGCTATCGTCCTCAATACGCCCTGCTGTACCAATGAAGATATTGCTGTCTCCATGTCGGGTTCTGCCTCCTTGGGGAAATTATACTGCTTTTGGGGTCGGATCATGGGGTCCCCGTCTACGCTGACTTCGAACCCAGTGACTCTCCCGCAGTCGTGCTTGTGGGTGGCGAACGCGGTCAGATTTTCTGACACACGCGCCTGCAAGTCCGTTGGGACGTTTGTTATCATGAGCTCGAGATCGTAACCTCCTGATGGCTTCATAGTGCACAGGGCCCCCTTTTCTTCCTTCCCCGGGATTACGACTACCTTACCTAAACCGCCCTCGGCTCCCCAGAGACAGTGATTTCTCAGGTCCACGAGGATCCCGTGTTCCACCAAGAAATCAGCCCCGAGGATGCCTTTCCCCACCCCCTCTTTCCACTTCAATAGGATGCACGTCCATGTGGTGTGGAGCGCTCCCAACTGAATGGAGAGCGGGAGGGAGTGCGCGCCAGCCTGTGCTCTACCCATGAAACCCGCTACTAAATATGGAGCCTGGGCGGACAGAGGTGAGGCAAAAGGTTTGTCCATGTGGATCAAGGTACACGAAGCTCCCGTATCCAACAGGTAACTACCCCTTTGTTTCTCCACCACAGGTCTTCTCCAAGCGTCATAGCGGAGCGGACACAAGTAGATGGGCTGCGCGGGCGTCAGTCATTTAGGTGTTTCGGCTGGGGTCTCGGGGGCGATAGGGCTGTTAGCAACCGCTACCTTCCCCTGCCAGGTCATCAGAGACCGCATAGTCTCCAAGACTGACTCGATCGCAGCGGGGTCCACAACCGCACCACCCCCTTCATTCGGGGCAAAAACTACGGTTGGGTTCTGGACTGGTGTTGGGGCAGCGGCCTGCACTTGTGGTTGTGCTGGTGTTGGGGAAACTCTCGGGCCGTTGGCGACTCGGGCTTGGGCTCGATCTTGGGCTGCGGCGAACTCTCTCTCCCTCTTATCCTTCCAAGGATTCCTACAGTCCTTGCGCCAATGACCCTCCTTCCCACACCCGTAACAACTGCTATTTGCTTCGGGATGGCGATTTCCCTCCTGACGCCATTCCTTTTTAGCAGAGGCTGCGGGTCTCACCTCATGCACCTTTCCTTTCACAACAGGCGTTTTCTTGCCCTTGTTGTTTCTATAACTGATCGTGAGCTGATCTAGTACTACTTCCTCCGTGGAGCGGGCGTTAGTGGGGTCAAACCATGCTTTGGCCTGTTCCTTCACTACTGGCAGGCAACCTGCTACCAGGCACCGAAGCCAGTGAGCCCTTTGTTCGCCATCCAGCCCGGCCCGGGCCGGCCCGCCCGGGCAGCTGCGCCGATACACTGGCCACAACCTGTCGGCGAAAACCCGTGGGGGTTCTCCCTCTAGCTGCACTGTCTTTTCTAAACGGAGGAACGGAGTTCCGTCCCCCTCTCCCATGATCTCCAGAATCTCATCCCGTAGCAACTCATAGTCCCTGTGCCCTCTCTTGCTCTCGTCAGGGAGACACTGGAGGAGCGAACTGTCCAGGGAGAACAGCAGCATTTTAGACTGTTCAACCCCGTCGCAGTCATTGACTGCTGCGGTCTGCTCCACGTCCCTGAAATGCACGGAGGGATCTCCTGACTCGGAGAGTTTTGGGATGTGACTTATCATCTCTCTTAGCTGTCGTGCGCTATGAGGCATTATGATCTGACTCTCAAGGGGTCCGTCATCGCCATTTTCTTCATTTGGACCGATCCTCCGGTGTCTCGTTGGACACATTGGCGCCGACCCCGACTCTACTGTCTGGGGTTGCTCTACCTCAGGGCTCTTTTCCTCTACCGTCTCCGTCTCCTGTCCCGGAGTCCAAGACTCCTCATAGGCAGGAGGCGCAGAAGGTTCGGGGGTTGGTACCCCAACTGCCTCTTGTGGCATCGGTCTTTTGGATTCCTTGGCTAGCAACAGCTGACTCGCTGGTGGATTTATGAGACACACCAACCCGTTTGCCTTCGCTAGGGCCTTTCTCAGGTCCTCTAGCTCCCGGCGGCAAGTGCTGTGGTCGGTGTTCTCAGATCTATCCTCCATGGCCATTTTATATGCTGCCCTGGCTCCCAGGAGCTTTTCCTCTTGGGCATCTACTTGTTTGGCTAGACGGGAACACCTCTCTCTCATTCTACCTTCACTGGCCTTGGCCTCCACGACCTGACATTTTAAATATTCTACCCGGGTTTCGTGGCCGCGAATTACAGAGCGGCGTTCCTGGTTCAGCGCGTCAAGCGATTCAATCAGTTTTTGACCTCCCGCAACCTTTTCCTCCACGCCTTTAAGCAAGCCGTTGATCTGGACTGTCTGTGCTGCAACTACCTGGTCCAAAAGCTGGACTTGCTTCTTGTAGCACATCAGCCAGACCGCCTTTTCTACAGATTTCTTATGCTCTCTACCCGCTGTCCACTTGATGGCTGCGTCTAGCGGGCGCCTATCCCTTAGTAGATCAGATATCCATTGTTTTGTGAGGTTGACTTTTCCGAAAACATAATCTGCTATTCTTTCATCCATCACATTTCGTCTATTCAGATCTTGATCTAACACACTACTTTCCTGCTGCCAAGGTCCTGCCGCGGTCGCCATTTCTGTAGGGGGTTTCTCTTGCTCTTTCTGGTCTCCTGCCAGGCTTCGTGCAATAATTACCCTGGAGTGGTTCGACCCACTCCCCCCTACGGTTCTAGACCTTGGACTTAGGTGCAGAGAACAGTAGTGCAGAGAAAGAACTCAATAGACCAGGTTGAATAGCACGAAATGGATGCTTTTATTTTTAAACAGTTTGAAGCATTACAAAATACATGTCATAGGCACAGATTAAAGTTACTACAATCATGCACAAATTTATGAACTTGACTCTATGGAAATGGGGAACACACGGCACATCGAAAAAGGGGAAACACATTACGATTTCCCTTAACTCCCTCCCCTATACCTAAACTAAGTTTCGACCTGGGGAACTTGGGATCATGCTCACCACTCTCGAAATCGCGAGAAAGGGGGTTCGCAGCCTTTTTGGCACTGCTTTCCGTCGTCACGTGGATTTGGAAACTTCTGGCGCAGTCGATATTCTCTCCTCCCTCGAGGCGGTGGGGTAGACCCAGCCTCGATGAGCGCTCGTTAAGGTTGAGATCCACCAAGTCAATTTGGGTTCATGAAGCAGACCCAGATGCAGGCTATGCACTTGGGAGAATCTTGTGGCATCGATCGCCGGTTCTCCAGAGGGTTTCTTCTCCGTCGGCCTGGGTCATCGATGATCTCCCGACCCCAGTACCCGGGCCATCCTCGTCGTCTTCTCGTCGTGGCCGAGCCTTGTTTTGGCTGAACACCGACCACGTTGTCCTTTTACCGAAACCGTCCGTCTTTAAAAAAAAACGAAAACGTTTTCATCGATCTGCCGAAGTGGAAGAGGCGCCGATCCGGGCACCGTCCGCCCTTCGTTCGTTCCTCGTAGAAGAAAGTTCTTGAAGAAATGGAAGCCTGAAGTCGCCCAACAAGAAGCCGTGGCAGTGAAGAAGAAGTTGTTCAAGTAACCCGGAGTCCGAAGTAACTTAGATGGACTTTCAATCCATAGTTATACTCTTTTGGGACAGTCTTATCTCCCGCCAAATCATAGTCCTGTCTTTGTATTAATTTTGGCGGGCAGAAATCTCTGCAGGGGCGCTTTGTCTTGTAACGGAGCCGGTGATAACTTAAACTGGCCTTCCTGGCTGATAATGTCTTTCAATGTCTTTTGCATTGTCACCGTGGCTCGGTTCGCATATTGATCGGTCCGGACATTTTCCTTGATGGCTGCTAAATGGTTTTTCCTTTGTACGATAAATGGGTATAAGTGTTTTTACATTGTCCGCCCATATCTTGATGGGCCCCATCCTGTACTTATAGTCCATTGAATATGTATGCTGTTGCTCTGAGTTTTGGTTCCCAGAGACTGGCTTTTGTGGGCTCACTGTCTTCAATCCACAAGCCTGTCTGGCTTGCAGTAACAGAAATAAAATGGTTCATAAACTGATCACGGGGCCTGGTGGCCATTTTGTATGCCCTTTTATCAAAGGTTTTTCTGTGCAAGCTTACTTTGGTCAATAAACAGTCTTAATTTTATCCAGTTTTCTTGCGTGATTTTTGCTGAAAATTGCGAATCTTACAATACTAACTTTTTGAATTTCGTGCACCAGGACCCCCAGATCCCTTTGTACCACAGTACTTTCCAGTTCCTTGCCATTAAGATAATAACTTGCTCTATGATTTTTCCTGCCAAAGTGCATAACCTCACACTTTCCAGTATTGTATTCCATCTGCCAAATCTCTGCCCACTTACTTAGCCTGTCTATGTCCCTTTGCAGGTTTTTTATGTCCTCCTCACTCACTACTTTCCGTCCCATCTTTGTATCATCTGCAAACTTTGATATGTTACTCTCGGTCCCCTCCTCCAAATCATTAATATAGATTGTAAAGAGTTGGGGACCCAGCACTGACCCCTGCGGAACACCACTAGTTACTGATTGCCAGTCTGAGAACGAACCATTTATCCCAACTCTCTGCTTTCTGTTAGATAGCCAATCCTCCACCCATGCCAGAATATTACCCCCAATCCCATGATTTTTTTATCTTGAGCAATAATCTTTTATGTGGCACCTTGTCAAATGCCTTTTGGAAGTCTAAATACACTACGTCCACTGGTTCCGCTTTATCCACCCTGTATGTTACTTCCTCAAAGAACTCAAGCAAATTTGTCAAACATGACTTCCCCTTCATAAAACCATGCTGACTTTGTCCTATTAAATTATGTTTATCCAAATGTCCCGTTACTGTCTCCTTAATAATGGACTCTAAAATTTTCCAACCACAGATGTTAGGCTAACAGGTCTATAGTTTCCAGCCTTCTGCCTACTACCCTTTTTAAATAAACATTAGCAGTTTTCCAATCTGCTGGGACCTTTGCTGAGTCCAGGGAGTTTTGGAAAATTATTACCAATGCATCCACAATCCCTACCGCCACTTCCCTCAAGACCCTAGGATGTAAGCCATCAGGTTCAGGGGATTTATCCGCCTTGAGTCCCATTATTTTACCAAGTACCACTTCCTTAGTGATTTTAATCGTATTTAGCTCCTCCCCCCATAGAACCCCCTGTTTGTCCAGTGTTGGGATATTCTTAGTGTCCTCTACCATAAAGACTGATACAAAATAATTGTTCAGCGTGTTTGCCATCTCCATGTTTCCCACCATTAATTTCCCGGTCTCATCCTCTAAGGGACCAACATTTACTTTAGCCACCCTTTTTCTTTTTATATAACTATAGAAACTATAGAAACAGTTATCACATTGTGGGAGATTGCTGAATCTTTTTTTATCAGAAGCTGTTGCCTGTTAAACTTAAACGCGTGCCCCCTTTTTATTGGGGCACAACAAATAAAGATTGTAAATTAACAAAAAAGTTTAACAGAAACTTAACAAATTGATTTAAAATACTGCTCCTTGCGGTGATGAAGTACTCCAATCCCTGCAGTGCCCACCGGCCGCGGAAGGCCTCGAGTGTGCCGGTGGACACCGCATGCTCCATCTCCAGGGCCACCCGGGCGCAAACGTGGCCGTGGAAGAGAAGCAGGCAGTCGGGCTGAGCGACCCCCTCTACCGCCTGCTGCCTGGGCCCGTTAATGGCCACCTTGGCCAGGCTCAGGAGCAGGCCCACGAGGAGGTCCTCCGACTTGCCCACTCCCCTCCGCACCGGGTGACCAAAGATCAGGAGCGTGGGACTGAAGTGCAGCCAAAAATTGAGGAGCAGCCCCTTCAGGAAGTAACCTCTCACATTCAGCATAAACGTCGAACACAGACTCCTCTAGGCCACAGAAAATGCAGGTGGCCTGGGAGTCCGTGAACCAACTTAAAACCTTATTGCACGGGATTACCCCATGCAACACCCTCCAGGCCAAGTCCCCAATAGATAAAGGGAGGACTCCCGCATAGGGAGCCCTCCATTGGGGACCCACGCCTCCTCTGACAAATTGGCTGCTGTGTTGCTTCCATTAAAACATTGACGACACTTCAGAAGTACTTCATTGGCTGTAAAGCACTTTAGAATGCCCTGAGGTTGTGAACGGTGCTATATAAATGCAAGTTCTTTCTTTTTTTCTCCCACTGAGGTATTTTAATCCGGTTGCCGAACAGCTGTGCAACATTAAGGTGAATAAATCTCAGGGGTCGGATAAGATCCATCCCAGGATCCTTAAGGAAATTTGCAGGAACTCTGGTACAAATCTTCCAGAATCACAATACTGGAGAGGTGCCTCAGGACCGGAGAAAGACAGATGTTATTCCTATTTTTATTAGCAAAAGTGTAGGGGGTGGCGGGTGGCGCGTGCGCCCAGTCAGTTATGCCCCTGACTGCCTGTGAGCGGTTCGAATCACTCTCGCGCCCCTGGGTTCTAGACACCGGACTTAGGTACAGGCGGCGATACAGAAAGACTCGAGTAGGCAGGTGGTTTGGTGTAAGAAAACCAAGATTTTATTAAAACAGAAATGAAAACACAGTCTTATGAGAAAATTACTGGTAGAGAAACAATTACAGGCATGTAACACTATAACTATATACTTATATACAGGGAATGGGGAACACACGGCACATCGAGGGAAAAACAACTACTTTAACAATCCCCTTATCCTTATCCCACTCCGATACCTAACTAGATTAAACTATGAGGGGCCAGGAATCCATGCTCACCAATCCAAGGCAAAACCTGTTGTTTCAGCAATCGCTATTTTGAGGTCTGGGCTGCTATCCTTTGGGGTACTCTGTCGCCACGTGGTTTCAGGGCGCGGTGCTGGAGCTGCTGCTGTGGCACACCTTTCTTCTCCTCAGCTACCATCATCATCTCGTCGCGATGGGTTCTCTTCTTCTTCTCCCTCGGGCGGTCGTCGGCGGTAACATTGCATCAATGAGACGATAAGCAGTCTTTACTGCTTAGATTTTACAACCCATTCTGAGCACGCCAACATATTCGTTATGGCGTGGACACCTGCGTTTATTCGCAGTGTTCAACAAGAGGCTTGCCCCGCAAGCGCCAGCTTATTTGCAGGATTCACCCAACCAACTTAGTCTCACTGTCCTCAGATATTTTCTTCCCCGAGCGTCAGCTTGTAACTCGGTGCTTGGTTTTAATTAATACATCTTCTGCTGCCCTTCTCTGCTCTTTGTTGGGTCTACCTTACTCTTTGTTTTGGTTCATCTCGCCTTGTTTCCTCTGCCCTCTCTCGTGGCCCGGGTGTCCTGGGTGACTTTGGACTCGGGTTTCGTTCCCCTCTCCCGCGTTGGTATGGATGTCCTTGGTTGCAACTTAATGCGGGGAGCGAGAAGAGAACTCGCCACGAGGCCAGGGCTCGAGTACGAGCGGCGGTAGCCCAAGCAGAGCAAGAGTCAAGAGACAAGACAAGATAGACCAGAGAGCGATTGCTACTAAGGGCCTACAGTTATACTCCTTTCGATGGCCCCTTATCTGCGCGCCAAATCAGGTTAGTCCATTGTTTCAATTTTGGCGGGCTGTTTTAAATGATTGTACCAATCTAAAATAACTGTTTTTAGATGGCCGTTTATCACACCTAATGGCCTGATGTCCGGGCTGTATTGTCATTAATGCATTTTAATCGGCCTGTCTAGCCTCGATGGCTTCCTTAAGCTGTTTCTGATTATTTATGTGGACAAACTAATGGCCTCATGTTTAGGCCTAACTGGGTTGATCTGTTCCAATTTGACGAAAATGCATATTCAAATGTTTGCTTAGCTGTCTGGCCCTTCAAACACAAAAGTCCTTTTCACAGAAATGCATTTTAAGTTTCGATTTCCCAAAGCTGCTTGTTCTGAGCTGCAGAGTTCAAGCTTTTAAAATCTTACAGGCTTTTGGTCACGAGGTGCGGATGCCATCTTTGGGTACCCTTTTTAAATTGTCCATATGGTCCCTTTTATTAATAACCTTGGGGGAATGTGGAAATTTTGTGAATCCTACACGCCACCCTGTGATACTAAAACTTGCTTGAAGTATCATCCTTACAAGGTGAGCAAAATTTTCTGACCCTCCATAGTCAACCTTCCCCTGTAATGACCTATCTAACATACCCACGACACATGCACTTCCCATTCCGCGAAATTGTAGTGTACGTAGAGATACATAGAATAATTACAGTCTTTTACACACATCGAAGCATGGAGGGGATCCAACGCTCCTGCTCCACTTGTTACACATACATCTTTATTCGCAAAATCTTTATTAAAAACAACAAACAAAAAAACAACGTTTAATCAAAAAAAAATTCAAGGGAAAAACTGAAACGGGGGTATCTCCCTCCATCTTCACATAATGTTCCTTCCAGATCCTCTGGTTTCGGAGCTCTAACAACTGACCTTTTCCCTTGCATTGGATGCAGACTAGATACAACACTATCCCTAACTGGCAAGCCACGAGAATGTGGGAAGCCAGTCTGATCCACGAAGGGACCTACATGTTATTGAAAATGTCCCACCAAGGAGGAATCACAATATCCGATATCTTAGCCCCTATCTCTACTGTTTTCTGCTCTAGAGTGTAAAAATGTTTCTGCGAAACTATAAAGGCTTTACGTATTTTTGTAAGGTGTTTGTGATAAAAATGATAACTTCCGGGAAGTTATGTCATCACTTCCTGTGAACTATGAACTGTGTACATACCTCACTTCCTGTCATATGTCACTTCCTGTTGGACTGGTATAAATACTGGTCTGTTCAGTATTGTAAGAGGCTTCTACCAGAGGCATGGTAAAGACCTCTCTTGTGTATATAGTGTGTTTATAAGTTACTTAAAGCTTACTTTAAAGTTACTTGATGGTAAGTCTCCTTTTTCTTACATCAATTTAAGTAACTTAATATTTACACTGACAAATACTAGACCTTCAGACAAACTCGGAAGTTAAGGATCCAGGGAACCACCCATCATGGAGAAAATCCTTAGACCTATTCGTCTGGACTTGGACCCGAATACACCAGCAGCTGGCAGGGTATGGAAGCATTGGTATCGTACTTTTGAGAATTTTCTGGATGAATGTAAAGCGGATGCTCCTGCTAAATTGAAGATACTTGTCAATTATGTGACCCCAAAAGTGTTCGAATATGTTGATGAATGGGATAATTACGAAGAGGTGATTCGGGCACTTAAGAAACTGTATGCGAAGACCCCAAATGAGGTCTATGCTAGACATCTACTGGCCACAGCCCGACAAGGGCCAGGGGAATCAATTGACGAATTCCTGCAAGAACTTCGCAGGCTCAGCGTAGATTGTAACTTTCAGGCAGCCTCAGCTGAGCTGTACCGCCAAGAAATGATTCGTGATGCTTTCATCTGCGGCATTGCCTCTCCATTTATACGCCAGCGTCTACTAGAAAGTAAAACACTTGAGCTACAAAAAGCTTTTGACCTAGCTTGTTCACTGGATTTGGCAAAGAGAAATGCAGACCTCTATCAGCTGCCCAGATCTCGATCTGCTGCTGTAGCTGCAACCAGACAATTCAAGCGGTCTCAGGTGAACCCTATCATGGGGGAATCTAATTCTGATAATTCTGATGAAGAAGAGGAGGACGACCCCACTTTAGCAGCCTCTTGGCAATCTAGGAAGGAATGCTTCTTTTGTGGAGATGCTTTTCACCCTAGGAAAACTTGCCCTGCTCGCAATGCAATCTGCAGTTATTGCGGGAAAAAAGGACACTTTGCTAAAGTTTGCCTATCAAGGGCCTCTACGAGGGCCAATCCAGCTAAGGCCTACCGAACTGCCCCAATTAGGGCCTATCAAGATGCTCCAGCTAGGACCTATCAAGCTTCCTCTCGCGCTCTCTCCCGAAGAAGCACACCGAGAGTTTTAGCCACTCTCTGTGCAACGACACCAATTACAGCTGCTTGACCACAGAACCTGTCTCATGCAGCCACAAAAATTTCAATTAAAGGGCATACCTTAGATGCCTTAATTGACTCAGGAAGTACTGATAGTTTCATTAAGGAACAGATTGTTGCGAAATTGAAATTACATGTCTTCCCATCGGACCAGGCAATTGCGATGGCCCAGTCATCACTTAATACCAGAATCTCCGGCTTTTGTGTTGTTGATATGACACTTCATGGTCGTATGTATCCCTCCACCCGACTTTCGGTGCTCAAGGACTTATGTAGTGATCTCCTCTTAGGGCTGGACTTCCAAAAACAGCATAAGAAACTCACCATTGAGTTTGGTGGATCCAAACCCGGACTTACTATTTCTAATATACCGTCTAAATTACCATTTTGTGCATTATCAGCAGCTTCACTTGATGAACCCTCATTATTTGCCAGTATTCCGCCTCAATGCCAACCGATAATAACGAAATCGCGGCGCTTTAATCAGGAAGACCAATCTTTTATTGCGGCTGAAATCTCTCGACTTCTAGCAGAGGATATCATTGAACCATGTTCGTCGCCCTGGCGGGCTCAAGTCGTCATTGTCAAGAACCCTCTAAAACCTCACAAACAGCGACTATGCATCGATTATTCGCAAACCATCAATCAATATACCGACTTGGACGCCTACCCATTGCCACACATTGATGATATGGTTAATAAACTGGCCGAATACAAAGTGTTCTCAACTTACGATTTAAAAAGTGCCTATCATCAGTTACCCTTGAAGGTCTCAGATAAACAGTACACAGCCTTTGAGGCTAATGGACGGCTGTACCAATTTCGTCGCCTCCCATTCGGGGTTACTAATGGAGTGGCTGTCTTTCAACGGGCAATGGATGGCCTGGTTAAGCAGGAAAACCTAAGGGACACTTTTCCCTATCTTGATAACATTACCATTGCAGGTCACGATCAACAGGAACACGACTCCAACCTCCAAAAATTTCGGGATGCCCTCCATTGCCGTAATTTGACCCTGAATGAATCCAAATCTGTTGAGTCGCAACCGACCATCAACATCCTTGGCTACTGCGTAGGCAACGGTATCATTAAGCCAGACCCAGAAAGACTTTGCCCGCTCCAAGAGCTCCCGTCACCTAAGAATCCGGCTTCTTTACGTCGGGCTCTCGGTCTGTTTGCATACTACGCTAAATGGATTCCTCATTTTTCGGACAAAATCCAACCCTTGCTGCATGCTAGATCATTTCCACTGGGAACAGCGGCTGTTGCAGCCTTTAACCTTCTCAAAAAACAGTTGGAGAAAGCGACTCTTCCTTTTTTAGCGGCTGCGGACCAAAAGGTAGACCATAGCCTCCTAATCCTGCAGGAGGGAAGAATGTGAATAAAATGATAACTTCCGGGAAGTTATGTCATCACTTCCTGTGAACTATGAACTATGAACTGTGTACATACCTCACTTCCTGTCATATGTCACTTCCTGTCGGACTGGTATAAATACTGGTCTGTTCAGTATTGTAAGAGGCTTCTACCAGAGGCATGGTAAAGACCTCTCTTGTGTATATAATGTGTTTATAAGTTACTTAAAGCTTACTTTAAAGTTACTTGATGGTAAGTCTCCTTTTTCTTACATCAGTGTTCAGGGAGAGGGGGAATTTCGTAGCCGAAATGCGCTACGTACTTCTGCAAATTGGTAAAATTCTCCTTCACAGTGAGGTGAACAGTGGCGGGTCCAGGAATGGGGACAATTCGCTCCTGGGCCACTTGAACTTCTGCCTCGGGTTTAAAACAGAAACTGCTGTCACTAACCGGATACCAGCTATGCTGTCCATGCTGGTAGTGGGACGCGCCGGTGGTGACACAATATGTCCCACCTCCTATATAAGCTACCTGCGGGGAAACATGGCCTTGTGCCATTGCCTCCATGGTACAATTTATAGGTTTCGCGCCAGCAGCTCTGAACCTGCACTGCAGTTTTGAATAGGCATTCAAGTGCTGGGGACACAGGATTATGTGTGCTCCCCGGCTCTGGCACCCTGAGAGGTCAGTACCTGTCATAGCGTGCTCCCACTTAATGACGTAAGGTGGGACTGCTGTGAAGCGAATGTGTGCACCCCCTTGAATGACTCCAGTGTTTTCTACCCCATATACCGGTGCGGGTCGGGCTGTCCTACCCATGACCGGCATCCTAACTACTACTCCCATGATTGTGTGGTTGGACCGCCCACAATCCACGGGAACTGGGTAGGCTTCGGAAGCTAGCCGGAGTGGGCACGGGCTTAATGCATTCTCAAACGGATGGAGGGCTGCGAGGTGTTTGTTGCTGATCCAGGAGAGGACTAAACCCTGTTTTAAATCCTTCAGATTACTGCGGCCCTCGCCCAGCAACCATGCCCCATATAGCACGCACACCTCATTCTGTGCAGCCTGGTCAGAAGCATTTCTGTCCTCCCTTATGAGGGCATTTACCGTCTTTGTGTGCTTCTCCAACTCCGCTATGATCTCCTTTAAATGGACCGTCATGGCCTGGTCCTCATGCAACTCCGAGCCCATTACTTTGTTCTCATCCATTAATATCTTCCTTAACTGTGTTTTTGAACCATTTATCTGGGTCTGCAGCTCTATGTCATCCAAACGCAGTAAAAACATCATACTCCCCTTCTTTGTCTCCCTGCCCTACCCAAAAACTCACGGTGTGTGGTGTACAGTTCGGTTTTGTCAACATTGACAAAATCGAACTCATAAAACTTCCTGAACATGTCCTTCAATAGGGCTTGGTATAGCTGCTCTGTTTCTTTGGGGCACCATTCCGGTAAATGTACCTCGGTGAGATTTAAAATCACGGAGGCTACCCTTGGTGGTGGTGGGGCACCCTTCCCTGTGTATCCTCGCTGCCGATGCCGTGGGCGGGGGCTTACGGGGGTGGGTTACCAGCTCAGTGGCATTGACTGGGATCGGGGAGAATGAGACTGCGCACGCCTTCCAGCTGGCATCCCACTTCATCCCCTTCCCGGTGTCTCACCACTGCTGGTGGAAAACAATGGATATGCCTGAGGGGCAGATCCTTTCTGATCCCCACATACAGATATAAATCCCTTGATCCGGTTCCCACTATTTGTCCCAACACACACTTAATCCTCCGTGAGTCCCTGTAATCGTCCGGTGGGTATTGTTCCCCAACCGTTCCCACTCGACTGCGAGGTTTCTCATATCTTTGCTCAGCTTCCTGAGCCACCACCACCTATCTAGAGGAATGTGTCCCTTACACGTTAAACATATACGCTTTCCTACGGTGACGTTGACCCTCATGGTAACAACCTGTACCCTGGGGCACTAGAGGGAGGCCTCCCCGTACGTGAATCCGGTTTGGCTGGAGTACTGAGAGAAATTGGACCCCAGCCATCCTGGCCACCTTCCCTCGTGGATGTAGACGGCGGTCTCCTCCATTTCCCGTTCACCGCTTCCGTCGGTCGCTATGGGTGCTCTATCTCCCGAGCACCCGTAGATGTGGGAGTCTTCTACATCGCCCCGACTTTACAGGCTCAGTCCCATCAGGGCGAATAGGATTACGATCCCCTTCATCCCGACAGTCTATCTGTAACAGATACAAAAACATACAGCCAGGTCCCCAAGAGATTCTCTGGCTTGGGTGCAGCATGGTCGGGTCTCACGACCTCGACCCAAATACATACACTCTTAACACATTACTTACTTAATCTAAACTACCCATCACCTTATTTAACTTAAGCTAAAACACCCAAACTTAAGCTAAATACTTAAACTTGACAATATAAACTTACATTACCTAAACTATGTACATCCGCCGCCTGTCTCCGGGCGGCCAGGCTAATTCCTGGTTGGAATGCGGCACACCGCTTCCCCCGGCGTGGCCGCACTGCCCTGCACTGTTGGTCCCTTGCCGCCCATGGCGGCTAGCTGAGGACCTCTGTCCTTTGACTTCCCCCTGACTCGGGAGGCTGTCCCTTAAACTGGGGAGCTGGTGACCATGGCTTTCTCAGCTGGGGCATCCATGGGGACCTTCTAGGGACTTTGGCGGGTGGGGCTTTCTTGACCGATGGGCCTTTAACCCGGACCGCTGTCCCCTCCGGTGTGGCCTGTGGGCTAACCACTGCCCCTGGCCGGGGATCTTCCCCATTAGGCTTGACCTCTCCTGAACCTGGGCTAGGGGCAGGTAACTCTTCCCAGCCTGTTGCTACAGGCTGAGAGTCTTCGCCCCCAGGTCCCAAAACTGGGTCCGGGGCGGGGTCTTCACCCTCGGGTCCCTCCTCGTCTGGATCCCAGAAGAGTGGGGGAGTGTCCGAATCGATGGGCGGGATGGCCCCTCCCTTTAAGCAAGCCACAGCACCTGCCTGCGCTGTCTGTGAACTCGCTCCTGCTGCAGGCTGAGGATTTCTACCCTCAGACCTTACCCCAACTGGCTGTTTTCCCCTTTCAGGTTGAAACAGCTTGCACTGGTTGATATGAAACCATTTGGTATGCCGGGGCATCTTAACGGTGTATACCATGGGGCTGGCTTTATCTACAATGCTGTAGGGCCCCATGTACAATGGTTCCAAACTCCCTACTTGGGCATAGTTCCTCACCATGACCTGATCTCCTACCTCCCACTCGTGGTGCTTTCGGGGTTCGAGCAGCAATCGGTTACTCCGATGCTGCCTTCCCATGTTCCCAGCCGCCTGCTCGTGGACCTGTTTAAGGTGCTCAAAGAGGTTTCGGGCGAACCTGTCCCAGTTTAACTCCCTGAGCTGACCCTCCGTGAGCACCGGGGCTAGTACATGGGTGGGGGCCCGCATAACCCTGCCAGTCATCAGCTCTTACGGGGAGTACCCCGTGCTTTTCGACTGGCTGGCCCGGATCCCCATCAGAACCAACGGTAGGACCTCCGCCCATTAACGGGGCGAGTCCACCGTCTCCTTCCTCAATCTTTCTTTTAGGGTCCTATTCATTCTTTCCACAATCCCTGATGACTGGGGGTTGTGGACCACGTGCCATTTCCCCTCAATGCCTAGCAGCATAAGGGTAATCTGCATCACCTGTCCGGTGAAGTGACTCCCTTGGTCGGACTCCACATACTGTGGTAGTCCCCACCACGAGAACACTTCCCGGACCAGGATCCTGGCAGTACCCAGTGCTGTGGCTGTTCTGCAGGGGAAGGCCTCTACCCATTTGGTGAACACGTCCACCAGGACTAGGCAGTACTTATAGCCTCCCTGGACGGTGGGCAGGGGCCCGATGTAGTCGACCTGTATCGACTGCCATAGTCCCTCTACCCTCCTGATGTGTCCCATAGGTACCTTCCTTTTGTGGGGGTCGGGGTTATTCGCAGCGCACACAAGACATCCTACACAGAACTCGCGGACATCCTCCCTGAGTCCCGGCCACCATCCCGCCTGTTCCACCCGCTGTCAGGTGGTCTCAGGCCTGGGGTGTCCAGCTCCTGGACCCTCGTGGGCCAGTTGAAGGAATTCCCTCTGGTGCTGCTGCGGCACAACCCACTGTTCCCCCCGGAACAGCATGCCCTCTTTTACAGAGAGGGTCGCTGTGCCGTACGGACCCTCTACCCTTTTTCCCTCAGTCACTGCACTGAGGACTGCATTGAGGACGGGGTCTTGGGCTTGGACCGTCTCAAGGTCCGGGGCTAACGCTATCCCTGCACTCCCTTGGGTCCCATCCCTACCTCTGACCGCCGCCATGGGTCTGGACCCAAATGAGTCCCAGAAAGTGCCTGTGCGGGCACCCTCCTTGGTGAGCAAGTCAGCCTGCTGGTTGCCTTGGCTATGGGGTTCTGTGGAGGAATGGGCTTTCACCTTGTGGATGCAAACCTCCCCTTCCTCCCCCACTGCTGCCAGGATCTTTTCCAGCAGGGGTTTTACTGTGAGGGGTCTCCCATCGGTGGAGGTGTATCCGCGGTGGGACCAGATGGCCAGGTACTCTGTACATGAATTGCACGTGAACATGCTGTCCGAGCAAATCGTGGAGGGGGTGGGGAAGATTTCGGGGTGTGTAACAATGTACACCACCGCAGTCAGTTCAGCCTGCTGGGCGCTCATGGTGCTGGGGAGCTTAATCGCCAGGGCAATGTTCGCCGGTGGGTCGTAAACTCCACACCCCGTGAGACGCTCGCCAGCAGATACCGTGCTGGTACCGTCTACATAGATCTCGCGGCCCGTGGGATGTATCCCGGCCCGCAAACCTATGTTCACTTCCCAAACCCCTTCAATGGAACACCGGTGGGCTGTTCCAGGATATACCAGGTTGGCTACGAGTTTTGGCTTGCAGAGACCCTTCACTTTAAGATCCATCTGTGAGAGGAGCAAGGTCCAGCGGGCAATGCGGGCACTGCTCACTGTTCCATCCTTGATCCTCCCATCCAGAAGCATCTGGGTGGGTGTGTGATCGGTGAGGAGGGTGATGGGAGAGGTGCCCGTGAAGATCAACGATCTTTTCACAGCCCAATGAGTGGCCAACAGGTGCCGCTCACAGTTGGAGTAGCTCCTCTCCACATCCGTGAGTATCCGGGAGGAGTAGACCACAGGCCTCAGCCGGCCGTGCCGCTCTTGGAGCAGCACAGCACTCAGGCTGTCCCCGCTGGCTGCTACCTCCAGGAAAAACTCTTTCCCCCCATCTATGGCCCCTAGAGCTGGTGCGGTCTGCAAGTCCTTTTTGAGCCTGACGAATGCTGCCTGGCAACCCTCATCCCAAAGCCACTCCACTCTCTTTTGTAGGAGTCAGAGCAGAGGGGCTGCGGTTGCTGCATAGTCCTCAATAAAGACTCTGCAGTACCCGGTTAGCCCTAGAAATGACCTCACACCCGTCACTGTGTTGGGGACCGGTAACTCTTGTACCGCTTCTCTCCTAGCCTTATCTATGGCCCTTTCTCCAGCGCGCACGGTCAGGCCTAGGAATTTCACCTCCTGCTGGCTGATCTGCGCTTTCTTTGGGTTTACCTTAAAACCCTTCTGCCCTAGCAGCTCCAGAAGTTCGGCCAATAGTGGGCCATGCTCCTCTTTCGTATCAGTGAACAGGAGTAGGTCATCCACATATTGTACCAATTGTCTGGGCTGGCTAAAATCCTTTAAACTGTTCTCCATACACTGATGGAAAATGCTGGGGCTGTTGTGGAAGCCCTGTGGCAAACAGTGCCACGTGTACTGTTGTCCTTTAAACGTAAAGGCAAACTTGTATCGATCCTCCCTCCTTAAAGGGATGGACTAAAACCCGTTGGAAATATCCAGCACCGTGAAAGTGGTTGTGGATGCTGAAATACTTCCTATCAGGTCGGCAACTGCTGCTACCGGGTGCAGAGGCTGGGATGTTACTATTGAGCACTCGATAGTCCACCGTGGCCCTCCAGGAATTATCCGGCTTTCTAACTGGCCACAACGGAGAGTTTACATGGGTGGCTATCGGTCTCAGAACCCCCTGCTGCACTAATGAGGACATGGCTGCTTACATGTCTGGCTCTGCTTCCCTGGGGAAGTTATACTGTTTCTGTGGCCGGGCCATGGGGTCCCCGTCTACGCTGACCTCAAACCCGTTGACCCTCCCGCAGTCGTGTTTGTGTTTGGCAAATGTGGCCAGGTGGGCCTGCACAAATGCCTGGAACTCCTTTGGGAGAGTTACTGACCATAAGCTCGTGGTTATAACCCTCTTTGGGCTTCATGGTGCATAAGGTCCCCTTCCCTTCCTTTCCTGGGATCACTACTACCTCACCTTTCTTTACTTTATCTGCCCCCCATAGGCAATGATTTCTCAAATCTACTAGGATCCCGTGGCCTACAATAAAGTCGGCCCCCAGGACCCCTCTTCCACCCTCCACTTCCAATTTCATCAGGACACAGGTCCACTTGGAGCGGTCCTAACCGAATGGCGAGTGGGATGGAAAACGAGCCAGCCTGTTCTTTGCCTGTGAACCCCGACAGACTGTATGGGACCCCGTTAGATAGAGGCGAGGTGGTGGGGTTAGCTGAGTAGGCCACGGTGCATGATGCCCCTGTGTCCAACAGGTCCCCATCACCTTTTCTACCTCCATTTCCAAAAGGGGTCTTTTCCATTCATCATACCAGAGAGAACACAGGTAAACAGGCTGCGCTGGCTCTAGTCAGGGCTGTGGGTTGGATGGGGCTGACGGGGTCAGAGCACCGGTAGCGGCTGCTACTCTCCCCTGGCCAGTCAATAAGGACCTCATGGTATCCGAAAGTGACTCAAAATCTGCGGGAGGGATTCCCGTCCCCGCCTTTTGGGCTGGGGCTGTGAAATTCTTTCCCTTGTTATCTTGCCAAGGGTTTTTGCACTCCTTCCGCCAGTGACCATCTTTCCCGCACACGTACCAATTCGTCTTTGTGTTGGGGGGGTTACTCCCTTCCTGGTGCCACTCTTTCCTACCCGGTCCGGGTTTTACCTCGTGCACCTTCCCCTTGGGTGGGTGTGCATCGGTTCCCCTACCGTTTTTATAGGCCTGAGTTAGCTGCCTGATCACCGTAAGTTCGGTGGTCTGGGGTTTTTTGAGGTCAAACCAGACTTCTGCCTTGGCCCAGACCTGTGGCAAGCTGTTCGCCACCAGGCAACGGAGCCAATGGGCCAGAGGATCCCCGTTCAGGAACCCCCAGTTCAGCGCCCCTGGACAGGCCCTCTGGTACACCGGCCAGAACCGGTCCGCGAAAACCTGCGGGGTTTCCCCTGCGAACTGGAACGTCTTCTTCACACGGGAGAAAGGACTTCCCTCATTCATCCCCATGGCCTCCAGAACTGTATCTCTGAGCTCCTCATACCCGCTCTGCCCCCTCTTACACTCGTCAGAGAGGGATTGGAGGAGACTACTCTCCAGGGAGAATAGCAGCATCTTGGCTTGCTCAGCGCCATCACAGTCGTTGACGCTGGCTGCCTGCTCTATGTCCCTGAAGTGGATCGAGGGGTCTCCCTTTTCGGACAGCTTCGGGATATGGTTGACCATAGCCCTAAGCTGTTGGGTGCTATAGGGTAATACGAACTGGTTTTGGAGGGGTCCCTCATCGTCGCCATTGACGGGTGGGCCGAACCCCCGATGCCGTGCTGGGCACATCGGTCCTGGCTCCGTCCTCTCTGGCGGGGGTTGCTCCACCTCCGTCTTCACCTCTGGCTCCACCCCCCCTTGCTGCCAAACCTCGCTGAAACTTGGCGCTACAGGTGGTGGTCGTGAGACCTCCTGTCCCTCAACCGTGTCGTCCCTGGGCACTACCGGTGACGTTGGAACTGTCCTCCCCTCGATCCCCATAAAATCCTCCTGACCTGCCTTTGGGCTTATGAGGCATACCATGCCTTTTGCCTTCTGGAGGGCCCGGCTCAGATTTTCTATCCGCTCTTTACAGGGGCCGTGGCCTGCCTCCACAAACCCCTGTTCACTCGCTAGCTTTCCCTCCTGTACTTTCTCTTCCTGTTCCCTAACCTGCCTTGCCAAGCGGGCGTTCTTCTCCCGCAACCATAACTCATTTCCCTCAGCCTCGGTGACTTGGCACCGTAGGTATTCCAACTGGGCCTTGTGTTCTCCCATTAAATGCAAGGCCTGCAAAGCTACCAATAACTTCTCCCCTGCTAGAGCCTTATCCTGGATCTCCAGGGCTGACTCCCTTAACTCGACTGCCTGTGCTGCAACGAGCCTGTCCAAAAGCTGAACCTGCTTTTTGAAACACATCAGCCAAACTGCCTTCTCTAAGGACTTCTTGTGTTCCTTTCCCTCTGTCCACTTAGCTGAACACTGAATGAATATTTTACATCAGTCTTTACAATAGAAGACACTAAGAATATCCCAACACTGGACAAACAGGGGGCTAAAGGAGGGGAGGAGCTAAACACAATCAAAATCACTGAGGAAGTGGTACTCGGTAAAATAATGGGACTCAAGGCGGATAAATCACCTGGACCTGATGGCTTACATCCTAGGGTCTTGAGGGAAGTGGCGGTAGGGATTGTGGATGCATTGGTAATAATTTTCCAAAACTCCCTGGACTCGGCAAAGGTCCCGGCAGACTGGAAAACTGCAAATGTAACACCCTTATTTAAAAAGGGCAGTAGACAGAAGGCTGGAAACTATAGACCGGTTAGCCTAACATCTGTGGTAGGTAAAATTTTGGAGTCCATTATTAAGGAGACAGTAACAGGACATTTGGATAATTATCATTTAATAGGGCAAAGTCAGCATGGTTTTATGAAGGGGAAGTCATGTTTGACAAATTTGCTGGAGTTCTTTGAGGAAGTAACGTATAGGGTGGATAAAGGGGAACCAGTGGACGTAGTGTATTTAGGCTTCCAAAAGGCATTTGACAAGGTGCCACACAAAAGATTATTGCTTAAGATAAAAAATCACGGGATTGGGGGTAATATTCTGGCATGGATAGAGGATTGGCTATCTAACAGAAGGCAGAGAGTTGGGATAAATGGTTCATTCTCAGACTGGCAATCAGTAACTAGTGGTGTTCCGCAGGGGTCAGTGCTGGGTCCCCAACTCTTTACAATCTATATTAACGATTTGGAGGAGGGGACCGAGTGTAACATATCAAAGTTTGCAGATGATACTAAGATGGGAGGGAAAGTAGTGAGTGAGGAGGACATAAAAAACCTGCAAGGGGACATAGACAGGCTAAGTAAGTGGGCAGAGATTTGGCAGATGGAATACAATACTGGAAAGTGTGATGTTATGCACTTTGGCAGGAAAAATCGTAGAGCAAGTTATTATCTTAATGGCAAGAAACTGGAAAGTACTGAAGTACAAAGGGATCTGGGGGTCCTGGTGCACGAAACTCAAAAGGTTAGTATGCAGGTGCAGCAAGTGATTAAGAAGGCCAATGGAATGTTGGCTTTCATTGCTAGGGGGATAGAATATAAAAATAGGGAGGTATTGCTTCAGTTGTACAAGGTATTGGTGAAACCGCACCTGGAATACTGCGTACAGTTTTGGTGTCCATACTTAAGAAAGGACATACTTGCTCTCGAGTCAGTACAAAGAAGGTTCACTCGGTTAATCCCGGGGCTGAGGGGATGGACATATGAGGAGAGGTTGAGTAGATTGGGACTCTACTCATTGGAGTTCAGAAGAATGAGAGGTGATCTTATTGAAACATATAAGATTGTGAAGAGGTTGGATCGGGTGGAAGCGGGGAAGATGTTCCCGATGATGGGTGAAACTAGAACTAGGGGGCATAGTCTTAGAATAAGGGGCTGCTCTTTCAAAACTGAGATGAGGAGGAACTACTTCACTCAGAGGGTGGTAGGTCCATGGAATATGCTGCCCCAAAAAGCTGTAGAAGCTACATCATTACATAAATTTAAAACAGAAATAGACAGTTTCCTAGAAGTAAAGGGAATTAAACGTTACGGGGAGCGGGCAGGAATTTGGACATGAGTCTAGGTTCGGATCGGTCATGGCCCTGTGGGTAGCGGAGCGGGCCCAGGGGCCGTGTAGCCTGATCCTGCTCCTATTTTGTGTGTCTAATTCTGTTAGATTCAGGAGATGGTTCTGTGATAGTGAATTGGCGGTTAGGATCAGATCAGCCATGACCTTATTGAATGGCGGAGCAGGCTCAAGGGGCCGATTGGCCTACTCCTGCTCCTATTTCTTATGTTCTTATGTTCTTATCTACCAGACGCCCAGCCCTTAACAGAGTGGTGATCCACTTCTTAGTGATATTCACCTTGCTAAACACATAATCAGAAATCCTTTCCTCCATCATGCTTTGCTCATCTGAACCACTGTCTACTGTATCACAACCCTGTTGCCGGTGTCCTGCCGTGGTCGCCATTTTCTGTAGGGGGTGGCGGGTGGCGTGTTCGTCCAGTCAGTAATGCCCTTGACTGCCTGTGAGCGGTTCGAATCGCTCCCACGTCCCTGGGTTTTGGACACCGGACTTAGGTACAGGTGGCGATACAGAAAGACTCGAGTAGACAGGTGGTTCAGCGTAAGAAAACCAAGATTTTATTAAAACAGAAACGAAAACACAGTCTTATGAGAAAATTACTGGTAGAGAAACAATTACAGGCATGTAACACTATAACTATATACTTATACAGGGAATGGGGAACACATGGCACATCGAGGGATAAACAACTACTTTAACAATCCCCTTATCCTTATCCCACCCCTATACCTAACTAGATTAAGCTATGAGGGGCCAGGAATCCATGCTCACCAATCCAAGGTAAAACCTGTTGTTTCAGCAATCGCGATTTTGAGGTCTGGGCTGCTGTCCTTTGGGGTACTCCGTCGCCACGTTGTCTCAGGTCGTGGTGCTGGAGCTGCTGCTGTGGCACACCTTTGTTCTCCTCAGCTACCGTCATCGTCTCGTCGCGATGGGTTCTCTTCCTCTTCTCCCTCGGGCGGTCGTCGGCGGTAACGTTGCGTCAATGAGACGATAAGCAGTCTTTACTGCTTAGATTTTACAACCCATTCTGAGCACGCCAACATATTCGTTATGGCGTTTATTTGCAATGTTCAACAAGAGGCTTGCCCCGCAAGCGCCAGCTTATTTGCAGGATTCGCCCAACCAACTTAGTCTCACTGTCCTCAGATATTTTCTTCCCCGAGCGTCAGCTTATAACTCGGCGCTCGGTTTTAATTAATACGTCTTCCGCTGCCCTTCTCTGCTCTTTGTCGGGTCTACATTACTCTTCATCTCGTTTCCTCTGCCCTCTCTCATGGCCCAGGTGTCCTGGGTGACTTTGGACTCGGGTCTCGTTCCCCTCTCCCGTGTTGGTATGGATGTCCTTGGTTGCAAATTAATGCGGGGAGCGAGAAGAGAACCCGCCACAAGGCCAGGGCTTGAGTACGAGCGGCGGTAGCCCAAGCAGAGCAAGAGTCAAGAGACAAGACAAGAGAGACCAGAGAGCGATTGCTACTAAGGGCCTACAGTTATACTCCTTTCGATGGCCCCTTAGTGTTAGGGGATTAAATATGTGGGGTTACATGTTGGTGTAGGGGTTACGGGGAATCGGGTGGGATATGTGTCGGTGCAGGCTCGATGGGCCGAAATGGCCTCTATCTGCATTGTGGGGTTTCTGTGATTCTGTGATTCTGTGATTATTTGTCTGTAAGTACTTGAGAATGTTATAGATGATTAGTGTACACTGTATGTTGCAGAAAATGTTTAGTTTGTAACTTTTCTCTGTAAGCAAACTTACACAGCCTGTTTTTGGAGACACTGAGCTTAAAGGAGAAGAAACAAGTAAGACTTACCTGCAGAGACCTCCACAGCACTCGGCCAATCCAGCCAAGCAGTCCTCACCCGAACCACAAGGTGCACAAGACCTCGCTAGGTACCTTATCCGCCGAGAATTGTTAAGTTCAGGCCTTCTAGAATTTGATGACCGTCCTGAAAATTATTGGTCATGGAAAGCGTCCTTCCTGAGTACCACCAAGGACTTGAATCTGTCAGCCAGAGAAGAACTAGATTTGATGACAAAGTGGCTCAGAGCTGAGTCGTCAGAACAGGCGAAGAGAATTCGCTCAGCGCACGTCCGCAATCCCACAGCAGGCCTCAACCTGGTTTGGCAACGTCTCGAAGACTGTTATGGGACACCAGAAGTCATTGAACACGCACTGCTCAAGAAGATTGAGGACTTTCCGAAGCTAACCAACAAAGATAATGTCGAGCTCCAAGAACTGGGCGACATTCTCCTCGAACTGGAGTGTGCCAAGGGAGAAGGTTACCAGACCGGCCTCTCATATTTGGATACAGCTCGTGGGGTAAACCCAATAGTGGAAAAGCTCCCCTACAACCTTCAAGAGAAATGGATAGCTAAGGGATCCAATTACAAGGAGGACAATGGAGTGGCATTTCCCCCCTTCTCTCTCTTCTCCAGGTTCGTCCAACAACAGGCAAAGGTGAGGAATGATCCAAGTTTCACTTTCTCCACCTCCAGCAGTTACACTCCTTCGAGAACAGAGAAACCCACAAAGTACAGCAATAAAGCCTCTGTGAGCGTGCACAAAACAGATGTTCCAGCCGAACCCTCAGTCAACCAATCCAGTTCTGCTGGGAATAAAGTGGATGACCCAGATCGTCAGTGTCCAATACACAAGAAGCCCCACCCACTCAAAAAGTGTCGAAGCTTTAGAGACAAGCCTATTGATGAGCGCAAATCATACCTGAAAGAGAATCGCATCTGCTTCAGGTGTTGTGGGTCAACTATGCACATGGCAAAAGACTGCAAGGCGACAATCAAGTGCTTTGAGTGCAACAGTGAAAAACACATCGCAGCCCTGCATCCACGTCCTCCTCCTTCAACCACCGAGAGTGCTGCGGTTGACAAAGGGGATAGCAGGGAGCAAAGCGAAAGCACATCTTCTTCAGTCACCTCCAAGTGTACAGAGGTTTGTGGAAATGCAAGCAGCCCATGCTCATGCTCCAAAATCTGCTTGGTTAAAGCATATCCTGCAGGGAGTAAGGAGAAGGCAATCAAAATGTACGCAATGCTTGATGAGCAAAGTAACAAGTCTCTAGCGAAGACAGAATTCTTCAATCTCTTTGAAGTCAAGGCCAGCGCAGCTCCGTACACGCTAAAAACCTGTGCAGGGACAACAGAGACTACGGGTAGGAGAGTTGGGAACTTCATGATCGAGTCCATGGATGGGAAACTACAGCTTCCCCTCCCCACCTTAATTGAGTGTGACATGATGCCAGATGATAGGACGGAAATTCCCTCCCCAGAGGTCGCACGCCATCAGCCCCACCTACAGCCAGTTGCCAACAAGATTCCAGCTGTGGACCCGGACGCTCCAATCCTCCTGCTCTTGGGAAGAGACATCTTAAGGGTGCACAAGGTGCGTGAGCAAATCAACAGGCCCCACAATGCTCCTTATGCGCAGCGGCTTGACCTGGGATGGGTCCTCGTGGGTGGAGTTTGCCTGGGAACAGTCCACAAACCAGCGGGTGTCAACGTCTATAAAGCAAACGTGTTGCACAACGGTCGCACATCCTTTCTCAGCCCATGCCCAAATAGGATCCAGGTAAAGGAAGACTACGATGGCATGACGCAGCATCATAGGTCAACCTCCTCTGCCTGTGAGGAAGAGGCAGGCCTCACTGTGAGCACAGACAGCCTAGGATGCTCAGTGTTTGAAAGGTCCAAGGATGATGACAAGCCAGCACTATCCATGGACGACAAAGCTTTCCTAACCATCATGGATGAGGAGGTTTACCAGGACGATGGACACAGCTGGGTGGCACCCTTACCATTTCACTCTCCCAGACGCCGTCTTCCGAGTAACAGGGAACAAGCTATGAAGCGCCTCTGCTCACTCAGGAGAACACTGGAGAAAAGGCTAGAAATGAAGGGCCATTAAATAGAGTTCATGCAGAAGATGCTGGACAACGACCAAGCCGAGCCTGCTCCACCCCTGGAGGAAGGTAAAGAACACTGGTACCTGCCAACATTCGGTGTGTATCACCCACAAAAGCCAGACCAGTTACGAGTTGTGTTTGATTCAAGTGCTGAATGTAAAGGAGTGTCTCTGAACGATGTACTCCTCAGTGGCCCAGACTTGAACAACACCTTGTTGGGAGTTCTTCTGCGGTTCAGGAAAGAACCTGTAGCCCTGACAGCAGATGTGCAGCAAATGTTTTATTGCTTCGTCGTCCGAGAAGACCACAGGGACTATCTCCGCTACCTGTGGCATGAGGACAACGACATCAACAAGAATGTGGTGGAGTACAGGATGAAGGTCCACGTGTTTGGAAACAGCCCTTCACCTGCTGTGGCTATCTACTGCATGAGGCGAGCCGCTCAGAAAGGTGAGCAAGAATATGGCTCCGATGCGAAGCATTTTGTTGAGAGACAGTTCTATGTTGACGATGGTCTTACCTCGGTTACCACACCTGAAGAAGCAATAGATCTCCTGACAAGAACCAGAGCGATGTTGGCAGAGTCCAACCTGAGACTACACAAGGTAGCATCGAACAGTGGACAGGTGATGGAAGCCTTCCCTGCAGAGGACCGTGCCAAGGATCTGAAGGATTTGCACCTTGGAGTGGATCCTCTCCCCCTTCAACAGAGCCTGGGGCTTTCCTGGAACCTGGAAACAGACAGCTTCACATTCCTGGTGTCCCGTGAAGAAAGGCCATTCACACGGAGAGGTGTCCTGTCCACAGTCAACAGTTTGTACGACCCTTTTGGGGTTCGTAGCTCCCATAACAATGCAAGGAAAAGCATTAGTACGGGAACTCTCATCGGATCAGAGTGAGTGGGATGCTCCACTCCTCCCAGAAAAAGAAGCAAAATGGAACCTATGCAAGGAGTCCTTGAAGGCTCTCGAAGACCTGCACATAGAGAGGTGCTACATTCCAGGCTCGCTGTCTTCAACACAGAGAGGAGAGCTGTGCATCTTCTCAGACGCTTCCACAGTAGCAATAGGAGCTGTGGCCCACTTGAGAGCAGCTGACACTGATGGGAAATACCATGTGGGATTCGTTATGGGGAAGTCCAAGTTGGCCCCTCGGCCTGCCCACACCATTCCACGTCTCGAGTTTTGTGCATCTGTGTTGGCTGTTCAACTGTACGAGTTGATCAGAGACAAGATTGACATCGATGTGGGCGCCGTCAAGTTCTTCACGGACAGCAAGATTGTACTTGGTTACATCCACAACTCCACAAGAAGGTTTTATGTGTATGTTTCCAACTGGGTGACTCGTATCAGACGATCCACTCACCCTGACCAGTGGTGCTACGTCCCCATGGACCTGAACCCTGCAGACCATGCTACCAAGTCTATACCAGCAGCACACCTACAGCAAAGCAGTTGGTTCTCGGGCCCCTCTTTCCTGTCTAATGTCAACACAGAGGAGACTCCTGAGTCCAATCCCTTCACCCTTGTGGAGCCTGAAGCTGATACTGAGATTCGGCCTGAAGTTACGACCCTGGTCACCAAAGCCTCAGAATCTCAGTTGGGCTCACAACGCTTCGAGCGATTCTCAAGCTGGAGAACACTCTGCCGAACCACAGCCCGACTCATTCATGTAGCAGCATCCTTCAAGGGGAATTCGGACAACGTAGAACGCAAAGGATGGAAATGTTCTAAAGAAGTATCCAGCACAAGTGAGCTTTCACAAGCCAAAGGTGTGATCATTCGCTCTGTCCAGCATGATGTCTTCAAGGAGGAATTCAAATGTCTTGAAGAGGGACAGACATTCCCCAAGCAAAGCCCACTTAAAAAGCTCAACCCAGTTACAGATGAAGATGGTTTGCTCCGGGTCGGAGGGCGCATATCATCCGCAGACTTGTCAAGAGAAGAAAAGCACCCTCTGATCATCCCGCGCACCCATCACATTGCCACACTACTCGTGAGATACTATCATGAGCAAGTGGCTCACCAAGGACGACACATAACAGAAGGAGCTATCCGAGCAGCCGGATACTGGATAATCGGGAGCAAGCGTCTGGTTTCTTCTGTTATCCACAAGTGTGTTACCTGCCGCAAGCTACGAGGGAGGTTAGAGGACCAAAAGATGGCAGACTTGCCCGCTGACAGACTCACTCCAGAGCCTCCATTCACCAGCGTGGGCCTTGACGTCTTTGGGCCATGGACCATCATGACGCGTCGCACAAAAAGAGGTAGTGCAGGCAGCAAGTGCTGGGCGGTGCTCTTTACGTGCATGTCTACCAGAGCTGTGCACATTGAGCTGATCGAATCTATGTCAACAGACAGCTTTATCAATGCCCTGAGGAGGTTTTTCTCAATCCGTGGTCCAGCCAAACTTCTCCGCTCAGACAGAGGGACTAACTTCGTGGGTGCCTGTAAGGAGTTGGACATCCACACGGACGATGCAGCAGTAGGAAGCTACCTCCAAAAGAAAGGATGCACGTGGGTGTTTAACCCCCCGCATTCATCCCACATGGGTGGTTCATGGGAGAGGCTCATCGGTGTTGCCAGGCGTATTCTGGATGCTATGCTGCTTCGGACGGGACCTACTCATCTCACACACGACGTCTTAAGCACTCTCATGGCTGAAGTCATGGCGATCATGAATGCAAGACCCCTGGTGCCGGTGTCCACCGACCCAGACATGCCTGCAGTCCTCACCCCAACGATGCTCCTGACTCAAAAGATGAGCACTATTTCAGCCCCCTCTGGAACCTTTGACATGGCTGAGCTGCACAGGAAGCAGTGGAAGCAAGTCCAGTGCCTTGCAGACACTTTTTGGAAGAGATGGAGAGGAGAGTATTTGTCCACCCTACAGAGCCGTAGGAAATGGACAGAAGACAAGCCAAATGTCAAAGTGAGAGATGTTGTCTTGCTGAAAGACAGCCAAGCACACAGAAATGAATGGGCAGTGGGACTGGTTGTCAAAACTCTGCCGAGCAGGGACAAGAGGGTCCGCAAGGTGGAGGTGAAGATTGTCAAGGAGGGTACTGTCAAAGTGTTTCTGAGGCCAGTCTCAGAGATCGTGGTCCTCCTTTCTGAAGAAACCTAGAGAACGGATTCTGTGTATGTTTGCAGCCAAAGGACGTTTTCTTTAGGTTTATTTTGTATCTGTAGTGGTACAATGGAATTGTACCAAGCGGGGAGTGTGCTGTCTCTCTGTAGCAATTTATGTTAGCTTTCCAGTTAATTCAGGGGTTTGAGTAAGTTGGGTCGATTCCCATTGTGTGCTGCCACCTAGTGGCTATTTGGTACCTAGCAACTGCAGTAAAAGTACAGTAAAGTGCAGTAAAGCACAGTAAGTGCAGTAAAGTAAACTACAGACCTACAGCGGCACATGCTCTGGGAAGTTATATTGTTCCCACGCCTGAGTCTTGGATATTATTTGTCTGTAAGTACTTGAGAATGTTACAGATGATTAGTGTACACTGTATGTTGCAGAAAATGTTTAGTTTGTAACTTTTCTCTGTAAGCAAACTTACACAGCTAGCCGTGAAGTGCTCACTCTCTGTCTAGCTGGTTAACTAGTAGCTGTATTTTGATGCACTATGTACAGGGCTAATTTAAGGAGAATGCCTTCCAGTTTGCTAAATGTATATTCACAGTAAGCTGTGTTTCCACGTGTTTGGTAATTTACATGCCAAATGTACTGTGTTGCTCAGGCGTACCTAAATTTGTGTATGCATATCAGTTATGCGCTTGTATACTAATGTGTGCTTCAATTTCTGTGTTGTATTTCAGTTTTACAATAAGAATCTTTCAGTGAAGCTTTACAAGAAAAGTCAAGCCTTGTGATTTTTATGGGAAGATATCAAGTTGTTAGCTACCTGTCTAGCTCTGCATAGGAACGCGCTGCGAGGGCAGAAAAGTGGTGGTGAGCCGCCGCCTTGAACTGCTGCAGTCCATGTGGTGAAGGTACTCCCACAGTGCTGCTAGGTAGGGAGTTTTAGGACTTTGACCCAGCGACAATGAAGGAATGGCGATGTATTTCAAAGTCAGGATGATGTTTGACTTGGAAGTGGTGGTGTTCCCATGCACCTGCTGTCCTTGTCCTTCTAGGTGGTAGAGATCGCGGATTTGTGAGGTGCTGTCAAAGAAGCCTTGGCGAGTTGCTGCAGTGCATCTTGCAGATGGTAACATCCTTGTAAACCACCTCTGTACCCTTTCTAAGGTGTTTATATCTTTCCTGAAGTGTGGTGCCCAGAATTGTCCACAATACACCAGCTGAGGCCTAACCAGTGAATGTACAGCAGGAATCTCAAAGCACTGAAGAGGTACAACCAACGCTGCCTCCGCAAGATCCTGCAAATCCATTGGCAGGATAGGTGCACCAACGTCAGTGTTCTCGCTAAGGCCAACATCTCCAGCATTGAAGCTTTGACCACGCTCGATCAGCTCCGATGGACGGGCCACATCATCCATATGCCCGATACGAGACTCCCAAAACAAACGCTCTACTCGTAGCTCCGACACGGCAAGAGAGCCCCAGGTGGGCAGAGGAAATGCTTCAAGGACACCCTCAAAGCCTCCTTGAAAAAGTGCAACATCCCCTCCAAGACCTGGGAATCCCTGGCCTAAGCCCGCTCAAAGTGGAGAAGCATCCAGGAAGGCGTCGAACACCTCGAGTCTCTTCGCCGGGAGCAAGCGGAAGCCAAGCGCAAACAACGGAAGGAGCGCACGTCAACCCAAGCACCCCACCCACCCGCCTCTTCAACCACCATCTGCCCCACCTGTGACAGAGACTGTAGGTCCCGCATTCGACTCATCAGTCACCTGAGGACTAATTTTTAGTGTGGAAGCAAGTCATCCTTGGTTCTGAGGGACTGCCTAAGAAGAACCAGTGAATAATCACATTCTAGCATGATCTCTTTGCTTTTATATTCTATGCCTCTGTTTATAAACCCAAGTAACCCATATGCGTTTTAACCACTTTATCAACTTGCCCTGCCACCTTAAAGGATTTGTGCATATGGACATCAAGGTTTTACTGGTCATCTACACTTTTCAAAATTGTGCCATTTATAGAATACTGGGCCAGAAATTCAGTGGGCTTTGCGCCCAGTTACCGCCCAAAGAGGGCTTCTGCGCCAGTAGAGGAGTTTTCGCTGATATTCAGCGCTGCGGTAATGGCGGCGGTAGCCGGTAGCGCTGCGCCGGCACCGATGACGTCATCAGTGTGCACAGTGCCCCGTTTCCGCCCCGCTACCGGCCCGACCCCCATATTTAGTTGCGGCCGCCTCTTCCGCAGCGGCCGCAAACAACGATGTGAAGACCGGGCCGTGCTGCAACCTTAGTGGCGCTAGTTAAGGCGGAGGTGCGGCCGGCCGCTTTTTCGGTGGCCGCCTGCCTGCACCTCCTTCCCCGGCCTCCTCCACCACCCCCCGCGGCATTGCCGGCTGTTTTCCGGGAGCCCGGCACTTCTCCGTGGTGCCGGGCTCATTTGCCGGCACTAGCGAGCGGCGATCTCCGAGTTGCAGGCACCTCCCCCTTAAGAGAAGGAGGAGGCCTGCAGTACCGCAGCCTGCCGCTCCGCAGCGGGTGGCGCTGCGGCACCTACAGCGCTGAAATTCAGTTTCAGCGCCCCAAGCGAGGGCGGGCACACCCTGGAATGGCGCCCGGTTCCGACTTGGGGCGCAAAAACTGAATTTCTGACGGACGCAACTGGCTCCGCGCGCAGCGCTAACTTTTATGCGCTAGCCAGCTGGCGGGGCCAATGTGAATTTCTAGCCCACTGTCTTTCCATATTAATCCTCCCAAATTGTATCACTTCACACTTCTCCGCATTGAACTCCGTCTGCCAAGCTTTTGCCCATTTCACCATCCTGTCTATGACATCCTGAAGTCTACACTATCCTCATCACTAGCTACTACGTTGCCAAGTTTTATAGTTTTATATCCTCTGCAAACTTTGTAAAGCTGCTCCCTACACCCGAGTCTAGGTTGTTTGTAAAAATTAAAAAGTTTAATGGACCGTAAACTGACCCTTGGGGAACACCACTGCAAAGCACCTCCCAGTCTGAAAAACATCTATTCACCACCACGCTTTGCTTCTGGTCACTGAGCCAATTTTGTATCACTACCACCACTTTCCCCTTGAATCCATGGGGTTACAGCTTCTTAATTGGCCTCCATTGTGGCACTTTGTCAAATGGCTTCCGAAAGTTCATATAAACTACCTTGATCAAACTTCTCTGATACCTCATCAAAGAATTCAATCAAGTTAGTCAGACACAATTTGCCTTTAACAAATCAATGCTGGCTCTCCTTAATTAACCCATGCCTTTCCAAATAAAAGTTTATTTTGTGCCTGATAATAATTTCCAATAATTTTCCGACCACCGATGTTAGACTGACTGGCTTGTAGTTTCCTGGTTTATCCTGAAGGGATAATTACTAGTCCTAGCCCCTTTAGGGCTACTCCAGATCAGGCATATTCCTCAGACGTTCATTTCAACTGAAGTTTGAGGTAGCCGAATTCTAAAGACACTTAATTGGAGCTAAAGGTCCGGACTATCTCTCCCTAAAGAAAAGGAACAACCTGAAAATGTTACTGTCCTCCAGATAGCACTTTTAATAAGCTTAACTAGACTGCAACATTCCGGATATTATGAGGGTCCGGAAAACTCCCTCAGAATTCTGCAACTCCTCACCAAAGAGTGTACAGAGATTGAGTTTGCGAGTTTGATATAGAAGTATTATGTGAGACAATTCTAAAAATATACAGATTTATTAAAGAACCGGCAAGTAATTTACAGTTGGTGAGTCAATTGCAACATTAACAGTTCCAAAAAGAGAAAGCTTACAATTCTGTTATCAGAGATCCTTACTCTCAAATCTTAACTTTGCTACAGTTTTATAGTTCCTAGTTAATTCAGGATATCCACCAAAATCAAATACAGCACCGTTGATCCCCGAGGTACAAAGAGTTGGAGACTTACAGAGCCTGCCTCTGAAGCTGAGAATCGCTTTGCCCCTTTACAGCGAGTCTACTATCCTGTTTGAGAGTTCAACATTTATACCCTTTTCCAGTGGTATTCCATTTAAGGTTTTCTGCTGATGTAAGCTAATTATCTCGAGTCATTTTTCTGCTGACTTCTGCAATTCTTACAGTCACCTCAGCTGGTAGAATTAAGAATCGTGTCTCTCCTCTAGGTATCTAAGTTTACCATAAAAATGGTGTAAAAGCAGGTGCATTTTATTTGATGTCATTTTTACTAAAGCCTTCTGTTTGTGACTCTTTACGGAGTATAAATTAGAACACCTTAACCAGGGTGTACTATTGTCTTGTTCCCAAAGATTCAGACTGTCGTGAGCCTTTAACCTTCTGTTTCTAGAAGGTTATTGATTCAGTGTCAACAATTATCTTATCTCAATAGTCTGAATGCTATCACAGCTTCTCCATCGTTGGGTTTCTAGATTTCCAGACCCAGTTTGTCCTGTTTTAATAAGACCAGAATTCTTTCACAGAATGGTGTCTTTTTCTGAATGGGTTTTATGGCTCATTCCTTCATAATCCCTCTCCCAATTATTGAATAGTGGTATAACATTAGTAATTGGTTGACCAATAGAACCCAGGGGGTGCTGGTACAGGGATTGTCATCAGCCTGGGAAAAAGTTACCAGTGAGGCCATACAAGGGTCTGTTTTGGGACCTCTTTTGTTTAATATCTTCATAAATGATCAGCAGCTAGGAGTCACAAGCACAATGGCTAAATTTGCCGATGATACTACTTGGAACTTAGGCAAACAAATTCCTGATGAAATTCAATATAGAGAAATGTAAAGTGTATAACATGGGGACAAAAAAATCCAGGATGGGTCTATGGTCTAGAAATTCAGGTGTTTAACGCCATCCATTACCGCCATAATCCGGCAAAAATATGACGGCTCCCTCTCTTCCGTCAGCTGGTCCCACGATGGCTGCCATTTTGAGATGACCAGCAGCGCTGCCGATAGAAGCGATCACTGAAATAAATGAAATTAAGCAGATCGTGACATCAGTGAGTGCACAACGCTAACTTGAAGCCTGATCTGCGACATTGGATTTCGTCACTGCACTTACCGGCATGCCTTAACAACGACAAGCAGAGCAAGCGTTGAGAATCAGGAAGGAGGCTCCAGCAGTGGTATTTAAAGGATCATCGGCAATCACTTGCACCTGCCGTCTGAGAGCAGGGCAAACACTGCGTTCCCAGTGGCAGTCAAGGTCACTGTCCATCGCTATATCCGGGACATCACTGAGGCTCTCTACACCAGGAGAAGGGAATATGTTGTCTTCTCTCTGAGCAGAGAGAAGCAAGACAAGCGCTCATATGGCTTTGCCAGGATAACGGACTTCCCCATGGTGCAGGGTGCCATCGACTGCACACACATGGCTTTGCTGGTGCCGCATAACAATCCTGAGCTCTTCTGTAGCCACAAAGGCTACTACTCACTTAATGTGCAGATGTTGTGTAACCACGCCCAGTGATTCCTCAATGTCAATGCCCGTTATCCTGGCAACAGCCATGATACCTTCACACTGCGTCAGACCGGTGTGCCAGTAAACTTCCAGCCACCACATGAAACTTGAGGGTGGCTGCACATAGACAAGGACGACCCTCTGTCCACCTGGCTCATGACTCCTCTCCGCAATCCCAACACACATGCCCAGCACTCATATAATGCTTCCACAAGGAATAACATCACGCAGACCATCAAGCTACTGAAGCAATGGTTCCACTTTGTGGTGGTCTGCTGCATGCTTCACAACTTGGCCATCATGAGGGCACAGATTTTGCCACCAGAGATTCCGAGACCACCTCAGGAGGAAGACAAGGGAGAGGAGAAGGAGCAAGAGGAGGAGGGAGGGAGGAAACAGGCAGGAGTCAGGCAGCAAATCCCCCTTCCGGACGGGCTCTCTGAGCGGCTCATCAGACTCTGATTCCAATGAATGAAACTCCCCATTACTCACCACATCCCAATCATACCATCCCTGAATCACGGAATATCACAGCGTCCTCCTGGGCACAAAGCTGAAATGAGAGACAGCAGAAAAGATTCTGAACAAAATTAATACATTTATCACAAATCAGTTAACATATATTTACAGGAAAAATATTGACTAATCACCTTTGTGCAATCCCTTAGTGCCTGTCGTTTGTGTGCCATTTTGTACTCGAGTGCTCCTACGAAGTGCTCCCCTAGTGGCTGCAGCATGGCTGGTGGAAGGCTGCTGAGTTTCTGTGCTGGAGCCTTCAGGTGGCCTTGCAGGATGACCTCGAGCAGCTCTGGCCCCAGAAGGCCCGCCTGTAGACTGCACCACCTTGGCAGCAGTCTGGGCTGGCTGACAGGCAGCATCAAGGGCAGTGGCGGAGTGGCAGTGGTGGGTCCAGGAATGCTGTCATCTTGAGAGAGGACAGGAGGATCCTGCTCCACTGACCCACTGCCACTTACCTGGAGTGACGCTTCAGCATTCTTAGCAACCTGTTGCAGCACCCTGTAAGCCCTGGTCGACAGTGGTAGACCCAGTCATGCTAGCAGCAGTCAGAACTTGGGTGATTCCATGCTGAGACTTCATGAGAGCAGTCTGAGTTTCAATGGCACCAAGGAAAGACTGCATGAGAGCAGTCTAAGCTTCCACTCTGGCACTAAGACATTGGATCACTTCTGCCTGTGCTGCAATAGAAGCTGCGACATTGCCCATCATGCGCACCATCACGTCTGGGTCAACATGGTCTCTTTGGGAGTGCATCATAATTTCCAGGCTGCAAATCCTGGGCTCCAGGCTCTGCACAGAGACCCATGCAATGTTAGAGGCCGACTCTGCCATGCTCCTTGATGTTGCCGAGAGGCTCTCTGGCAGGATTGCCATTTCACCCATCAATTCGGTGAGCATGGCCACCACCCTTCTTCTGAAGGTTGCTCCATCGAGGTCCTCATCTGAGTCCTATGCAGCAGAACTCATGAGCGAACTCGCTGTCTGGGGTGCTGGACACGAGCAACCCTTTCCCCCGCCTTGCAGCAGCCCCCCCATCCCCGCTGCATCGCCCTGTGCAGATCCCGCTTCTACATTAGCCTCTAACGTATGTGTAGTGACAGTTTCTGAGCTGGGGTCTGCGAGTGACTGAGGCAGTGATGCAGTGTCTTCTTCCTCCTCATCTCCACTCTCACTATCTTTCATGACCTCGGGGACAGGCTGCTCGGGTGCTTGTTGATTATCTGAAAGCAGAAAGGCACAAGATTCGGGTTATGGTGAGGGGAGGGGGGCGCGGGGAAGCAAGATGACTAGCTTGAAAGTGAGAAGAGATTGTCGGATGAGGGGGAAGTGGGATGTGAGAAGAATAATTAGGAATGACCATACTGTTGTTGTCCCCAAGGTGTTCAACCTCGACGGTTGCCATGGCCTTTACCACATGCCGCCCAGTTAGCTAACGAACTCGCTCCTCGAGCTGCCTGAAGTTCTGGGTGTCCGCCTGCCCCCCGTCTGTCTGCTGCTGCACCCTCCGATTATGTCCCAGCTTAGCCTGCAAGAGAAAGAGAAGTGTGTGAGTGAGTGCGGTGCAATGTGTTTGGGTGAAGTGTGTCAGTGAGTATGGTGCAATGTGTTTGGTTGAAGTGTGTGAGTCAGTGCGGTGCAATGTGTTTGGGTGAAGTGTGTGAGTGAGTGCGGTGCAATGTGTTTGGGTGAAGTGTGTCAGTGAGTACGGTGCAATGTGTTTGGGTGAAGTGTGTGAGTGAGTGCAGTGCAATGTGTTTGGGTGAAGTGTGTGAGTGAGTGCAGTGCAATGTGTTTGGGTGAAGTGTGTGAGTGAGTGCGGTGCAATGTGTTTGGGTGAAGTGTGTGAGTGAGTGAGGTGCAATGTGTTTGGGTGAAGTGTGTGAGTGAGTGCGGTGCAATGTGTTTGGGTGAAGTGTGTGAGTGAATACGGAGTAATGTGTTTGGGTGAAGTGTGTGAGTGAGTGTGGTGCAATGTGTTTGGGTGAAGTGTGTGAGTGAGTGCGGTGCAATGTGTTTGGGTGAAGTGTGTGAGTGAGTGCGGTGCAATGTGTATGGGTGAAGTGTGTGAGTGAGTGCGGTGCAATGTGTTTGGGTGAAGCGTGTGAGTGAGTGCGGTGCAATGTGTTTGGGTGAAGTGTGTGAGTGAGTGCGGTGCAATGTGTTTGGGTGAAGTGTGAGTCAGTGCGGTGCAATGTGTTTGGGTGAAGTGTGTGAGTGAGTGCGGTGCAATGTGTTTGGGTGAAGTGTGTGAGTGAGTGCGGTGCAATGTGTTTGGGTGACGTGTGTGAGTGAGTGCGGTGCAATGTGTTTGGGTGAAGTGTGTGAGTGAGTGCGGTGCAATGTGTTTGGGTGACGTGTGTGAGTGAGTGCAGTGCAATGTGTTTGGGTGACGTGTGTGAGTCAGTGCAGTGCAATGTGTTTGGGTGAAGTGTGTGAGTGAGTACGGTGCAATGTGTTTGGGTGAAGTCTGTGAGTGAATGCGGTGCAATGTGTTTGGGTGAAGTGCATGAGTGAGTGCGGTGCAATGTGTTTGGGTGAAGTGTGTGAGTGAGTGCGGTGCAATGTGTTTGGGTGAAGTGTGTGAGTGAGTGCGGTGCAATGTGTTTGGGTGAAGTGTATCAGTGAGTGCGGTGCAGTGTGTTTGGGTGAAGTGTGTGAGTGAGTGCGGTGCAATGTGTTTGAGTGAAGTGTGTGAGTGAGTGCGGTGCAATGTGTTTTGGTGAAGTGTGTCAGTGAGTGCGGTGCAATGTGTTTGGGTGATGTGTGTGAGTGAGAGCGGTGCAATGTGTTTGGGTGAAGTGTGTGAGTGAGTGCGGTGCAATGGGTTTGGGTGAAGTGTGTGAGTGAGTGCGGTGCAATGTGTTTGGGTGAAGTGTGTGAGTGAGTGCGGAGAAATGTGTTTGGGTGAGGCGTGTGAGTGAGTGCGGTGCAATGTGTTTGGGTGAAGTGTGTGAGTGAGTGCGGTGCAATGTGTTTGGGTGAAGTGTGTCAGTGAGTACGGTGCAATGTGTTTGGGTGAAGGGTGGGAGTGAGTGAGGTGCAACGTGTTTGGGTGAAGTGTGTGAGTCAGTGCGGTGCAATGAGTTTGGTTGAAGTGTGTGAGTGAGTACAGTGCAATGTGTTTGGGTGAAGTGCGTGAGTCAGTGCGGTGCAATGTGTTTGGGTGAAGTGTCTGAGTGAGTGCGGTGCAATGTGTTTGGGTGAAGTGTGTGTCAGTGCGATGCAATGTGTTTGGGTGAAGTGTGTGAGTGAGCGCGGTGCAATGTGTTTGGGTGAAGTGTGTGAGTGAGTGCGGTGCAATGTGTTTGGGTCAAGTGTGTGAGTGAGTGCGGTGCAATGTGTTTGGGTGAAGTGTGCGAGTGAGTACGGTGCAATGTGTTTGGGTGAAGTGTGTGAGTGAGTGCGGTGCAATGTGTTTGGGTGAAGTGTGTGAGTGAGTGCGGTGCAATGTGTTTGGGTGAAGTGTGTGAGTGAGTGCGGTGCAATGAGTTTGGGTGAAGTGTGTCACTGAGTGCGTGGCAATGTGTTTGGGTGAAGTGTGTGAGTGAATGTAGTGCAATGTGTTTGGGTGAAGTGTGTGAGTGAGTGCGGTGCAATGTGTTTGGGTGAAGTGTCTGAGTGAGTGCGGTGCAATGTGTTTGGGTGAAATGTGTGAATGTGTGCGGTGCAATGTGTTTGGGTGAAGGGTGTGTGTGAGTGTGGTGCAATGTGTTTGGGTGAAGTGTGTGAGTGAGTGCGGTGCAATGTGTTTGGGTGAAGTGTGTGTGTGAGTGCGGTGCAATGTGTTTGAGTGAAGTGTGTGAGTGAGTGCGGTGCAATGCGTTTGGGTGAAGTGTGTCAGTGAGTGCGGTGCAATGTGTTTGGGTGAAGTGTGTGAGTGAGTGCGGAGCAATGTGTTTGGGTGAGGTGTGTGAGTGAGTGCGGTGCAATGTGTTTGGGTGAAGTGTGTCAGTGCGGTGCAATGTGTTTGGGTGAAGTGTGTGTCAGTGCGGTGCAATGTGTTTGGGTGAAGTGTGTGAGTGAGTGCGGTGCAATGTGTTTGGGTGAAGTGTGTGAGTGAGTACGGTGCAATGTGTTTGGGTGAAGTGTGTGATTGAGTGCGGTGCAATGTGTTTGGGTGAAGTGTGCGAGTGAGTGCGGTGCAATGTGTTTGGGTGAAGTGTGTGAGTGAGTACGGTGCAATGTGTTTGGGTGAAGTGTGTGAGTGAATGCGGTGCAATGTGTTTGGGTTAAGTATGCGAGTGACTGCGGTGCAATGTGTTTGGGTGAGGTGTGTGAGTGAGTGCGGTGCAATGTGTTTGGGTGAAGTGTGTCAGTGAGTATGGTGCAATGTGTTTGGGTGAAGTGTGTGAGTCAGTGCGGTGCAATGTGTTTGGGTGAAGTGTGTGAGTGAGTGCGGTGCAATGTGTTTGGGTGAAGTGTGTGTCAGTGCGGTACAATGTGTTTGGGTGAAGTATGTCATTGATTGCGGTGCAATGTGTTTGGGTGAAATGTGTGAATGCGTGCGGTGCAATGTGTTTGGGTGAAGTGTGTGTGTGAGTGCGGTGCAATGTGTTTGGGTGAAGTGTGTGAGTGAGTGCGGTGCAATGTGTTTGGGTGAAGTGTGTGAGTGAGTGCAGTGCAATGTGTTTGGGTGAAATGTGTGAATGCGTGCGGTGCAATGTGTTTGGGTGAAGTGTGTGTGTGAGTGCGGTGCAATGTGTTTGGGTGAAGTGTGTGAGTGAGTGCGGTGCAATGTGTTTGGGTGAAGTGTCTGTGTGAGTGCGGTGCAATGTGTTTGGGTGAAGTGTGTGAGTGAGTGCGGTGCAATGTGTTTGGGTGAAGTGTGTGAGTGAGTGCGGTGCAATGTGTTTGGGTGAAGTGTGTCAGTGAGTGCGGTGCAATGTGTTTGGGTGAAGTGTGTGAGTGAGTGCGGTGCAATGTGTTTGGGTGAGGTGTGTGAGTGAGTGCGGTGCAATGTGTTTGGGTGAAGTGTGTGTCAGTGCGGTGCAATGTGTTTGGGTGAAGTTTGTGAGTGAGTGCGGTGCAATGTTTTTGGGTGAAGTGTGTGAGTGAGTGCGGTGCAATGTGTTTGGGTGAAGTGTGTGAGTGAGTGCGGTGCAATGTGTTTGGGTGAAGTGTGTGAGTGAGTGCGGTGCAATGTGTTTGGGTGAAGTGTGTGTCAGTGCGGTGCAATGTGTTTGGGTGAAGTGTGTGTCAGTGCGGTGCAATGTGTTTGGGTGAAGTGTGTGTCAGTGCGGTGCAATGTGTTTGGGTGAAGTGTGTGAGTGAGTGCGGTGCAATGTGTTTGGGTGAAGTGTGTGAGTGAGTGCGGTGCAATGTGCTTGGGTGAAGTGTGTGAGTGAGTGCGGTGCAATGTGTTTGGGTGAAGTGTGTGAGTGAGTACGGTGCAATATGTTTGGGTGAAGTGGGTGAGTGAATGCGGTGAAATGTGTTTGGGTTAAGTGTGTGAGTGAGTGCGATGTAATGTGTTTGGGTGAAGTGTGTGAGTGAGTGCGGTGCAATGTGTTTGGGTGAATTGTGTCAGTGAGTATGGTGCAATGTGTTTGGGTGAAGTGTGTGAGTGAGTGCGGTGCAATGTGTTTGGGTGAAGTGTGTGAGTGAGTGCGGTGCAATGTGTTTGGGTGAAGTGTGTCACTGAGTGCGTGGCAATGTGTTTGGGTGAAGTGTGTGAGTGAGTGTAGTGCAATGTGTTTGGGTGAAGTGTGTGAGTGAGTGCGGTGCAATGTGTTTGGGTGAAGTGTGTGAGTGAGTGCGGTGCAATGTGTTTGGGTGAAATGTGTGAATGTGTGCGGTGCAATGTGTTTGGGTGAAGTGTGTGTGTGAGTGTGGTGCAATGTGTTTGGGTGAAGTGTGTGAGTGAGTGCGGTGCAATGTGTTTGGGTGAAGTGTGTGTGTGAGTGCGGTGCAATGTGTTTGAGTGAAGTGTGTGAGTGAGTGCGGTGCAATGTGTTTGGGTGAAGTGTGTCAGTGAGTGTGGTGCAATGTGTTTGGGTGAAGTGTGTGAGTGAGTGCGGAGCAATGTGTTTGGGTGAAGTGTGTCAGTGCGGTGCAATGTGTTTGGGTGAAGTGTGTGTCAGTGCGGTGCAATGTGTTTGAGTGAAGTGTGTGAGTGAGTGCGGTGCAATGTGTTTGGGTGAAGTGTGTCAGTGAGTGCGGTGCAATGTGTTTGGGTGAGGTGTGTGAGTGAGTGCGGTGCAATGTGTTTGGGTGAAGTGTGTCAGTGCGGTGCAATGTGTTTGGGTGAAGTGTGTGTCAGTGCGGTGCAATGTGTTTGGGTGAAGTTTGTGAGTGAGTGCGGTGCAATGTTTTTGGGTGAAGTGTGTGAGCGAGTGCGGTGCAATGTGTTTGGGTGAAGTGTGTGAGTGAGTGCGGTGCAATGTGGTTGGGTGAAGTGTGTGAGTGAGTGCGGTGCAATGTGTTTGGGTGAAGTGTGTGTCAGTGCGGTGCAATGTGTTTGGGTGAAGTGTGTGTCAGTGCGGTGCAATGTGTTTGGGTGAAGTGTGTGTCAGTGTGGTGCAATGTGTTTGGGTGAAGTGTGTGAGTGAGTGCGGTGCAATGTGTTTGGGTGAAGTGTGTGAGTGAGTGCGGTGCAATGTGTTTGGGTGAAGTGTGTGAGTGAGTGCGGTGCAATGTGTTTGGGTGAAGTGTGTGATTGAGTGCGGTGCAATGTGTTTGGGTGAAGTGTGCAAGTGAGTGCGGTGCAATGTGTTTGGGTGAAGTGTGTGAGTGAGTACGGTGCAATATGTTTGGGTGAAGTGGGTGAGTGAATGCGGTGAAATGTGTTTGGGTTAAGTGTGTGAGTGAGTGCGATGTAATGTGTTTGGGTGAAGTGTGTGAGTGAGTGCGGTGCAATGTGTTTGGGTGAATTGTGTCAGTGAGTATGGTGCAATGTGTTTGGGTGAAGTGTTTGAGTCAGTGCGGTGCAATGTGTTTGGGTGAAGTGTGTGAGTGAGTGCGGTGCAATGTGTTTGGGTGAAGTGTGTGTCAGTGCGGTACAATGTGTTTGGGTGAAGTTTGTGAGTGAGTGCGGTGCAATGCGTTTGGGTGAAGTGTGTGAGTGAGTGCGGTGCAATGTGTTTGGGTGAAGTGTGTGAGTGAGTGCGGTGCAATGTGTTTGGGTGAAGTGTGTGAGTTAGTGCGGTGCAATGTGTTTGGGTGAAGTGTGTGAGTGAGTGCAGTGCATTGTGTTTGGGTGAAGTGTGTGAGTGAGTACGGTGCAATTTGTTTGGGTGAAGTGTGTGAGTGAGTGCAGTGTAATGTGTTTGGGTGAAGTGTGTGAGTGAGTGCGGTGCAATGTGTTTGGGTGAAGTGTGTGTCAGTGCGGTGCAATGGGTTTGGGTGAAGTGTGTGAGTGAGTGCGGTGCAATGTGTTTGGGCGAAGTGTGTGAGTGAGTACGGTGCAATGTGTTTGGGTGAAGTGTGTGAATGAGTGCAGTGCAATGTGTTTGGGTGAAGTGTATGAGTGAGTGTGGTGCAATGTGTTTGGGTGAAGTGTGTGAGTGAGTGCGGTGCAATGTGTTTGGGTGAAGTGTGTGAGTGAGTGCGGTGCGATGTATTTGGGTGAAGTGTGTGAGTGAGTACGGTGCAATTGGTTTGGGTGAAGTCTGTGAGCGAGTATGGTGCAATGTGTTTGGGTGAAGTGTGTGAGTCAGTGCGGTGGAATGTGTTTGGGTGAAGTGTGTGAGTGAGTGCAGTGCAATGTGTTTGGGTGAAGTGTGTGAGTGAGTGCGGTTCAATGTGTTTGGGTGAAGTGTGTGTCAGTGCGGTGCAATGTGTTTGGGTGAAGTGTGTGAGTGAGTGCGGTGCAATGTGTTTGGGTGAAGTGTTTGAGTGAGTGCGGTGCAATGTGTTTGGGTGAAGTGTGCGAGTGAGTACGGTGCAATGTGTTTGGGTGAAGTGTGTGAGTGAGTGCGGTGCAATGTGTTTGGGTGAAGTGTGTGAGTGAGTGCGGTGCAATTTGTTTGAGTGAAGTGTGTGAGTGAGTGCGGTGCAATGTGTTTGGGTGAAGTGTGTGAGTGAGTGCGGTGCAATTTGTTTGAGTGAAGTGTGTGAGTGAGTGCGGTGCAATGTGTTTGGGTGAAGTGTGTGTCAGTGCGGTGCAATGTGTTTGGGTAAAGTGTGTGAGTGAGTGCGGTGCAATGTGTTTGGGTGAAGTGTGTGTCAGTGCGGTGCAATGTGTTTGCGTGAAGTATATGAGTGAGTGCGGTGCAATGTGTTTGGGTGAAGTGTGTGATTGCGTGCGGTGCAATGTGTTTGGGTGAAATGTGTGAGTGAGTGCGGTGCAATGTGTTTGGGTGAAGTGTGTGATTGCGTGCGGTGCAATGTGTTTGGGTGAAATGTGTGAGTCAGTGCGGTGCAATGTGTTTGGGTGAAGTGTGTGATTGCGTGCGGTGCAATGTGTTTGGGTGAAATGTGTGAGTGAGTGCGGTGCAATGTGTTTGGGTGAAGTGTGAGAGTGAGTGCGGTGCAATGTGTTTGGGTGAAGTGTGCGAGTGAGTGCGGTGCAATGTGTTTGGGTGAAGTGTGAGTCAGTGCGGTGCAATGTGTTTGGGTGAAGTGTGTGAGTGAGTGCGGTGCAATGTGTTTGGGTGAAATGTGTGAGTGAGTGCGGTGCAATGTGTTTGGGTGAAGTGTGAGAGTGAGTGCGGTGCAATGTGTTTGGGTGAAGTGTGCGAGTGAGTGCAGTGCAATGTGTTTGGGTGAAGTGTGCGAGTGAGTACGGTGCAATGTGTTTGGGTGAAGTGTGTGAGTGAGTACGGTGCAATGTGTTTGGGTGAAGTGTGTGAGTGAATGCGGTGCAATGTGTTTGGGTTAAGTATGTGAGTGGGTGCGGTGCAATGTGTTTGGGTGAAGTGTGTGAGTGAGTGCGGTGCAATGTGTTTGGGTGAAGTGTGTCAGTGAGTATGGTGCAATGTGTTTGGGTGAAGTGTGTGAGTCAGTGCGGTGCAATGTGTTTGGGTGAAGTGTGTGAGTGAGTGCGGTGCAATGTGTTTGGGTGAAGTGTGTGTCAGTGCGGTGCAATGTGTTTGGGTGAAGTGTGTGAGTGAATGCGGTGCAATGTGTTTGGGTTAAGTATGCGAGTGAGTGCGGTGCAATGTGTTTGGGTGAGGTGTGTGAGTGAGTGCGGTGCAATGTGTTTGGGTGAAGTGTGTCAGTGAGTATGGGGCAATGTGTTTGGGTGAAGTGTGTGAGTCAGTGCGGTGCAATGTGTTTGGGTGAAGTGTGTGAGTGAGTGCGGTGCAATGTGTTTGGGTGAAGTGTGTGTCAGTGCGGTACAATGTGTTTGGGTGAAGTGTGTGAGTGAGTGCTGTGCAATGTGTTTGGGTGAAGTATGTCACTGATTGCGGTGCAATGTGTTTGTGTGAAATGTGTGAATGCGTGCGGTGCAATATGTTTGGGTGAAGTGTGTGTGTGAGTGCGGTGCAATGTGTTTGGGTGAAGTGTGTGAGTGAGTGCGGTGCAATGTGTTTGGGTGAAGTGTGTGTCAGTGCGGTGCAATGTGTTTGGGTGAAGTGTGTGTCAGTGCGGTGCAATGTGTTTGGGTGAAGTGTGTGAGTGAGTGCGGTGCAATGTGTTTGGGTGAAGTGTGTGCGTGAGTGCGGTGCAATGTGCTTGGGTGAAGTGTGTGAGTGAGTGCGGTGCAATGTGTTTGGGTGAAGTGTGTGAGTGAGTGCGGTGCAATGTGTTTGGGTGAAGTGTGTGATTGAGTGCGGTGCAATGTGTTTGGGTGAAGTGTGCGAGTGAGTGCGGTGCAATGTGTTTGGGTGAAGTTTGTGAGTGAGTACGGTGCAATGTGTTTGGGTGAAGTGTGTGAGTGAATGCGGTGCAATGTGTTTGGGTTAAGTATGCGAGTGAGTGCGGTGCAATGTGTTTGGGTGAGGTGTGTGAGTGAGTGCGGTGCAATGTGTTTGGGTGAAGTGTGTCAGTGAGTATGGTGCAATGTGTTTGGGTGAAGTGTGTGAGTCAGTGCGGTGCAATGTGTTTGGCTGAAGTGTGTGAGTGAGTGCGGTGCAATGTGTTTGGGTGAGGTGTGTGTCAGTGCGGTACAATGTGTTTGGGTGAAGTGTGTGAGTGAGTGCTGTGCAATGTGTTTGGGTGAAGTATGTCACTGATTGCGGTGCAATGTGTTTGGGTGAAATGTGTGAATGCGTGCGGTGCAATGTGTTTGGGTGAAGTGTGTGTGTGAGTGCGGTGCAATGTGTTTGGGTGAAGTGTGTGAGTGAGTGCGGTGCAATGTGTTTGGGTGAAGTGTGTGTGTGAGTGCGGTGCAATGTGTTTGGGTGAAGTGTGTGAGTGAGTGCGGTGCAATGTGTTTGGGTGAAGTGTGTGAGTGAGTGCAGTGCAATGTGTTTGGGTGAAATGTGTGAATGCGTGCGGTGCAATGTGTTTGGGTGAAGTGTGTGAGTGAGTGCGGTGCAATGTGTTTGGGTGAGGTGTGTGAGTGAGTGCGGTGCAATGTGTTTGGGTGAAGTGTGTCAGTGCGGTGCAATGTGTTTGGGTGAAGTGTGTGTCAGTGCGGTGCAATGTGTTTGGCTGAAGTTTGTGAGTGAGTGCGGTGCAATGTTTTTGGGTGAAGTGTGTGAGCGAGTGCGGTGCAATGTGTTTGGGTGAAGTGTGTGAGTGAGTGCGGTGCAATGTGTTTGGGTGAAGTGTGTGAGTGAGTGCGGTGCAATGTGTTTGGGTGAAGTGTGTGTCAGTGCGGTGCAATGTGTTTGGGTGAAGTGTGTGTCAGTGCGGTGCAATGTGTTTGGGTGAAGTGTGTGTCAGTGCGGTGCAATGTGTTTGGGTGAAGTGTGTGAGTGAGTGCGGTGCAATGTGTTTGGGTGAAGTGTGTGAGTGAGTGCGGTGCAATGTGTTTGGGTGAAGTGTGTGATTGAGTGCGGTGCAATGTGTTTGGGTGAAGTGTGCAAGTGAGTGCGGTGCAATGTGTTTGGGTGAAGTGTGTGAGTGAGTACGGTGCAATATGTTTGGGTGAAGTGGGTGAGTGAATGCGGTGAAATGTGTTTGTGTTAAGTGTGTGAGTGAGTGCGATGTAATGTGTTTGGGTGAAGTGTGTGAGTGAGTGTGGTGCAATGTGTTTGGGTGAATTGTGTCAGTGAGTATGGTGCAATGTGTTTGGGTGAAGTGTTTGAGTCAGTGCGGTGCAATGTGTTTGGGTGAAGTGTGTGAGTGAGTGCGGTGCAATGTGTTTGGGTGAAGTGTGTGTCAGTGCGGTACAATGTGTTTGGGTGAAGTTTGTGAGTGAGTGCGGTGCAATGCGTTTGGGTGAAGTGCGTGAGTGAGTGCGGTGCAATGTGTTTGGGTGAAGTGTGTGAGTGAGTGCGGTGCAATGTGTTTGGGTGAAGTGTGTGAGTTAGTGCGGTGCAATGTGTTTGGGTGAAGTGTGTGAGTGAGTGCGGTGCAATGTGTTTGGGTGAAGTGTGTGTCAGTGCGGTGCAATGGGTTTGGGTGAAGTGTGTGAGTGAGTGCGGTGCAATGTGTTTGGGCGAAGTGTGTGAGTGAGTACGGTGCAATGTGTTTGGGTGAAGTGTGTGAGTGAGTGCAGTGCAATGTGTTTGGGTGAAGTGTGTGAGTGAGTGTGGTGCAATGTGTTTGGGTGAAGTGTGTGAGTGAGTGCGGTGCAATGTGTTTGGGTGAAGTGTGTGAGTGAGTGCGGTGCGATGTATTTGGGTGAAGTGTGTGAGTGAGTACGGTGCAATTGGTTTGGGTGAAGTCTGTGAGCGAGTATGGTGCAATGTGTTTGGGTGAAGTGTGTGAGTCAGTGCGGTGGAATGTGTTTGGGTGAAGTGTGTGAGTGAGTGCAGTGCAATGTGTTTGGGTGAAGTGTGTGAGTGAGTGCGGTTCAATGTGTTTGGGCGAAGTGTGTGTCAGTGCGGTGCAATGTGTTTGGGTGAAGTGTGTGAGTGAGTGCGGTGCAATGTGTTTGGGTGAAGTGTTTGAGTGAGTGCGGTGCAATGTGTTTGGGTGAAGTGTGCGAGTGAGTACGGTGCAATGTGTTTGGGTGAAGTGTGTGAGTGAGTGCGGTGCAATGTGTTTGGGTGAAGTGTGTGAGTGAGTGCGGTGCAATGTGTTTGGGTGAAGTGTGTGTCAGTGCGGTGCAATGTGTTTGGGTGAAGTGTGTGATTGAGTGCGGTGCAATGTGTTTGGGTGAACTGTGTGTCAGTGCGGTGCAATGTGTTTGGGTGAAGTGTGTGTCAGTGCGGTGCAATGTGTTTGGGTGAAGTGTGTGAGTGAGTGCGGTGCAATGTGTTTGGGTGAAGTGTGTGAGTGAGTGCGGTGCAATTTGTTTGAGTGAAGTGTGTGAGTGAGTGCGGTGCAATGTGTTTGGGTGAAGTGTGTGAGTGAGTGCGGTGCAATTTGTTTGAGTGAAGTGTGTGAGTGAGTGCGGTGCAATGTGTTTGGGTGAAGTGTGTGTCAGTGCGGTGCAATGTGTTTGGGTGAAGTGTGTGATTGAGTGCGGTGCAATGTGTTTGGGTGAAGTGTGTGTCAGTGCGGTGCAATGTGTTTGCGTGAAGTATATGAGTGAGTGCGGTGCAATGTGTTTGGGTGAAGTGTGTGATTGCGTGCGGTGCAATGTGTTTGGGTGAAGTGTGTGAGTGAGTGCGGTGCAATGTGTTTGGGTGAAATGTGTGAGTGAGTGCGGTGCAATGTGTTTGGGTGAAGTGTGAGAGTGAGTGCGGTGCAATGTGTTTGGGTGAAGTGTGCGAGTGAGTGCGGTGCAATGTGTTTGGGTGAAGTGTGCGAGTGAGTACGGTGCAATGTGTTTGGGTGAAGTGTGTGAGTGAGTACGGTGCAATGTGTTTGGGTGAAGTGTGTGAGTGAATGCGGTGCAATGTGTTTGGGTTAAGTATGTGAGTGGGTGCGGTGCAATGTGTTTGGGTGAAGTGTGTGAGTGAGTGCGGTGCAATGTGTTTGGGTGAAGTGTGTCAGTGAGTATGGTGCAATGTGTTTGGGTGAAGTGTGTGAGTCAGTGCGGTGCAATGTGTTTGGGTGAAGTGTGTGAGTGAGTGCGGTGCAATGTGTTTGGGTGAAGTGTGTGTCAGTGCGGTGCAATGTGTTTGGGTGAAGTGTGTGAGTGAGTGCGGCGCAATGTGTTTGGGTGAAGTGTGTGATTGCGTGCGGTGCAATGTGTTTGGGTGAAGTGTGTGAGTGAGTGCGGTGCAATGTGTTTGGGTGAAGTGTGTGAGTGAGTGCGGTGCAATGTGTGTGGGTGAAGTGTGTGAGTGAGTGCGGTGCAATGTGTTTGGCTGAAGTGTGTGAGTGAGTGCGGTGCAATGTGTTTGGGTGAAGTGTGTCAGTGAGTACGGTGCAATGTGTTTGGGTGAAGTGTGTGATTGAGTGCGGTGCAATTTGTTTGAGTGAAGTGTGTGAGTGAGTGCGGTGCAATGTGTTTGGGTGAAGTGTGTGAGTGAGTGCGGTGCAATTTGTTTGAGTGAAGTGTGTGAGTGAGTGCGGTGCAATGTGTTTGGGTGAAGTGTGTGTCAGTGCGGTGCAATGTGTTTGGGTGAAGTGTGTGAGTGAGTGCGGTGCAATGTGTTTGGGTGAAGTGTGTGAGTGAGTGCGGTGCAATGTGTTTCCGTGAAGTATATGAGTGAGTGCGGTGCAATGTGTTTGGGTGAAGTGTGTGATTGCGTGCGGTGCAATGTGTTTGGGTGAAGTGTGTGAGTGAGTGCGGTGCAATGTGTTTGGGTGAAATGTGTGAGTGAGTGCGGTGCAATGTGTTTGGGTGAAGTGTGAGAGTGAGTGCGGTGCAATGTGTTTGGGTGAAGTGTGCGAGGGAGTGCGGTGCAATGTGTTTGGGTGAAGTGTGCGAGTGAATGCGGTGCAATGTGTTTGGGTGAAGTGTGTGAGTGAGTGCGGTGCAATGTTTTTGGGTGAAGTGTGTCAGTGAGTATGGTGCAATGTGTTTGGGTGAAGTGTGTGAGTCAGTGCGGTGCAATGTGTTTGGGTGAAGTGTGTGAGTGAGTGCGGTGCAATGTGTTTGGGTGAAGTGTGTGTCAGTGCGGTGCAATGTGTTTGGGTGAAGTGTGTGAGTGAGTGCGGCGCAATGTGTTTGGGTGAAGTGTGTGATTGCGTGCGGTGCAATGTGTTTGGGTGAAGTGTGTGAGTGCGGTGCAATGTGTTTGGGTGAAGTGTGTGAGTGAGTGCGGTGCAATGTGTGTGGGTGAAGTGTGTGAGTGAGTGCGGTGCAATGTGTTTGGCTGAAGTGTGTGAGTGAGTGCGGTGCAATGTGTTTGGGTGAAGTGTGTCAGTGAGTACGGTGCAATGTGTTTGGGTGAAGTGTGTGATTGAGTGCGGTGCATTGTGTTTAGGTGAAGTGTGTGAGTGAGTATGGTGAAATGTTTTTGGGTGAAGTGTGTGAGTGTGGTGCAATGTGTTTGGGTGAAGTGTGTCAGTGAGTGCGGTGCATTGTGTTTGGGTGAAGTGTGTGAGTGAGTGCAGTGCAATGTGTTTGGGTGAAGTGTGTGAGTGAGTGCGGTGTAATGTGTTTGGTTGAAGTGTGTGAGTGGGTACGGTGCAATGTGTTTGGGTGAAGTGTGTGAGTGAGTGCGGTGCAATGTGTTTGGGTGAAGTGTGTGAGTGAGTGCGGTGCATTGTGTTTGGGTGAAGTGTGTGAGTGAGTGCGGTGCAATGTGTTTGGGTGAAGTGTGTGAGTGAGTGCAGTGCATTGTGTTTGGGTGAAGTGTGTGAGTGAGTGCGGTGCATTGTGTTTGGGTGAAGTGTGTGAGTGAGTGCAGTGCAATGTGTTTGGGTGAAGTGTGTGAGTGAGTGCGGTGCAATGTGTTTGGGTGAAGTGTGTGTCAGTGCGGTGCAATGGGTTTGGGTGAAGTGTGTGAGTGAGTGCAGTGCAATGTGTTTGGGTGAAGTGTGTGAGTGAGTGCGGTGCAATGTGTTTGGGTGAAGTGTGTGAGTGAGTGAGGTGCAATATGTTTGGGTGAAGTGTGTGAGTGAGTGCGGTGCAATGTGTTTGGGTGAAGTGTGTGAGTCAGTACGGTGCAATTTGTTTGGGTGAAGCGTGTGAGCGAGTATGGTGCAATGTGTTTGGGTGAAGTGTGTGAGTCAGTGCGGTGGAATGTGTTTGGGTGAAGTGTGTGAGTGAGTATGATGCAATGTGTTTGGGTGAAATGTGTGAGTGAGTGCAGTGCAATGTGTTATGGTGAGGTGTGTGAGTGAGTGCGGTTCAATGTGTTTGGGTGAAGTGTGTGTCAGTGCGGTGCAATGTGTTTGGTTGAAGTGTGTGAGTGAGTGCGGTGCAATGTGTTTGGGTGAAGTGTTTGAGTGAGTGCGGTGCAATGTGTTTGGGTGAAGCGTGCGAGTGAGTACGGTGCAATGTGTTTGGGTGAAGTGTGTGAGTGAGTGCGGTGCAATGTGTTTGGGTGAAGTGTGTGAGCGAGTATGGTGCAATGTGTTTGGGTGAAGTGTGTGAGTCAGTGCGGTGGAATGTGTTTGGGTGAAGTGTGTGAGTGAGTATGGTGCAATGTGTTTGGGTGAAATGTGTGAGTGAGTGCGGTGCAATATGTTTGGGTGAAGTGTGTGAGTGAGTGCGGTTCAATGTGTTTGGGTGAAGTGTGTGTTAGTGCGGTGCAATGTGTTTGGGTGAAGTGTGTGAGTGAGTGCGGTGCAATGTGTTTGGGTGAAGTGTGTGAGTGATTGCGGTGCAATGTGTTTGGGTGAAGTTTGTGAGTGAGTACGGTGCAATTTGTTTGGGTGAAGTGTGTGAGCGAGTATGGTGCAATGTGTTTGGGTGAAGTGTGTGAGTCAGTGCGGTGGAATGTGTTTGGGTGAAGTGTGTGAGTGAGTATGGTGCAATGTGTTTGGGTGAAATGTGTGAGTGAGTGCGGTGCAATGTGTTTGGGTGAAGTGTGTGAGTGAGTGCGGTTCAATGTGTTTGGGTGAAGTGTGTGTCAGTGCGGTGCAATGTGTTTGGGTGAAGTGTGTGAGTGAGTGCGGTGCAATGTGTTTGGGTGAAGTGTTTGAGTGAGTGCGGTGCAATGTGTTTGGGTGAAGTTTGCGAGTGAGTACGGTGCAATGTGTTTGGGTGAAGCGTGTGAGCGAGTATGGTGCAATGTGTTTGGGTGAAGTGTGTGAGTCAGTGCGGTGGAATGTGTTTGGGTGAAGTGTGTGAGTGAGTATGGTGCAATGTGTTTGGGTGAAATGTGTGAGTGAGTGCAGTGCAATGTGTTTGGGTGAAGTGTGTGAGTGAGTGCGGTTCAATGTGTTTGGGTGAAGTGTGTGTCAGTGCGGTGCAATGTGTTTGGGTGAAGTGTGTGAGTGAGTGCGGTGCAATGTGTTTGGGTGAAGTGTTTGAGTGAGTGCGGTGCAATGTGTTTGGGTGAAGTGTGCGAGTGAGTACGGTGCAATGTGTTTGGGTGAAGTGTGTGAGTGAGTGCGGTGCAATGTGTTTGGGTGAAGTGTGTGATTGAGTGCGGTGCAATGTGTTTGGGTGAAGTGTGTCACTGAGTGCGTGGCAATGTGTTTGGGTGAAGTGTGTGAGTCAGTGCGGTGCAATGTGTTTGGGTGAAGTGTGTGAGTGAGTGCGGTGCAATGTGTTTGGGTGAAGTGTGTGAGTGAGTGCAGTGCAATGTGTTTGGGTGAAGTGTGTGAGTGAGTACGGTGAAATGTGTTTTGGGTGAAGTGTGTGAGTGAGTGCGGTGCAATGTGTTTGGGTGAAGTGTGTGAGTGAGTGCAGTGTAATGTGTTTGGGTGAAGTGTGTGAATGAGTGCGGTGCAATGTGTTTGGGTGAAGTGTGTGTCAGTGCGGTGCAATGGGTTTGGGTGAAGTGTGTGAGTGAGTGCAGTGCAATGTGTTTGGGTGAAGTGTGTGAGTGAGTGCGGTGCAATGTGTTTGGGTGAAGTGTGTGAGTGAATGCGGTGCAATGTGTTTGGGTGAAGTGTGTGAGTGAGTGCGGTGCAATGTGTTTGGGTGAAGTGTGTGAGTGAGTACGGTGCAATTTGTTTTGGTGAAGTGTGTGAGCGAGTATGGTGCAATGTGTTTGGGTGAAGTGTGTGAGTCAGTGCGGTGGAATGTGTTTGGGTGAAGTGTGTGAGTGAGTATGGTGCAATGTGTTTGGGTGAAATGTGTGAGTGAGTGCGGTGCAATGTGTTTGGGTGAAGTGTGTGAGTGAGTGCGGTGCAATGTGTTTGGGTGAAGTGTGTGAGTGAGTGCAGTGCAATGTGTTTGGGTGAAGTGTGTGAGTGAGTACGGTGCAATGTGTTTGGGTGAAGTGTGTGAGTGAGTGCGGTGCAATGTGTTTGGGTGAAGTGTGTGAGTGAGTGCAGTGTAATGTGTTTGGGTGAAGTGTGTGAATGAGTGCGGTGCAATGTGTTTGGGTGAAGTGTGTTTCAGTGCGGTGCAATGGGTTTGGGTGAAGTGTGTGAGTGAGTGCAGTGCAATGTGTTTGGGTGAAGTGTGTGAGTGAGTGCGGTGCAATGTGTTTGGGTGAAGTGTGTGAGTGAATGCGGTGCAATGTGTTTGGGTGAAGTGTGTGAGTGAGTGCGGTGCAATGTGTTTGGGTGAAGTGTGTGAGTGAGTACGGTGCAATTTGTTTGGGTGAAGTGTGTGAGCGAGTATGGTGCAATGTGTTTGGGTGAAGTGTGTGAGTCAGTGCGGTGGAATGTGTTTGGGTGAAGTGTGTGAGTGAGTATGGTGCAATGTGTTTGGGTGAAGTGTGTGAGTGAGTGCGGTGCAATGTGTTTGGGTGAAGTGTGTGAGTGACTGCGGTGCAATGTGTTTGGGTGAAGCGTGTGAGTGAGTACGGTGAAATGTTTTTGGGTGAAGTGTGTGATTGAGTGCGGTGCATTGTGTTTAGGTGAAGTGTGTGAGTGAGTATGGTGAAATGTTTTTGGGTGAAGTGTGTGAGTGAGTGTGGTGCAATGTGTTTGGGTGAAGTGTGTCAGTGAGTGCGGTGCATTGTGTTTGGGTGAAGTGTGTGAGTGAGTGCAGTGCAATGTGTTTGGGTGAAGTGTGTGAGTGAGTGCGGTGTAATGTGTTTGGTTGAAGTGTGTGAGTGGGTACGGTGCAATGTGTTTGGGTGAAGTGTGTGAGTGAGTGCGGTGCAATGTGTTTGGGTGAAGTGTGTGAGTGAGTGCGGTGCATTGTGTTTGGGTGAAGTGTGTGAGTGAGTGCGGTGCAATGTGTTTGGGTGAAGTGTGTGAGTGAGTGCAGTGCATTGTGTTTGGGTGAAGTGTGTGAGTGAGTGCGGTGCATTGTGTTTGGGTGAAGTGTGTGAGTGAGTGCAGTGCAATGTGTTTGGGTGAAGTGTGTGAGTGAGTGCGGTGCAATGTGTTTGGGTGAAGTGTGTGTCAGTGCGGTGCAATGGGTTTGGGTGAAGTGTGTGAGTGAGTGCAGTGCAATGTGTTTGGGTGAAGTGTGTGAGTGAGTGCGGTGCAATGTGTTTGGGTGAAGTGTGTGAGTGAGTGAGGTGCAATATGTTTGGGTGAAGTGTGTGAGTGAGTGCGGTGCAATGTGTTTGGGTGAAGTGTGTGAGTCAGTACGGTGCAAATTGTTTGGGTGAAGCGTGTGAGCGAGTATGGTGCAATGTGTTTGGGTGAAGTGTGTGAGTCAGTGCGGTGGAATGTGTTTGGGTGAAGTGTGTGAGTGAGTATGATGCAATGTGTTTGGGTGAAATGTGTGAGTGAGTGCAGTGCAATGTGTTTGGGTGAGGTGTGTCAGTGAGTGCGGTTCAATGTGTTTGGGTGAAGTGTGTGTCAGTGCGGTGCAATGTGTTTGGTTGAAGTGTGTGAGTGAGTGCGGTGCAATGTGTTTGGGTGAAGTGTTTGAGTGAGTGCGGTGTAATGTGTTTGGTTGAAGTGTGTGAGTGGGTATGGTGCAATGTGTTTGGGTGAAGTGTGTGAGTGAGTGCGGTGCAATGTGTTTGGGTGAAGTGTGTGAGTGAATGCGGTGCAATGTGTTTGGGTGAAGTGTGTGAGTGAGTGCGGTGCAATGTGTTTGGGTGAAGTGTGTGAGTGAGTACGGTGCAATTTGTTTTGGTGAAGTGTGTGAGCGAGTATGGTGCAATGTGTTTGGGTGAAGTGTGTGAGTCAGTGCGGTGGAATGTGTTTGGGTGAAGTGTGTGAGTGAGTATGGTGCAATGTGTTTGGGTGAAATGTGTGAGTGAGTGCGGTGCAATGTGTTTGGGTGAAGTGTGTGAGTGAGTGCGGTGCAATGTGTTTGGGTGAAGTGTGTGAGTGAGTGCAGTGCAATGTGTTTGGGTGAAGTGTGTGAGTGAGTACGGTGCAATGTGTTTGGGTGAAGTGTGTGAGTGAGTGCGGTGCAATGTGTTTGGGTGAAGTGTGTGAGTGAGTGCAGTGCAATGTGTTTGGGTGAAGTGTGTGAATGAGTGCGGTGCAATGTGTTTGGGTGAAGTGTGTGTCAGTGCGGTGCAATGGGTTTGGGTGAAGTGTGTGAGTGAGTGCAGTGCAATGTGTTTGGGTGAAGTGTGTGAGTGAGTATGGTGCAATGTGTTTGGGTGAAATGTGTGAGTGAGTGCGGTGCAATATGTTTGGGTGAAGTGTGTGAGTGAGTGCGGTTCAATGTGTTTGGGTGAAGTGTGTGTTAGTGCGGTGCAATGTGTTTGGGTGAAGTGTGTGAGTGAGTGCGGTGCAATGTGTTTGGGTGAAGTGTGTGAGTGATTGCGGTGCAATGTGTTTGGGTGAAGTTTGTGAGTGAGTACGGTGCAATTTGTTTGGGTGAAGTGTGTGAGCGAGTATGGTGCAATGTGTTTGGGTGAAGTGTGTGAGTCAGTGCGGTGGAATGTGTTTGGGTGAAGTGTGTGAGTGAGTGCGGAGCAATGTGTTTGGGTGAAGTGTGCGAGTGAGTACGGTGCAATGTGTTTGGGTGAAGTGTGTGAGTGAGTGCGGTGCAATGTGTTTGGGTGAAGTGTGTGATTGAGTGCGGTGCAATGTGTTTGGGTGAAGTGTGTCACTGAGTGCGTGGCAATGTGTTTGGGTGAAGTGTGTGAGTCAGTGCGGTGCAATGTGTTTGGGTGAAGTGTGTGAGTGAGTGCGGTGCAATGTGTTTGGGTGAAGTGTGTGAGTGAGTGCAGTGCAATGTGTTTGGGTGAAGTGTGTGAGTGAGTACGGTGAAATGTGTTTTGGGTGAAGTGTGTGAGTGAGTGCGGTGCAATGTGTTTGGGTGAAGTGTGTGAGTGAGTGCAGTGTAATGTGTTTGGGTGAAGTGTGTGAATGAGTGCGGTGCAATGTGTTTGGGTGAAGTGTGTGTCAGTGCGGTGCAATGGGTTTGGGTGAAGTGTGTGAGTGAGTGCAGTGCAATGTGTTTGGGTGAAGTGTGTGAGTGAGTGCGGTGCAATGTGTTTGGGTGAAGTGTGTGAGTGAATGCGGTGCAATGTGTTTGGGTGAAGTGTGTGAGTGAGTGCGGTGCAATGTGTTTGGGTGAAGTGTGTGAGTGAGTACGGTGCAATTTGTTTTGGTGAAGTGTGTGAGCGAGTATGGTGCAATGTGTTTGGGTGAAGTGTGTGAGTCAGTGCGGTGGAATGTGTTTGGGTGAAGTGTGTGAGTGAGTATGGTGCAATGTGTTTGGGTGAAATGTGTGAGTGAGTGCGGTGCAATGTGTTTGGGTGAAGTGTGTGAGTGAGTGCGGTGCAATGTGTTTGGGTGAAGTGTGTGAGTGAGTGCAGTGCAATGTGTTTGGGTGAAGTGTGTGAGTGAGTACGGTGCAATGTGTTTGGGTGAAGTGTGTGAGTGAGTGCGGTGCAATGTGTTTGGGTGAAGTGTGTGAGTGAGTGCAGTGTAATGTGTTTGGGTGAAGTGTGTGAATGAGTGCGGTGCAATGTGTTTGGGTGAAGTGTGTTTCAGTGCGGTGCAATGGGTTTGGGTGAAGTGTGTGAGTGAGTGCAGTGCAATGTGTTTGGGTGAAGTGTGTGAGTGAGTGCGGTGCAATGTGTTTGGGTGAAGTGTGTGAGTGAATGCGGTGCAATGTGTTTGGGTGAAGTGTGTGAGTGAGTGCGGTGCAATGTGTTTGGGTGAAGTGTGTGAGTGAGTACGGTGCAATTTGTTTGGGTGAAGTGTGTGAGCGAGTATGGTGCAATGTGTTTGGGTGAAGTGTGTGAGTCAGTGCGGTGGAATGTGTTTGGGTGAAGTGTGTGAGTGAGTATGGTGCAATGTGTTTGGGTGAAGTGTGTGAGTGAGTGCGGTGCAATGTGTTTGGGTGAAGTGTGTGAGTGACTGCGGTGCAATGTGTTTGGGTGAAGCGTGTGAGTGAGTACGGTGAAATGTTTTTGGGTGAAGTGTGTGATTGAGTGCGGTGCATTGTGTTTAGGTGAAGTGTGTGAGTGAGTATGGTGAAATGTTTTTGGGTGAAGTGTGTGAGTGAGTGTGGTGCAATGTGTTTGGGTGAAGTGTGTCAGTGAGTGCGGTGCATTGTGTTTGGGTGAAGTGTGTGAGTGAGTGCAGTGCAATGTGTTTGGGTGAAGTGTGTGAGTGAGTGCGGTGTAATGTGTTTGGTTGAAGTGTGTGAGTGGGTACGGTGCAATGTGTTTGGGTGAAGTGTGTGAGTGAGTGCGGTGCAATGTGTTTGGGTGAAGTGTGTGAGTGAGTGCGGTGCATTGTGTTTGGGTGAAGTGTGTGAGTGAGTGCGGTGCAATGTGTTTGGGTGAAGTGTGTGAGTGAGTGCAGTGCATTGTGTTTGGGTGAAGTGTGTGAGTGAGTGCGGTGCATTGTGTTTGGGTGAAGTGTGTGAGTGAGTGCAGTGCAATGTGTTTGGGTGAAGTGTGTGAGTGAGTGCGGTGCAATGTGTTTGGGTGAAGTGTGTGTCAGTGCGGTGCAATGGGTTTGGGTGAAGTGTGTGAGTGAGTGCAGTGCAATGTGTTTGGGTGAAGTGTGTGAGTGAGTGCGGTGCAATGTGTTTGGGTGAAGTGTGTGAGTGAGTGAGGTGCAATATGTTTGGGTGAAGTGTGTGAGTGAGTGCGGTGCAATGTGTTTGGGTGAAGTGTGTGAGTCAGTACGGTGCAAATTGTTTGGGTGAAGCGTGTGAGCGAGTATGGTGCAGTGTGTTTGGGTGAAGTGTGTGAGTCAGTGCGGTGGAATGTGTTTGGGTGAAGTGTGTGAGTGAGTATGATGCAATGTGTTTGGGTGAAATGTGTGAGTGAGTGCAGTGCAATGTGTTTGGGTGAGGTGTGTCAGTGAGTGCGGTTCAATGTGTTTGGGTGAAGTGTGTGTCAGTGCGGTGCAATGTGTTTGGTTGAAGTGTGTGAGTGAGTGCGGTGCAATGTGTTTGGGTGAAGTGTTTGAGTGAGTGCGGTGTAATGTGTTTGGTTGAAGTGTGTGAGTGGGTATGGTGCAATGTGTTTGGGTGAAGTGTGTGAGTGAGTGCGGTGCAATGTGTTTGGGTGAAGTGTGTGAGTGAATGCGGTGCAATGTGTTTGGGTGAAGTGTGTGAGTGAGTGCGGTGCAATGTGTTTGGGTGAAGTGTGTGAGTGAGTACGGTGCAATTTGTTTTGGTGAAGTGTGTGAGCGAGTATGGTGCAATGTGTTTGGGTGAAGTGTGTGAGTCAGTGCGGTGGAATGTGTTTGGGTGAAGTGTGTGAGTGAGTATGGTGCAATGTGTTTGGGTGAAATGTGTGAGTGAGTGCGGTGCAATGTGTTTGGGTGAAGTGTGTGAGTGAGTGCGGTGCAATGTGTTTGGGTGAAGTGTGTGAGTGAGTGCAGTGCAATGTGTTTGGGTGAAGTGTGTGAGTGAGTACGGTGCAATGTGTTTGGGTGAAGTGTGTGAGTGAGTGCGGTGCAATGTGTTTGGGTGAAGTGTGTGAGTGAGTGCAGTGCAATGTGTTTGGGTGAAGTGTGTGAATGAGTGCGGTGCAATGTGTTTGGGTGAAGTGTGTGTCAGTGCGGTGCAATGGGTTTGGGTGAAGTGTGTGAGTGAGTGCAGTGCAATGTGTTTGGGTGAAGTGTGTGAGTGAGTGCGGTGCAATGTGTTTGGGTGAAGTGTGTGAGTGAATGCGGTGCAATGTGTTTGGGTGAAGTGTGTGAGTGAGTGCGGTGCAATGTGTTTGGGTGAAGTGTGTGAGTGAGTACGGTGCAATTTGTTTGGGTGAAGTGTGTGAGCGAGTATGGTGCAATGTGTTTGGGTGAAGTGTGTGAGTCAGTGCGGTGGAATGTGTTTGGGTGAAGTGTGGGAGTGAGTATGGTGCAATGTGTTTGGGTGAAATGTGTGAGTGAGTGCGGTGCAATGTGTTTGGGTGAAGTGTGTGAGTGAGTGCGGTGCAATGTGTTTGGGTGAAGTGTGTGAGTGACTGCGGTGCAATGTGTTTGGGTGAAGTGTGTGAGTGAGTACGGTGAAATGTTTTTGGGTGAAGTGTGTGATTGAGTGCGGTGCATTGTGTTTAGGTGAAGTGTGTGAGTGAGTATGGTGAAATGTTTTTGGGTGAAGTGTGTGAGTGAGTGTGGTGCAATGTGTTTGGGTGAAGTGTGTCAGTGAGTGCGGTGCATTGTGTTTGGGTGAAGTGTGTGAGTGAGTGCAGTGCAATGTGTTTGGGTGAAGTGTGTGAGTGAGTGCGGTGTAATGTGTTTGGTTGAAGTGTGTGAGTGGGTACGGTGCAATGTGTTTGGGTGAAGTGTGTGAGTGAGTGCGGTGCAATGTGTTTGGGTGAAGTGTGTGAGTGAGTGCGGTGCATTGTGTTTGGGTGAAGTGTGTGAGTGAGTGTGGTGCAATGTGTTTGGGTGAAGTGTGTGAGTGAGTGCAGTGCATTGTGTTTGGGTGAAGTGTGTGAGTGAGTGCGGTGCATTGTGTTTGGGTGAAGTGTGTGAGTGAGTGCAGTGCAATGTGTTTGGGTGAAGTGTGTGAGTGAGTGCGGTGCAATGTGTTTGGGTGAAGTGTGTGTCAGTGCAGTGCAATGGGTTTGGGTGAAGTGTGTGAGTGAGTGCAGTGCAATGTGTTTGGGTGAAGTGTGTGAGTGAGTGCGGTGCAATGTGTTTGGGTGAAGTGTGTGAGTGAGTGAGGTGCAATATGTTTGGGTGAAGTGTGTGAGTGAGTGCGGTGCAATGTGTTTGGGTGAAGTGTGTGAGTCAGTACGGTGCAATTTGTTTGGGTGAAGCGTGTGAGCGAGTATGGTGCAATGTGTTTGGGTGAAGTGTGTCAGTCAGTGCGGTGGAATGTGTTTGGGTGAAGTGTGTGAGTGAGTATGATGCAATGTGTTTGGGTGAAATGTGTGAGTGAGTGCAGTGCAATGTGTTTGGGTGAGGTGTGTGAGTGAGTGCGGTTCAATGTGTTTGGGTGAAGTGTGTGTCAGTGCGGTGCAATGTGTTTGGTTGAAGTGTGTGAGTGAGTGCGGTGCAATGTGTTTGGGTGAAGTGTTTGAGTGAGTGCGGTGCAATGTGTTTGGGTGAAGCGTGCGAGTGAGTACGGTGCAATGTGTTTGGGTGAAGTGTGTGAGTGAGTGCGGTGCAATGTGTTTGGGTGAAGTGTGTGAGCGAGTATGGTGCAATGTGTTTGGGTGAAGTGTGTGAGTCAGTGCGGTGGAATGTGTTTGGGTGAAGTGTGTGAGTGAGTATGGTGCAATGTGTTTGGGTGAAATGTGTGAGTGAGTGCGGTGCAATATGTTTGGGTGAAGTGTGTGAGTGAGTGCGGTTCAATGTGTTTGGGTGAAGTGTGTGTTAGTGCGGTGCAATGTGTTTGGGTGAAGTGTGTGAGTGAGTGCGGTGCAATGTGTTTGGGTGAAGTGTGTGAGTGATTGCGGTGCAATGTGTTTGGGTGAAGTTTGTGAGTGAGTACGGTGCAATTTGTTTGGGTGAAGTGTGTGAGCGAGTATGGTGCAATGTGTTTGGGTGAAGTGTGTGAGTCAGTGCGGTGGAATGTGTTTGGGTGAAGTGTGTGAGTGAGTATGGTGCAATGTGTTTGGGTGAAATGTGTGAGTGAGTGCGGTGCAATGTGTTTGGGTGAAGTGTGTGAGTGAGTGCGGTTCAATGTGTTTGGGTGAAGTGTGTGTCAGTGCGGTGCAATGTGTTTGGGTGAAGTGTGTGAGTGAGTGCGGTGCAATGTGTTTGGGTGAAGTGTTTGAGTGAGTGCGGTGCAATGTGTTTGGGTGAAGTGTGTGATTGAGTGCGGTGCAATGTGTTTGGGTGAAGTGTGTCACTGAGTGCGTGGCAATGTGTTTGGGTGAAGTGTGTGAGTCAGTGCGGTGCAATGTGTTTGGGTGAAGTGTGTGAGTGAGTGCGGTGCAATGTGTTTGGGTGAAGTGTGTGAGTGAGTGCAGTGCAATGTGTTTGGGTGAAGTGTGTGAGTGAGTACGGTGCAATGTGTTTGGGTGAAGTGTGTGAGTGAGTGCGGTGCAATGTGTTTGGGTGAAGTGTGTGAGTGAGTGCAGTGTAATGTGTTTGGGTGAAGTGTGTGAATGAGTGCGGTGCAATGTGTTTGGGTGAAGTGTGTGTCAGTGCGGTGCAATGGGTTTGGGTGAAGTGTGTGAGTGAGTGCAGTGCAATGTGTTTGGGTGAAGTGTGTGAGTGAGTGCGGTGCAATGTGTTTGGGTGAAGTGTGTGAGTGAATGCGGTGCAATGTGTTTGGGTGAAGTGTGTGAGTGAGTGCGGTGCAATGTGTTTGGGTGAAGTGTGTGAGTGAGTACGGTGCAATTTGTTTGGGTGAAGTGTGTGAGCGAGTATGGTGCAATGTGTTTGGGTGAAGTGTGTGAGTCAGTGCGGTGGAATGTGTTTGGGTGAAGTGTGTGAGTGAGTATGGTGCAATGTGTTTGGGTGAAATGTGTGAGTGAGTGCGGTGCAATGTGTTTGGGTGAAGTGTGTGAGTGAGTGCGGTTCAATGTGTTTGGGTGAAGTGTGTGTCAGTGCGGTGCAATGTGTTTGGGTGAAGTGTGTGAGTGAGTGCGGTGCAATGTGTTTGGGTGAAGTGTTTGAGTGAGTGCGGTGCAATGTGTTTGGGTGAAGTGTGCGAGTGAGTACGGTGCAATGTGTTTGGGTGAAGTGTGTGAGTGAGTGCGGTGCAATGTGTTTGGGTGAAGTGTGTGAGTCAGTGCGGTGCAATGTGTTTGGGTGAAGTGTGTCACTGAGTGCGTGGCAATGTGTTTGGGTGAAGTGTGTGAGTGAGTGCAGTGCACTGTGTTTGGGTGAAGTGTGTGAGTGAGTGCGGTGTAATGTGTTTGGTTGAAGTGTGTGAGTGAGTGCGGTGCAATGTGTTTGGGTGAAGTGTGTGAGTGAGTGCAGTGCACTGTGTTTGGGTGAAGTGTGTGAGTGAGTGCGGTGTAATGTGTTTGGTTGAAGTGTGTGAGTGAGTGCGGTGCAATGTGTTTGGGTGAAGTGTGTGAGTGAGTACGGTGCAATGTGTTTGGGTGAAGTGTGTGAGTGAGTGCGGTGCAATGTGTTTGGGTGAAGTGTGTGAGTGAGTGCGGTGCATTGTGTTTGGGTGAAGTGTGTGAGTGAGTGCGGTGCAATGTGTTTGGGTGAAGTGTGTGAGTGGGTGCGGTGCATTGTGTTTGGGTGAAGTGTGTGAGTTAGTGCGGTGCCTTGTGTTTGGGTGAAGTGTGTGAGTGAGTGCAGTGTAATGAGTTTGGGTGAAGTGTGTGAGTGAGTGCGGTGCAATGTGTTTGGGTGAAGTGTGTGAGTGAGTGCGGTGCAATGTGTTTGGGTGAAGTGTGTGAGTGAGTGCGGTGCAATTTGTTTGGGTGAAGCGTGTGAGCGAGTATGGTGCAATGTGTTTGGGTGAAGTGTGTGAGTCAGTGCGGTGGAATGTGTTTGGGTGAAATGTGTGAGTGAGTATGGTGCAATGTGTTTGGGTGAAATGTGTGAGTGAGTGCGGTGCAATGTGTTTGGGTGAAGTGTGTGAGTGAGTGCGGTTCAATGTGTTTGGGTGAAGTGTGTGTCAGTGCGGTGCAATGTGTTTGGGTGAAGTGTGTGAGTGAGTGCGGTGCAATGTGTTTGGGTGAAGTGTGTGAGTGAGTACGGTGCAATGTGTTTGGGTGAAGTGTGTGAGTGAGTGCGGTGCAATGTGTTTGGGTGAAGTGTGTGAGTGAGTGCAGTGTAATGTGTTTGGGTGAAGTGTGTGAGTGAGTGCGGTGCAATGTGTTTGGGTGAAGTGTGTGTCAGTGCGGTGCAATGGGTTTGGGTGAAGTGTGTGAGTGCAGTGCAATGTGTTTGGGTGAAGTGTGTGAGTGAGTGCGGTGCAATGTGTTTGGGTGAAGTGTGTGAGTGAGTACGGTGCAATTTGTTTGGGTGAAGTGTGTGAGCGAGTATGGTGCAATGTGTTTGGGTGAAGTGTGTGAGTCAGTGCGGTGGAATGTGTTTGGGTGAAGTGTGTGAGTGAGTATGGTGCAATGTGTTTGGGTGAAATGTGTGAGTGAGTGCGGTGCAATATGTTTGGGTGAAGTGTGTGAGTGAGTGCGGTTCAATGTGTTTGGGTGAAGTGTGTGTTAGTGCGGTGCAATGTGTTTGGGTGAAGTGTGTGAGTGAGTGCGGTGCAATGTGTTTGGGTGAAGTGTGTGAGTGAGTGCGGTGCAATGTGTTTGGGTGAAGTTTGTGAGTGAGTACGGTGCAATTTGTTTGGGTGAAGTGTGTGAGCGAGTATGGTGCAATGTGTTTGGGTGAAGTGTGTGAGTCAGTGCGGTGGAATCTGTTTGGGTGAAGTGTGTGAGTGAGTATGGTGCAATGTGTTTGGGTGAAATGTGTGAGTGAGTGCGGTGCAATGTGTTTGGGTGAAGTGTGTGAGTGAGTGCGGTTCAATGTGTTTGGGTGAAGTGTGTGTCAGTGCGGTGCAATGTGTTTGGGTGAAGTGTGTGAGTGAGTGCGGTGCAATGTGTTTGGGTGAAGTGTTTGAGTGAGTGCGGTGCAATGTGTTTGGGTGAAGTTTGCGAGTGAGTACGGTGCAATGTGTTTGGGTGAAGTGTGTGAGTGAGTGCGGTGCAATGTGTTTGGGTGAAGTGTGTGATTGAGTGCGCTGCAATGTGTTTGGGTGAAGTGTGTCACTGAGTGCGTGGCAATGTGTTTGGGTGAAGTGTGTGATTGAGTGCGGTGCAATGTGTTTGGGTGAAGTGTGTGAGTGAGTGCAGTGCAATGTGTTTGGGTGAAGTGTGTGAGTGAGTGTGGTGCAATGTGTTTGGGTGAAGTGTGTGAGTGAGTGCGGTTCAATGTGTTTGGGTGAAGTGTGTGTCAGTGCGGTGCAATGTGTTTGGGTGAAGTGTGTGAGTGAGTGCGGTGCAATGTGTTTGGGTGAAGTGTTTGAGTGAGTGCGGTGCAATGTGTTTGGGTGAAGTGTGCGAGTGAGTACGGTGCAATGTGTTTGGGTGAAGTGTGTGAGTGAGTGCGGTGCAATGTGTTTGGGTGAAGTGTGTGATTGAGTGCGGTGCAATGTGTTTGGGTGAAGTGTGTCACTGAGTGCGGTGCAATGTGTTTGGGTGAAGTGTGCGAGTGAGTGCGGTGCAATGTGTTTGGGTAAAGTGTGCGAGTGAGTACGGTGCAATGTGTTTGGGTGAAGTGTGTGAGTGAGTACGGTGCAATGTGTTTGGGTTAAGTATGTGAGTGAGTGCGGTGCAATGTGTTTGGGTGAAGTGTGTGAGTGAGTGCGGTGCAATGTGTTTGGGTGAAGTGTGTCAGTGAGTATGGTGCAATGTGTTTGGGTGAAGTGAGTGAGTCAGTGCGGTGCAATGTGTTTGGGTGAAGTGTGTGAGTGAGTGCGGTGCAATGTGTTTGGGTGAAGTGTGTGTCAGTGCGGTGCAATGTGTTTGGGTGAAGTGTGTGAGTGAGTGCGGCGCAATGTGTTTGGGTGAAGTGTGTGATTGCGTGCGGTGCAATGTGTTTGGGTGAAGTGTGTGAGTGAGTGCGGTGCAATGTGTTTGGGTGAAGTGTGTGAGTGAGTGCGGTGCAATGTGTTTGGGTGAAGTGTGTGTCAGTGCGGTGCAATGTGTTTGGGTCAAGTGTGTGAGTGAGTGCGATGCAATGTGTTTGGGTGAAGTGTGTGATTGCGTGCGGTGCAATGTGTTTGGGTGAAGTGTGTGAGTGAGTGCGGTGCAATGTGTTTGGGTGAAGTGTGTGAATGAATGCGGTGCAATGTGTTTGGGTGAAGTGTGTGAGTGAGTGCGGTGCAATGTGTTTGGGTGAAGTGTGTGAGTGAGTGCGGTGCAATGTGTTTGGGTGAAGTGTGTCAGTGAGTACGGTGCAATGTGTTTGGGTGAAATGTGTGATTGAGTGCGGTGCATTGTGTTTGGGTGAAGTGTGTGAGTGAGTATGGTGCAATGTGTTTGGGTGAAGTGTGTGAGTGAGTGTGGTGCAATGTGTTTGGGTGAAGTGTGTCAGTGAGTGCGGTGCATTGTGTTTGGGTGAAGTGTGTGAGTGAGTGCGGTGCAATGTGTTTGGTTGAAGTGTGTGAGTGAGTGCGGTGCAATGTGTTTGGGTGAAGTGTGTGAGTGAGTACGGTGCAATGTGTTTGGGTGAAGCGTGTGAGTGAGTGCGGTGCAATGTGTTTGGGTGAAGTGTGTCAGTGAGTACGGTGCAATGTGTTTGGGTGAAATGTGTGATTGAGTGCGGTGCATTGTGTTTGGGTGAAGTGTGTGAGTGAGTATGGTGCAATGTGTTTGGGTGAAGTGTGTGAGTGAGTGTGGTGCAATGTGTTTGGGTGAAGTGTGTCAGTGAGTGCGGTGCATTGTGTTTGGGTGAAGTGTGTGAGTGAGTGCGGTGCAATGTGTTTGGTTGAAGTGTGTGAGTGAGTGCGGTGCAATGTGTTTGGGTGAAGTGTGTGAGTGAGTACGGTGCAATGTGTTTGGGTGAAGCGTGTGAGTGAGTGCGGTGCAATGTGTTGGGGGGAAGTTGTAAAATTCGAAATTTTCAGCAATAATCACGGAAGAAAACAGGATAAAATAAGACAGTTTATTGACCAAAGTAAGCTTGCACAGAAAAACCTTTGATAAAAGGGCATACAAAATGGCCGCCAGGCCTCATGATCAGTTTCTGGACCATTTGATTTCTGTTACTGCAAGCCAGACAGGCTTGTGGATTGAAAACAGTAAGCCCGCGAAAGCCAGTATCGGGAAACCGAAACTCAGGGAAACAGCATACATATTCAATGGATTCTAAGTACAGGACGGTTTCAGGCAAACAGGATGGGGCCCATCAAGATATGGGCGGACAATGCATGAACACTTATACCCATTTAATGTACAAAGGAGAAACCGTTTAACAGCCATCAAGGGAAATCTCCAGACCGATCAATATGCGAACCGAGTCACGGTGACAATGTAAAAGACATTAAAAGACATTATCGGCCAGGAAGGCCAGTTAAGTTATCACCGGCTCCCGTTACAAGACAAAGCGCCCCTGCAGAGATTTCTGCCCGCCAAAATTAATACAAAGACAGGACTATGATTTGGCGGGAGATAAGACTGTCCCAAAAGGGTATATCTATGGATTTTGAAAAGTCCATCAGCGCCTCTTCTACCTCGGTAGCTTCGGAATCGATCAAGACGCTTCTTCTTTTTAAAGACGCTTTGGACGGACAATTTTGGTGAAAAGACAACGTGGTCGGTGTTCAGCCAGACAAGGCTCGGCCACGACGGGAAGACGACGAGAGTGGCCCGGGTGCTGTTGTCGGGAGATCATCGACGACCCAGGCCGAAGGAGAAGACACCCTCGGGAAAACGACGATCCAGGCCGGAGAAAAGGACACTCCGGGCCTAGCACTTCCGTGCCTCAACATCCCATCGAGGTGTTGTTCTGTTCCATGAACCCAAATCCACAACAGACTTGGTGGATTTCAGCCATGACGAGCGCTCACCGAGGCTGTGTCCACTGCCTCATCGCCTGAGAGAGAGAGAAAAACAAGCTGCGCCAGAAGTTTCCAAATCCACACGACGACGGAAAGCTGTGCCAGAAAGGCTGCGAACACCTCCTTTTGTGATTCTGATAGTGGTGAGCATGATCCCGAGTTCCTCAAGTCAAAACTTAGTTTAGGTATTTAGGGGAGGGAGTAAGGTTAAATCGTAATGTGTTTCCCCTTTTACGACGTGCCGTGTGTTCCCCATTTCCATAGAGTCAAGTTCATAAATTTGTGCATGATTGTAGTTACTTTAATCTGTGCCTATGACATGTATTTTGTAATGCTTCAAACTGTTTAAAAATAAAAGCATCCATTTCATGCTATTCAACCTGGTCTATTGTGTCCTTTCTCTGCACTACAGTTCTCTGCATCTAAGTCCAAGGTCTAGAACCGTAGGGGAGAGTGGGTCGAACCACTCAAGGGTAATTATTGCACAAAGCCTGGCAGGAGACCAGAACGAGCAAGAGAAACCCCCTACAGAAATGGCGACCGTGGCAGGACCTTGGCAGCAGGAAAGTAGTGTGTTAGTTCAAGGTCTGAATAAACGAAATGTGATGGATGAAAGAACAGCGGATTATGTTTTTGGAAAAGTCAACCTCACAAAACAATGGATATCTGACCTATTAAGGGATAGGCGCCCGCTAGACGCAGCCATCAAGTGGACAGAGGGTAAAGAGCATAAGAAATCTGTAGAAAAGGCGGTCTGGCTGATGTGCTACAAGAAGCAAGTCCAGGTTTTGGACCAAGTCGTTGCAGCACAAACAGCCCAGATCAAAGGGTTGCTTACAGACGTAGAGGAAAAGGTTGCGGGAGGTCAAAAACTGATTGAATCGCTTAACGCGCTGAATCAGGAACGCCACTCCACAACTCGCTGCCACGAAACCCGGGTAGAGTATTTAAAATGTCAGGTCATTGAAGCCAAGGCCTGTGAAGGTAGAATGAGAGAGAGGTGTTTCCGTCTAGCTAAGCAAATAGAGACCCAAGAGGAAAAACTTCTGGGAGCCAGGGCAGCATATAAGATGGCCATGGAGGATAGATCTGAGAGCACCGACCACAGCGCTTGCCGCCGGGAGCAAGAGGACCTGAGAACGGTCCTAGCCAAGGCAAACGGGTTGGTGTGTCTCATAAACCCACCAGCGAGCCAGCTATTGCTAGCCAAGGAATCCAAAAGACCGATTCCACAAGAGATAGTTCAGGAACCAACCCCCGAACCCTCTGCGCCTCCTGCTTATGATGAGTCTTGGACTCCGGGGAAGGAAACGGAGACGGTAGATGAAGAGATTCTTGAGGTAGAGCAACACCAGATAGTAGAGTCGGGGCCGGCGCCGATGTGTCCAACTCGACACCGGAGGCTCGGTCCGAATGAAGACAATGGCGAGGACGGACCCCTTGTGAATCAGATCATAATGCCCCACAGCGCACAACAGCTGAGGGCAATGATAAGTCACATCCCGAAACTCTCCGAGTCAGGAGATCCCTCCGTCCATTTTAGGGACGTGGAGCAGACCGCAGCAGTTAATGACTGCGACGGGGTTGAACAGTCCAAAATGCTGCTGTTCTCCCTGGACAGCTCGCTCCTCCAGTGTCTCCCTGACGAGAGCAAGAGAGGGCACAGGGAATATGAGTTGTTACGGGACGAGATCCTGGAGATTATAGGAGAGGGTGACGGAACTCCGTTCCTCCGTTTAGAAAAGACAGTGCAGCTAGAAGGAGAACCCCCACGGGTTTTCGCCGGAAGGTTGTGGCCCGTGTATCGGCGCAGCTGCCCGGGAGGACCGGAATGGAACACGCTAAATGATGAACAAAGGGCTCATTGGCTCCAGTGCCTGGTAGCAGGTTGCTTGCCAATAGTGAGGGAGCAGGCCAAAGCATGGTTTGACCCCACTAACGCCCGCTCCACGGAGGAACTAGTACTTGCTCAGCTCACGATCAGTTACAGGAACAACAAGGGTAGGAAAACGCCTGTTTTAAAAGGAAAGGTACATGAGGCAAGGCCCGCAGCTTCTGCTAAAAAGGAATGGCATCAGGAGGGGAATCGCCCTCCCCAAGCCAACAGCAGTTGTTACGGGTGTGGGAAGGAGGGTCATTGGCGCAAGGACTGTAGAAATCCATGGAAGGATAAGAGAGAGAGAATGTTCGCCGCAGCCCAAGCCCAGACCGTTGCCCCAGCACCAGTCCAAGCCCAAGCCCAGACCGCTGCCCCAGCACCAGCCCAGGACCCAACCGTAGCCCCTGCCCCAACAACAGGAGGTGGTGCGGTTGTGGATCCCGCTACGATTGAGTCAATCTTGGAGACTATGCGGTCTCCGATGACCTCGCAGGGGAAGGTAGCGGTCGCCAACAGCCCTATCGCTCCCGAGGCCCCAACCGAAGCACCTAAATGACTGACGCCTGCGCAGCCTGTCTACTTGTGTCCGCTCCGCTATGACGCCTGGAGAAGACCTGTGGTGGAAATGGAGGTGGAAAGGGAAAAGGGTAGTTACCTGTTGGATACGGGAGCTTCGTGTACCGTGATCCACACAGCTAGACCTTTTGCCTCACCTCTGTCCACCCAGGCTCCATTCTTAGTAGCGGGTTTCACAGGCAGAGAACAGGCTGGCGCGTACTCCATCCCACTCTCCATTCATTTGGGAGCACTCCACACCACATGGACGTGTATCCTATTGAAGTGGAGTGAGGGGGGTGGAAAAGGCATCCTCGGGGCTGATTTCTTGGTGGAACACGGGATCCTCGTGGACCTGAGAAATCACTGTCTCTGGGGAGCCGAGAGCGGTTTAGGTAAGGTAGTCGTAATCCCAGGGAGGGAAGAAAAGGGGGCCCTGTGCACCATGAAGCCGTCAGGAGGTTACGATCTCGAGCTCATGGTAGCGAACGTCCCAACGGACTTGCAGGCGTGTGTGTCGGAAAATCTGACCGCGTTTGCCACCCACAAGCACGACTGTGGGAGAGTCACTGGGTTTGAAGTCAGCGTAGACGGGGACCCCATGATCCGGCCCCAAAAGCAGTATAATTTCCCCAAGGAGGCAGAACCCGACATGGAGACCGCAATATCTTCATTGGTGCAGCAGGGCGTATTGAGACCAATAGCCACTCACGTGAACTCCCCCTTATGGCCGGTAAAGAAGCCGGACAATTCGTGGAGAGCCACGGTGGACTACAGAGTCCTCAATAGTAACATCCCAGCCTGCGCGCCCACGGTAGCAGCAGTTGCAGACCTAATAGGGAGTATTCCAGCATCGGCGACCACGTTCACGGTGCTGGACATCTCGAACGGTTTCTGGTCCATTCCGCTGCGGCGGGAGGATCAGTACAAGTTTGCCTTTACTTTCAAAGGGCAACAGTACACTTGGAACTGCTTGCCACAGGGTTTTCACAACAGCCCCAGCATTTTCCATCAATACATGGCGGGGAGTTTAAAAGAATTTAGCCAGCCCAATCAGATAGTGCAGTATGTGGACGACCTACTCCTGTTCACGGACACAAGGGAGGAGCACGGCCCACTATTAGCCGAATTATTGGAACTGTTAGAAAGGAAGGGTTTCAAAGTAAACCCAAAGAAAGCATAGATCGGCCAGCAGGAAGTCAAATTCCTGGGTCTGGCCATCCACGCTGGAGAAAGAGCCATAGATAAGGCCAGAAGGGAATCAGTACAAGATCTGCCGATCCCCAACACAGTAACGGGTGTAAGGTCCTTTTTGGGATTGACCGGGTACTGCAGAGATTTCGTCGAGGACTATGCTGCCACAGCAGCCCCGCTACTCCGACTCTTACACAAGGGAGTCGAGTGGTCTTGGGATGAAGGGTGCCAGGCAGCATTCGAGAAGTTGAAAAGAGATCTGCAGACCGCGCCAGCCCTAGGGGCCATAGATGGGGGAGAGGAGTTCTTCCTGGAGGTAGCCGCTAGTGGGGACAGCCTGAGCGCCGTGTTGCTCCAGGAGCGGCACGGCAAGCTGAGACCGGTAGTTTATTCCTCCAGGGTGCTCACGGATGTAGAGAGGAGTTTCTCCAATTGCGAACGGCATCTCCTGGCCACGCATTGGGCTGTGAACAGATCAGTGATCTTCACAGGAACCTCTCCCATCATGCTCCTCACCCATCACACCCCCACAAAGATGCTTCTGGATGGAAGGATTAAGGATGGGACCGTAAGCAGCGCTCGGATTGCGCGCTGGACCCTCCTCCTTTCCCAGATGGATCTCAAAGTTAAAGGCCTCTGCGAGCCAAAGCTCGCAGCCAACATGGTATATCCCGGAACAGCCCATCGGTGTTCCGTAGAAGGGGTATGGGAGGTCAACATAGGTTTACGGGCCGGGATACACCCCACAGGCCGCGAAATCTACGTAGACGGTTCTAGCACTGTATCTGCTGGCGAACGACTCACAGGGTGTGGAGTTTATGGCCCTGCGGCAAACATTGCCCTGGCAATTAAGCTCCCCAGCACTATGAGCGCACAGCAGGCTGAACTGTCTGCGATGGCGTACGTGGCTACCCACCCCGAGATTTTCCCAACCCCATACACGATTTGCTCAGACAGCATGTTCACATGCAATTTGTGTACGGAGTACCTCGCCATCTGGTCCCGCCGCGGATATACCTCCGCGGACGGGCGGCCTTTAACAGTTAAGCCCTTGCTGGAAAAGATCCTGGCAGCTGTGGGGGAGGAAGGGGAGGTGTTCATCCATAAGGTGAAGGCTCATTCCACCACAGAACCCCGCAGTCAGGGCAACCAGCAGGCGGATGCGCTAGCCAGGGAGGGTGCCCGCAACGGCATTCTCTGGGACCCCTATGGACCCGGACCCGTGGCGGCGATCCAAGGCAGGGAGAGAATTCCAGGGAACACAGGGGTGACACCGCCCCCAGACCTAAAGACCGTCCAAACCCTGGATCCCGCCCTAAAAACCATCACAGAATGCAAGCAGGTAGAGGGTCCGTACAGTACGGCAGCCCTCTCAGTCAAAGAAGGCATGCTGTTCCGAGAGGAGCAGTGGGTTGTGCCGCAGCAGCACCGGAGGGAATTCCTGCAACTGGCCCACGAGGGTCCAGGGGCGGGACACCCCGGTCCTGAGGTTACCTGGCAGCGGGTAGAGCAGGCGGGATGGTGGCCGGGACTTCGGGACGATGTCCGCGAATTCTGCACAAGCTGTCTTGTGTGCGCTGCAAACAACCCAGACCCCCACAAAAGGAAGGTGCCCATGGGGCACATCAGGAGGGTAGAGGGACCATGGCAGTCGATTCAGGTCGACTACATAGGGCCCCTGCCCGCCGCCCAGGGAGGATATAAGTACTGCCTTGTCCTGGTAGATGTGTTCACAAAATGGGTAGAAGCTTTCCCGTGCAGAACAGCTACGGCACTGGGCACTGCTAAGATCTTGATTCGGGAAGTGTTCTCACGGTGGGGACTCCCCCGTTTTGTAGAGTCCGACCAAGGGAGTCAGTTCACCGGTCAAGTAATGCAGAACGCCCTCATGCTCTTGGGCATTGAGGGGAAGTGGCACATAGCATACAATCCCCAGTCATCCGGGATTGTTGAACGCATGAATCGGACCCTCAAGGAAAAGCTGAGGAAAGAGACAATGGGCTCGCCCCAGAAATGGGCGGAGGTCCTGCCTTTAGTCCTCATGGGGATCCGAGCCAGCCAGTCCAAAAGTACGGGGTATTCCCCGCACGAATTAATGACTAAAGGATCATGTGAACACCCACCCATGTACTAGCCCCGGTGCTCACTGAGGGCCAGCTCCGAGAGGTGAAGCGAGACAAATTCGTCCAAACCCTTTTGGAGCGCCTGAAACAGATTTATGGGCAGGCGGCTGGGAACATGGGAAGACAGCACCAGGGAAATCGACTGTTACTGGAACCTCGTAAGCAACAAGAGTGGGTAACATAGAAAACATAGAGATAGGAACAGGAGTAGGCCATTCGGCCCTTCGAGCCTGCTCCGCCATTCAATGAGATCATGGCTGATCTTCGTCTGAGATCATAGCTGATCTTACCAGTTCAGTACCCCGTCCCCACCTTTTCTCCGTAACCCTTAATCCCCTTAGCCTTCAGAAATATATCCAATTCTCTCTTGAAAATATTTATTGAATTAGCCTTCACAGCCCTCTGTGGCAGGGAATTCCACAGGCTCACCACTCTTTGAGTGAAGAAATTCTTCCTCATCTCTGTTTTAAATGATTTGCCCGCTATTTTTAGACTGTGGCCCCTGGTTCTGTGCTCCCCGGCCATTGGAAACATTCTCTCTGAATTCAGCCTGTCCAGGCCTGCCATAATTTTATATGTTTCGATGAGATCCCCTCTCAATCTTCTAAACTCCAGTGAGTACAAGCCCAAACTATTTAATCTCTCTTCGTAGGTCATTCCCGCCATTCCAGGTATCAGCCTGGTGAATCGCCGTTGCACTCTTTCCATGGCAAGAACATCCTTCCGCAGATGGGGCGACCAAAACTGTACACAATACTCCAGATGCGGTCTCACCAGCACCTTGTACAGCTGTAGTAAGGTATCCCTATTCCTATACTCGAACCCCCTTGATATGAAGGCCAACATACCATTTGCCTTCTTAATCGCCTGTTGCACCTGCATGCTCTCCTTCAGTGACTGGTGCACAAGAACACCCAGGTCCCTCTGCACTTCCCCATCTCCCAATCTATTGCCATTTAGATAATAATCTACCCTCCTGTTTTTACCCCCAAAGTGGATAACCTCGCATTTATCCACATTATAGTGCATCTGCCACGTATCCGCCCATTCCCCCAACCTGTCCAAATCGCACTGTAGCCTCCTGACATCCTCATCAGAGCCCACCCCTCCTCCTAGTTTAGTGTCGTCAGCGAATTTGGAAATATTGCATCCAATTCCCTGATCCAGATCATTTATATATATTGTGAACAGCTGGGGTCCCAGGACAGATCCTTGCGGCACCCCGCTGGTCACTGCCTGCCACTCCGAAAACGAGCCGTTTATTCCAACTCTCTGTTTTCTATCCGCCAGCCAGTTCTCTATCCACGTTAATACTTTGCCCCCAATTCCATGAGCCTTAATTTTGCATGATAATCTTTTGTGTGGAACCTTATCGAAGGCTTTCTGGAAGTCAAGGTACACCACATCCACTGGCTCTCCCCCATCTATTTTACCAGTTACTTCCTCAAAAAATTCCAGCAGATTAGTCAAACACGATTTACCCTTTGTAAATCCATGTTGACTCTGTCCGATCCTTTCCCCATTTGTCAAGTGCTCCGCTATTTTATCCTTAATAATGGACTCTAGCATTTTGCCCACAACCGATGTAAGGCTTACTGGTCTATAATTCCCTGCTTTCTCTCTACCCCCCTTTTTAAATATTGGGGTAACATTAGCTACCCTCCAATCCACGGGTACTGTTCCCGAGTCAATGGAGTTCCGGAAGATGATCCTTAGAGCATCTGCTATCTCCAGGGCCACCTCCTTAAGTACCCTAGGATGTAGTTTATCAGGCCCCGGGGATTTGTCGGCCTTCAGTCCCCTCAACTTACCCAACACCATATCCCTAGAGATACTAATTTCTGTCAGCTCCTCCCTCTCATTAGTCCCTATGTTTGCCGATATTCCTGGGAGGTTATTTGTGTCCTCCTTTGTGAATACAGAACCAAAGTATGAGTTTAATTGGTCTGCCATTTCCTTATTCTCCATTATATATTCTCCCGAATCGGACTGCAAGGGACCGACTTGGGATTTTACCAGTCTTTTCCTCCTGATATACCGATAAAAGCTTTTGCAGTCTGTCTTTATGTTTGCTGCAAGTTTACTTTCGTATTCTATTTTCCCCTTCCTGATTAATCCCTTTGTCCTCTTTTGCTGTATCCTGTACTGCCCCCAATCTTCCGGTCTGGTGCTTTTTTTTGCCAGTTGATATGCCCTTTTTTTTGATTTTATGCTGTCCCTAATTTCCCTCGTTATCCACGGTTGAGTCACCTTTTTAGGTTTATTTTTATGCCAAACCGGTATAAACATGTTCTGGAATTCTTCCATTCTATCTTTGAATGCTTGCCATTGTCTATCCACTGTCAATCCCCCCAGAAACACCACCCAATCAATCTTACCCAATTCCCGTCTCATACCCTCGTAATTCCCTTTATTTAAGTTCTGGACCTTAGTCTCTGATTCAATTTCCTCACTCTCCATCTCGACTGAGAGCTCGATCATATTATGATCGCTCTGACCCAAGGGGCCTCGTACAAGAAGATTGCTGATAAGTCCCTTCTCATTGCACAATACCCAGTCTAAAACGGCCTGATCTCGAGTCGGCTCCTCGACATATTGATCCAGATAACCGTCCCGAAAACATTCCAGGAATTCCTCCTCCTCAGAATTTTTACTAATTTGGGTAGTCCAATCAATATGTAAATTAAAGTCACCCATGATGACAGCTGTGCTCTTATCGCACGCTTCTCTAATTTCCCTTTTTATGCCTTCCCTCACCTCCATATTACTATTTGGAGGCCTATATATCACACCCACTAACGTTTTCCTCCCCTTGCTATTTCTCATTTCTACCCATACAGATTCCGTTTCATCCGAGTTAATATCCTTCCTTTCCATTGCATTAATCCCCTCCTTTACCAGCAATGCTACCCCACCTCCCCTACCTTTTTGCCGATCCTTCCTAAATATTGTATATCCCTGGATGTTAAGTTCCCAGCCTTGCCCACCCTGCAGCCACGTTTCTGTCATCCCAATCAAATCATACTTGTTTACCTCTATTTCCACAACTAATTCATCCACCTTGTTCCTAATGCTTCTAGCATTAAGATACAAAGCCTTCAGGCTTGCTTTTTTCACACTCTCATTATGAATTAGTTTGGCCCTTTGTGTTTCTCTCCTTTGCTTATTGCTTCTCACCTTTCTACCATCTATTTCTGACTTCATATGACTTCCCTCTTTTCCACTACCTAGGTTCCCATCCCCCTGCCAAATTAGTTTAAATCCTCCCGAACCGCCCTAGAAAATATTACCCCGAGGACATCGGCTCCCTCACAGTTCAGGTGTAGACCGTCCCCTTGGTACAGGTCACTCCTCCCCAAGAACTGGTTCCAATGCCTCAAGAATTTAAATCCCTCTCCCTTGCACCACTGCTCAAGCCACGTATTTAGCTTATCTATCTTACTCTCTCTAAACTTATTAGCTCGTGGCACTGGTAGCAATCCAGAGATTACTACCTTTGAGGTCCTACTTTTCAATTTAGCTCCTAACTCCCTAAATTCAGCTTGTAGGACCTCCTCCCTCTTTTTACCTACATCGTTGGTACCTACATGTACCACGACAACTGGCTGATCCCCCTCCCCCTTCAGAATGCTCTGCACCCGCTCCGAGACATCCTTGACCCTTGCACCAGGGAGGCAACATACCATCTTGGAGTCTCGGTCTCGGCCACAGAAACTCCTATCTATCCCCCTTACAATTGAATCCCCTATCACTATAGCCCTATCCCTCTTTTTCCCGCCCTTCTGTGCAGCAGAGCCAGTCATGGTGCCCTGAACCTGGCTGCTGGTGCCTTCCCCTGATAAGTCATCTCCCCCAACAGTACCCAAAACAGTAAACCTGTTTTGGAGGGAGATGACCGCAGGTGACTCCTGCACTACCTTCCTGCCTTTACCCTGCCTTTTGGTAGTCGGAGACCAGGTCATGGTCCGAAACTACGCCAGGGTAGGGAGTTTTGAACTATTGTACATGGGGCCTTACAGCATTGTAGACAAGGCCAGCCCCATGGTTTATGCAGTGAAGGTGCCCCGACGTACCAAATGGTTTCACATTAACCAGTGTAAACTGTTTAAATCGGGTGCACAAGGGCCAACAAAAGGGACCAGGTCTGAGAACAAAAATCCTCAGCCTGTAACAGAGTCACAGACCACACAGGCTGGAACAGTAGCCTGCGTGAAGGGAGGGGCCACCCCATCGGAGTGGGAGGTCTCCCCTCTAATTTGGGATTCGGACGAGGAAGAGCCCGAACAGCTCGACCTCGCCTTAGACCCAATCACGGAGGAGGAAGAGTCAGAGGACGACGATCCCGCCCTTGACTCAAGCTTGGGGGAGGTAGGGAATGGGGGCGGAGACTCACTACCTGTAGGGACAGGTGAGGTGGAGTCGGAAGCCACAAATCCCGGCCCCGGGGGGGCGGAGCCTGAGGGAGGGGAGCTGGAGCCGGCAGCTGTGGTGGAACCACAGGCTGTGACGGTGACAGTCCCAACCCCCGGTCCATCAGCCCCGGGAGCCTCACCCAAAGCAGCCCCTCGTAGGTCGACTCGAGCGCCCCAGCCCAGAAAGTTTTGGCCAGATTCTCCCCATTTTTCCCAACCTCGGTTTAGAGCAGCCCCAGAAAGGCATGGTTCCTGTTCAGCAGCGACAGGCTGCGGGGGATCAAAGCCGAAGGCCAGTGCAGCCCCACCGCAGGGTGAGGCACGCTGCAGCCCTCACAGGAATTCAGTAGGCCGCCCGGCGGAGGGCGGCGCTGTACATAAGTTAAGTTCGGTAATTATGATGATAGTTTAAGGAATATAAAGTTTACGGTGTTAAGAAATGTTAAGAGTACAATTTTGAAGTCTGCCCGGTATGTGTGCTTGTTTGGGAGCGGGGTCCAGGAACCCGCGCGTCCATTTAATTAGGCCAGCACCTATTGGGAGCCTGGCTACATCATTTTATTGGTTACAGAAACCTGGGATATAATGAAAAAGATTCTCATCGTGTTCGTGGCGATCGGGTGCGGGTGGGCCTACCGAGGCCGCACCAAGGACGTCATCATCTTCGGGTGTTCCGGGGACACGGCCCCCATCGCAACAGATGGGACAGGGGAGCGAGAGGTTGAGGAAACCGCCACCTACTTCCACCAGGGGAGATGGCCAGGTTGGCTGGGGACGAATTCTACGGAATACTCCAGCAATTTCGGTTTTGCCTACCAAGAGACTTCGTTAACGTGCCCTCGGGTGAGGATCCTTGCACCCAGATTCAGCGTTACCGTGGGAAAGAGGATCTGTCTGGTGTGTAATGGGAACGTACCACTAAGGTGATGGTGGTGGCTGCGAAAGCTGGGAAAGGACATGAAGAACTCTACGGTCGAGTGGGAGTGACTGGGTAATAATACCCATCGGACTATTACGGGGACTCACGGACAATTACGTGTGTGTTGGGACAAATGGTGGGAACCAGATGAAGGAATATATGTCTGTATGTGGGGTTCAAAACGCGTTTGCCCCAAGGGCGTATCCATCTTCTTCCAGAGGCAGTGGCAGGATGAAGGAAAGGGGATGAGATGGGATGTCAGCACTCGAGCGTGTGGAGCCCCATACTCCCCTATTCCGGTAAACGCCACTGAACTCATTACCCGCCCACGCAAGCCCCTGCCCACGCTTCCGGTAGCAAAAGCCCAGAAAGAAGGGTGCCCAACCACCACCAAGGGACCCGGGAACGGTTTAGTATTGGTACCCACCGGTCAGGTGCTGTACCAAGGGGTACACTACGCGGTGGCCTCGGTGATTTTAAACCTCACTGAGGCACGATTGCCGGAGTGGTGTCCCAAAGAAACGGAACAATTATACCAGGTCCTGTTAACCCGAATGTTTAGACAGTTTTACGAGTTTGACTTTGCCGACATCGACAAAGACAAATTATACACCACACTACCAGAAGTTTTGGATCGAGTCGGGAGGCAAAGAAGGGGTACAGTAAATGACATATTCACTGCTTTTAATACCGGGACATCTGTCGTCAACGCTCTAGATAACGTGGAGCTGCAGACACAGATCAACGGTTTAAAAGCCCAGCTAAGGAACATACTGACAGACGAAAATAAGGTAGTGGGTTTTGAGTTACATGAGGACCAGGCCATGACACTACACTTTAAGGAAATAATAGCTGAGCTGGAGAAACACGCGAGAACGGTAAATGCGCTCATTAAGGAGGATCGGAATGCGTCCGATCAAGCTGCGCAAAACGAGGCCTGTGTGCTATACGGGGCGTGGTTACTGGGTGAGGGCCGCAGTAATCTTGAGGATTTAAAACAGGGTTTGGTCCCATCCTGGATCAGCAACAAGCACTTGCAAGCGCTCCACCCTTTTGAGAATGCATTAAGCCCATGCCAGCTCAGACTAGCTGCAGAAGCGTACCCAGTCCCAGCGGACTGCGGACATTCGAATCATACTATCATGGGAATAGTGGTAAGAATGCCGGTGTTGGGTCCCGCAGCAAAGCCCGCCCCGGTATACAGGGTGGAGAACATTGGAGTCATTCAGGGGGGCGCACACATTCGTTACGCAGTGGTCCCGCCTTACGTCATCAGATGGGAGCGTACGATGGCAGGCACCGACCTCTCGGGGTGTCGGAGCCGGGGAGCACACATCATCCTGTGTCCCCAGCACTTGAATGCCTTTTTGAAACCACAGTGCGGGTTCAGAACCGCTAGCGCAAAGCCGATAAATTGCACCATGGAGGCAATGGCAGAGGACCATGTGCCCCCGCAGGTAGCATATATCGGGGGTGGGACATACTGCGTCACCACTGCAGCGCCTCACTACCGCTACGGACAACACGAGTGGTGTTCGATCAGTGATAGCAGTTTCTGTTTCAAACCCAGGGCCGAGGTTCAAGTGGCACAACAACGAATTGTCCCCATTCCTGCACCCTCCACCGTTCACCTCACTGCCAAAGAGAATTTCACGGACTTGCAACGATTCATCACGCATTTTGGTTATGTCATTCCCCCTCTTCCCGAACACCTCACCAAGATTTTAAAAGCCGTTATAGTTTCACAGAAACATTTTTACACACTGGAGCAGAAGACTTTAGAGATAGGAAAAGACATATTGGACATAGTCATCCCACCATGGTGGGACTTGTTCACTAACATAGAGGTCCCGGCCTGGATTAGAATAGCATCCCACATCCTGGTAGTGTGTCAGGTTTTAATTGTGATATTTTTGCTATTCGTGCATTGCAAAAGAGGCAAACGCCTCCAGAGGCACGAGAACACAGGAGAATGGAGAGAATGCTATGTGCGAATGGGGGAAGAAGACACCCCACTTTAAGTTGCTAGTATTGAAGGTTAAGCGTCCCTCCATTTTTAGATTTTGGCCATTTGCGTGTTTTTGTTTTAAGCATATGAATATTGTTATGTTATTAGTCGTTCTTAAGTTTTTGGATTAATAAAAGGTGTATGCAGGTGGTGCAGGAGGGTATCAACCCCTGCACATCTGACAGATGAATGTGTTATAGTTTAAGAAGTGATGCCTATGATTGTCCAAATGTGCACAAAGTAATTTTCGTTTTTTTTCGGAAATGGGAACTGCATGTGTTGTGAGGGTCACAGATAGTTAAGTGCCAGGAATGATTGGATGTGGGGAATCAGGGAAAATTTGCTCACCAAGGATCATTGATACCTCTAGCAAGCTATCAGTATCACAGGGGGGCCTGTAAGATTCGAAATTTTCAGCAATAATCACGCAAGAAAACAGGATAAAATAAGACAGTTTATTGACCAAAGTAAGCTTGCACAGAAAAACCTTTGATAAAAGGGCATACAAAATGGCCGCCGGGCCTCGTGATCAGTTTCTGGACCATTTGATTTCTGTTACTGCAAGCCAGACAGGCTTGTGGATTGAAAACAGTAAGCCCGCGAAAGCCAGTATCGGGAAACCGAAACTCAGGGAAACAGCATACATATTCAATGGATTCTAAGTACAGGACGGTTTCAGGCAAACAGGATGGGGCCCATCAAGATATGGGCGGACAATGCATGAACACTTATACCCATTTAATGTACAAAGGAGAAACCGTTTAACAGCCATCAAGGGAAATCTCCAGACCGATCAATATGCGAACCGAGTCACGGTGACAATGTAAAAGACATTAAAAGACATTATCGGCCAGGAAGGCCAGTTAAGTTATCACCGGCTCCCGTTACAAGACAAAGCGCCCCTGCAGAGATTTCTGCCCGCCAAAATTAATACAAAGACAGGACTATGATTTGGCGGGAGATAAGACTGTCCCAAAAGGGTATAACTATGGATTTTGAAAAGTCCATCAGCGCCTCTTCTACCTCGGTAGCTTCGGAATCGATCAAGACGCGTCTTCTTTTTAAAGACGCTTTGGACGGACAATTTTGGTGAAAAGACAACGTGGTCGGTGTTCAGCCAGACAAGGCTCGGCCACGACGGGAAGACGACGAGGGTGGCCCGGGTGCTGTTGTCGGGAGATCATCGACGACCCAGGCCGAAGGAGAAGACACCCTCGGGAAAACGACGATCCAGGCCGGAGAAAAGGACACTCCGGGCCTAGCACTTCCGTGCCTCAACATCCCATCGAGGTGTTGTTCTGTTCCATGAACCCAAATCCACAACAGACTTGGTGGATTTCAGCCATGACAAGCGCTCACCGAGGCTGTGTCCACTGCCTCATCGCCTGAGAGAGAAAAACAAGCTGCGCCAGAAGTTTCCAAATCCACGCGACGACGGAAAGCTGTGCCAGAAAGGCTGCGAACACCTCCTTTTGCGATTCTGATAGTGGTGAGCATGATCCAGAGTTCCTCAAGTCAAAACTTAGTTTAGGTATTTAGGGGAGGGAGTAAGGTTAAATCGTAATGTGTTTCCCCTTTTACGACATGCCGTGTGTTCCCCATTTCCATAGAGTCAAGTTCATAAATTTGTGCATGATTGTAGTTACTTTAATCTGTGCCTATGACATGTATTTTGTAATGCTTCAAACTGTTTAAAAATAAAAGCATCCATTTCATGCTATTCAACCTGGTCTATTGAGTCCTTTCTCTGCACTACAGTTCTCTGCATCTAAGTCCAAGGTCTAGAACCGTAGGGGAGAGTGGGTCGAACCACTCAAGGGTAATTATTGCACAAAGCCTGGCAGGAGACCAGAACGAGCAAGAGAAACCCCCTACAAAGTGTGTGAGTGAGTGCGGTGCAATGTGTTTGGGTGAAGTGTGTGAGTGAATATGGTGCAATGTGTTTGGGTGAAGTGTGTGAGTGAATACGGTGCAATGTGTTTGGGTGAAGTGTGTGAGTGAGTACAGTGCAATGTGTTTGGGTGAAGTGTGTGAGTGAATACGGTGCAATGTATTTGGGTAAAGCGTGTGAGTGAGTATGGTGCAATGTGTTTGGGTGAAGTGTGTGAGTCAGTGCGGTGCAATGTGTTTGGGGGAAGTGTGTGAGTGAGTGCAGTGCGATGTGTTTGGGTGAAGTGTGTGAGTGAGTGCAGTGCAATGTGTTTGGGTGAAGTGTGTGAGTGAGTGCAGTGCAATGTGTTTGGGTGAAGTGTGTGAGTGAGTGCGGTGCAATGTGTTTGGGTGAAGTGTGTGAGTGAGTGCAGTGCAATGTGTTTGGGTGAAGTGTGTGAGTGAGTGCAGTGCAATGTGTTTGGGTGAAGTGTGTGAGTGAGTGCGGTGCAATGTGTTTGGGTGAAGTGTGTGAGTGAGTGCGGTGCAACGTGTTTGGGTGAAGTGTGTGAGTGAGTGCGGTGCAACTTGTTTGGGTGAAGCGTGTGAGTGAGTGCGGTGCAATGTGTTTGGGTGAAGTGTGTGAGTGAGTGCAGTGCAATGTGTTTGGGTGAAGTGTGAGAGTGAGTGCGGTGCAATGTGTTTGGGTGAAGTATGTGAGTGATGTTTTGTATGTACCTTTAAGAGAGAACTCTTTTACAGCTCCTGTATACTGTAGTACCGGCAGTGACCACACCTGTATATAAAGCCGGAGCAGGCTTCTGTACTTCAGTCGTGAGACTACTCTACTCTAGTAAACACCTGTTGATTGTTAAGTTACAGCCTCCGTGTAGTTCTTGGGGAAACATCCTATTTAAAGAATCACGGATCTAACAGTGGCGACGAGGTTGATTCGAATCTGCCTGCAACTCTGCATTCCCCGTCAAGGAGTCGCTCCGGGAGGACGGTGGAAGAAAGTCGAGGCCAGAAGCACGGGCGTCGACCACGAGCAACCACCCAGTCATCCGGCAGCAAATGAACATTGCAGGAGTGGCTGTTGAGAGCCACGACGATCCAGCAACAGACTGGCAACAGGTGCAGCGCACACCCTTCCCGGACAGCGGTGTCTGGAGCCGACCGACGGCGTAGAAAAATGAGCAGCGTCGACGGGGTAAGAGAGAGGGTGAAACGCACAGGGCGCGGCCGGGCGTATAAGAACCGAGCGGCGTCGAGGAAAAACAAGCAGAGAGAGAGAGAGGGTAAAGCAGCAGCCGGGTTCAGGACCGACCGACGGCAATGGGAAAGGCGCACAGGAGAACGCGCAGAGCACAGCCAGGGCTCGAGGGCTGAACCGCGTCTGCGGGGAGAAGAAGGGAGAGGGCGGGAGACGCCATTGAGCCGCGGAGAAGAAGGGAGAGCGCGGGAGACGCCATTTCTTTTGAAGTCGCAGCGGAGAAGAAGGGCGATCGCGGGAAGGAAGGAAAGCGCGCAAGACGCCATTTTGTTCCAGCGGAGAAGAAGGGAGAGCGCGGGAGACGCAATTTTTGACAGTTAAATCACACCCAGGGATGCCAAAGAGTGGCAGTATCTCTACGTTCGACAATGAAGTCGAAGATTGGGCGACATATGTGGAATGTATTGAGGTGTACTGCAGGGCGAATGAAGTGCCAGATATTATGAAAGCACTGGTTTTGTTAAATTCCATGGGTGCAAAAACTTATGGGTTACTGCGAAACCGAATAACCCCAGAGAAGCCTGTGAATAAGAATTTCGAAAGCATAGTAGAAATCCTACAGGACCAAGTGTGCAGACAGTGTGGAAAAACAGGACACATAGCAAGAGTCTGCAGGTCAGGGAAGAAAACCAACAGCAAGAAATCTCCACAGGAGAAGTACAAAAAGGTACATAAGGTGATGGACAGTAGTTCAGACGAACAGGGAAATGATACAGACTCTGAAAGGAAGGAGCTGGGTTGTCTGAAACTACATAAGGTAACCAAAATGGAGGATCACCAGACTATCTGGGGCACACTCAAGATAGACGGAGTCCAAGTGAAAATGGAATTGGACACTGGATCAGCCCTAACAGTCATAAACCAAAGGGACTACAAGCGGCTATTTCCACATATACCATTGAAAGCTACAGAGATTGTCTTGAAGATGTACATGGGGCAAAAAGTCTACCCCAAAGGAAAAATAAGGGTGAAAATGATATACAAAGGCCAGGAAATCCCTAAAATGGACCTATATGTATTGCCAGATGGAGGACCACCACCACTAGGACGTGAATGGATCCGGAAGATACAATTAGATTGGCATTCCATACAGGCACTGAAGGTTGAGGCCAAAAAGAATGACGACGCCACACCTGGACAACTGTCAAAAATGCTAACTGATGCACAAGACGTGTTCCAGGAGGGACTCAAAACACTAAAAGGCATAACAGCAACGATTAAAATAGAGGTAAATGCAAGTCCAAAGTTTTTTTAAGGACATGATGTTCTTTAACTGAAGATTGAGATCTCATCTGGATTTGCTCAGACCAAATGTGCGAAGAAATGCTGAGAATAAACAATTCCAGCACATCAATGAGAAGCCGACAAGGAGCTTCAATGTAGGACAACCAGTCTTGGCCCATGACTACCGAACAGAGAAATGGCAACCCGGAATGATATGCACACGGCAGGGGCCATTAATGTACACAGTGGATGTCGGGGAGAACATTGTGAGATGCCACGTCGACCAGATCTTAGCGTCACAGGAATGAGTCAACCCCATGACTCGCGTAACTGGGGATGAACCCAACATACCGGTAGCATCTACCGCAGAAACAGTAGCAGTGGAAACTGATGAACTAACCGACGAAAGGGGGTCAGAATCGCCTCCGCACCAAGAACAAGAACCTCAGGGAAGGCGCTATCCCGAAAGGATCAGGAAGCCGCCCCAAAGACTGAATTTATAAATGGACTATTTTCAGTTAATGTTGCATGTTAAAAATGTTAATTGTTAAATGAATGTTATGGTACTGTTAATCTAAAAGGGGAGGAATTGTTGTGTATGTACCGTTAAGAGAGAACTGTTTTACAGCTCCTGTATAGTGTAGTACCGGCAGTGACCACACCTGTATATAAAGCCAGAGCAGGCTTCTGTACTTCAGTCGTGAGACTACTCTACTCAAGTAAACACCTGTTGATTGTTAAGTTACAGCCTCCGTGTAGTTCTTGGGGAAACATCCTGTTTAAAGAATCATGGATCTAACAAGTGAGTACAGTGCAATGTGTTTGGGTGAAGTGTGTGAGTGAGTGCGGTGCAATGTGTTTGGGTGAAGTGTGTGAGTGAGTACGGTGCAATGTGGTTGGGTGAAGTGTGTGAGTGAGTGCAGTGCAATGTGTTTGGGTGAAGTGTGTGAGTGAGTGCGGTGCAATGTGTTTGGGTGAAGTGTGTGAGTGAGTGCGGTGCAATGTGTTTGGGTGAAGTGTGTGAGTGAGTGCAGTGCAATGTGTTTGGGTGAAGTGTGTGAGTGAGTGCGGTGCAATGTGTTTGGGTGAAGTGTGTGAGTGAGTGCGGTGCAATGTGTTTGGGTGAAGTGTGTGAGTGAGTGCAGTGCAATGTGTTTGGGTGAAGTGTGTGAGTGAGTGCGGTGCAACTTGTTTGGGTGAAGCGTGTGAGTGAGTGCGGTGCAACTTGTTTGGGTGAAGCGTGTGAGTGAGTGCGGTGCAATGTGTTTGGGTGAAGTGTGTGAGTGAGTGCGGTGCAATGTGTTTGGGTGAAGTATGTGAGTGATGTTTTGTATCTACCTTTAAGAGAGAACTCTTTTACAGCTCCTGTATACTGTAGTACCGGCAGTGACCACACCTGTATATAAAGCCGGAGCAGGCTTCTGTACTTCAGTCGTGAGACTACCCTACTCTAGTAAACACCTGTTGATTGTTAAGTTACAGCCTCCGTGTAGTTCTTGGGGAAACATCCTATTTAAAGAATCACGGATCTAACAGTGGCGACGAGGTTGATTCGAATCTGCCTGCAACTCTGCATTCCCCGTCAAGGAGTCGCTCCGGGAGGACGGTGGAAGAAAGTCGAGGCCAGAAGCACGAGCGTCGACCACGAGCAACCACCCAGTCATCCGGCAGCAAGTGAACATTGCAGGAGTGGCTGTTGAGAGCCACGACGATCCAGCAACAGACTGGCAACAGGTGCAGCGCACACCCTTCCTGGACAGCGGTGTCTGGAGCCGACCGACGGCGTAGAAAAATGAGCAGCGTCGACGGGGTAAGAGAGAGGGTGAAGCGCACAGGGCGCGGCCGGGCGTATAAGAACCGAGCGGCGTCGAGGAAAAACAAGCAGAGAGAGAGAGAGGGTAAAGCAGCAGCCGGGTTCAGGACCGACCGACGGCAATGGGAAAGGCGCACAGGAGAACGCGCAGAGCACAGCCAGGGCTCAAGGGCTGAACCGCGTCTGCGGGGAGAAGAAGGGAGTGGGCGGGAGACGCCATTGAGCCACGGAGAAGAAGGGAGAGCGCGGGAGACGCCATTTCTTTTGAAGTCGCAGCGGAGAAGAAGGGCGATCGCGGGAAGGAAGGAAAGCGCGCAAGACGCCATTTTGTTCCAGCGGAGAAGAAGGGAGAGCGCGGGAGACGCAATTTTTGACAGTTAAATCACACCCAGGGATGCCAAAGAGTGGCAGTATCTCTACGTTCGACAATGAAGTCGAAGATTGGGCGACATATGTGGAATGTATTGAGGTGTACTGCAGGGCGAATGAAGTGCCAGATATTATGAAAGCACTGGTTTTGTTAAATTCCATGGGTGCAAAAACTTATGGGTTACTGCGAAACCGAATAACCCCAGAGAAGCCTGTGAATAAGAATTTCGAAAGCATAGTAGAAATCCTACAGGACCAAGTGTGCAGACAGTGTGGAAAAACAGGACACATAGCAAGAGTCTGCAGGTCAGGGAAGAAAACCAACAGCAAGAAATCTCCACAGGAGAAGTACAAAAAGGTACATAAGGTGATGGACAGTAGTTCAGACGAACAGGGAAATGATACAGACTCTGAAAGGAAGGAGCTGGGTTGTCTGAAACTACATAAGGTAACCAAAATGGAGGATCACCAGACTATCTGGGGCACACTCAAGATAGACGGAGTCCAAGTGAAAATGGAATTGGACACTGGATCAGCCCTAACAGTCATAAACCAAAGGGACTACAAGCGGCTATTTCCACATATACCATTGAAAGCTACAGAGATTGTCTTGAAGATGTACATGGGGCAAAAAGTCTACCCCAAAGGAAAAATAAGGGTGAAAATGATATACAAAGGCCAGGAAATCCCTAAAATGGACCTATATGTATTGCCAGATGGAGGACCACCACCACTAGGACGTGAATAGATCCGGAAGATACAATTAGATTGGCATTCCATACAGGCACTGAAGGTTGAGGCCAAAAAGAATGACGACGCCACACCTGGACGACTGTCAAAAATGCTAACTGATGCACAAGACGTGTTCCAGGAGGGACTCAAAACACTAAAAGGCATAACAGCAACGATTAAAATAGAGGTAAATGCAAGTCCAAAGTTTTTTAAGGACATGATGTTCTTTAACTGAAGATTGAGATCTCATCTGGATTTGCTCAGACCAAATGTGCGAAGAAATGTTGAGAATAAACAATTCCAGCACATCAATGAGAAGCCGACAAGGAGCTTCAATGTAGGACAACCAGTCTTGGCCCATGACTACCGAACAGAGAAATGGCAACCCGGAATGATATGCACACGGCAGGGGCCATTAATGTACACAGTGGATGTCGGGGAGAACATTGTGAGATGCCACGTCGACCAGATCTTAGCGTCACAGGAATGAGTCAACCCCATGACTCGCGTAACTGGGGATGAACCCAACATACCGGTAGCATCTACCTCAGAAACAGTAGCAGTGGAAACTGATGAACTAACCGACGAAAGGAGGTCAGAATCGCCTCCGCACCAAGAACAAGAACCTCAGGGAAGGCGCTATCCCGAAAGGATCAGGAAGCCGCCCCAAAGACTGAATTTATAAATGGACTATTTTCAGTTAATGTTGCATGTTAAAAATGTTAATTGTTAAATGAATGTTATGGTAGTTAATCTAAAAGGGGAGGAATTGTTGTGTATGTACCGTTAAGAGAGAACTGTTTTACAGCTCCTGTATACTGTAGTACCGGCAGTGACCACACCTGTATATAAAGCCAGAGCAGGCTTCTGTACTTCAGTCGTGAGACTACTCTACTCTAGTAAACACCTGTTGATTGTTAAGTTACAGCCTCCGTGTAGTTCTTGGGGAAACATCCTGTTTAAAGAATCACGGATCTAACAAGTGAGTGCAGTGCAATGTGTTTGGGTGAAGTGTGTGAGTGAGTGCAGTGCAATGTGTTTGGGTGAAGTGTGTGAGTGAGTGCGGTGCAACTTGTTTGGGTGAAGCGTGTGAGTGAGTGCGGTGCAACTTGTTTGGGTGAAGCGTGTGAGTGAGTGCGGTGCAATGTGTTTGGGTGAAGTGTGTGAGTGAGTGCGGTGCAATGTGTTTGGGTGAAGTGTGTGAGTGAGTACGGTGCAATGGGTTTGGGTGAAGTGTGTGAGTGAGTACGGTGCAATGTGTTTGGGTGAAGTGTGTGTGAGTGCGGTGCAATGTGTTTGGGTGAAGTGTGTGAGTGAGTGCGGTGCAATGTGTTTGGGTGAAGTGTGTGAGTGAGTACGGTGGAATTTTTTTTGGGTGAAGCGTGTGAGTGAGTGCGGTGCAATGTGTTTTGGTGAAGTGTGTGAGTGAGTGCGGTGCAATGTGTTTGGGTGAAGTGTGTGAGTGAGTGCGGTGCAATGTGTTTGGGTGAAGTGTGTGAGTGAGTACGGTGCAATGGGTTTGGGTGAAGTGTGTGAGTGAGTACGGTGCAATGTGTTTGGTTGAAGTCTGTGAGTGAGTGCGGTGCAATGTGTTTGGGTGAAGTGTGTGAGTGAGTACGGTGCAATGGGTTTGGGTGAAGTGTGTGAGTGAGTACTGTAGTGTATGTGCCTTTAAGAGCCCCATGTGTGCTGTAATGCCGGTAATGGCCACTCGGGCTATATAAGCCTGTATATTGTGTTATATCCGTTAGTACCCCTCCAGACTTTGCTTGGTAAACACCTATGAACCAACTCCTGTCTTCAGTGTCTCTATCAACACACGGACACTACAGTGGCGACAAAGTGGAAACGGACTTACCTGCAATTCGGCAGCACCTCAAGGGCATCGATTCCTCGGGCGTCCAGAAGACTCAAGAAAGTGAAAGAAGCTGTGGTTTCACCAGCTGGCCAAGCTGGTGTCAGGTACTGCGCTAATCCTTCCTGGGCGTCAGGTTGGGGCTCCAGCGGCTGGCTCTACAGATGGGACAAGCAGCGAAATCGGAGGCAAGCAATAACAAACGGGGAGGGAGCACTCGGGAGACGGCCGGCGCTGCAAGCAGGTTGGCGTTCAGACCTAGAGAGAAAGTCCGGCGGGAACGAGTCTCCAACTGTAAATAAATAAAGAAAGAAAGAACAGAAACCGCGGGAAACAGCGTTGTCATCGGCAGCAAAGCGCGGGAAGCGCCATATCTTTTCTGCAGAAAAAAAAGAAAAGTGTGGGAAGCGCCATATCTTTTCTAAGATGCCTAAGTCTGGCAATATTGATGCTTTTGATAGCGATATAGAGGATTGGACCACATATGTGGAAAGAGTAGAGGTATATTGCACTGCAAATGGAATAGAAGATGAAAAACAGCTTCAGTACTGCTGAATTTAATGGGCGCAAAGGCATACGGGCTGTTACGAAATTTAATCACTCCAGCCAAACCAAAGGACAAGGATTTTAAAGAAATTGTTGATACCCTGCAGCAGCACTTAAACCCAACACCGCTGCTGATAGCGGAACGATTCAAATTCTTCAAGAGAAATCAACACAAGAATGAAAGTAACGCTCATTACCTCACCGAATTAAGAAAGCTATCAAAACACTGCCAATTCAGGGCAGGACTAGCAGATTATCTTCGAGACAAATTCGTCTGCGGTCTCTTAAGTGAAGGAACACAAAAAAGGCTGCTTTCTGAAAAAGATTTAACACTGGACAAGGCTTTCAGTATGGCTGTATCATATGAAGCAGCAGCAAGAGGAGCTGCAGAGATACAAAAAAAGACACAGGACTTCGGCACCCATGAAATGACACAGGGTTTCGAAAGATGTTATCGCTGCGGCAGATCCACCCATAACCAGAGGGACTGCTGGTTCAAGGACAAAGCATGCAGGCAATGCGGAAAGATTGGACACATTGCACGGGTATGCCGATCTGGACAAAATAAATCCACAGACAGGAAAAAAAAATCAATAAAGATAAGTACAGAAAGGTACAAATGATGACGGACAGTAGCTCCGAAGACCAGAAGAGCGATCGCGACTCCGAAAACAAGAGACTAAGCTGTCTCAAATTACATAATGTACTTGCCAAAGATGATTACCAGACCATTTGGGTTATCCTCACGATAGCAGGGTCCCCAGTTAAAATGGAGCTAGATACAGGATCAGCTCTGACCGTAATAAATTGACGGGATTACGAGAGGCTATTTCCGCATATACCTTTAAAAGACACATCCATTATCTTAAAAACATATACGGGGCAGAAAGTATACCCCAAAGGAAAAATAAGGGTGCCTGTTGTATACAACGGCAAGGAAATACAGAAGTTGTATTTATACATTCTACAAGCTGGTGGTCCACCACTGTTAGGACGTGAATGGATCAGGAAAATACATTTAGACTGGCACTCCATTCAGGCACTGACGGTGACCAGTAAGAAAAAAAATGATGATGACGTCATACCTGAGCGATTAAAAGACATCTTGGCCAACGCCAAAGAAGTGTTTCAAGAGAAACTAGGAACCTTGAAAGGCATCACCGCCTCAATAAAAGTGGAAGATGCAGCAATTCCCAAGTTTTTTAAAGCAAGACCAGTGCCATACGCAATTCGTCCAGCAGTCGAGGCAGAGCTGGAGAATTTGGAAAATGCAGGCGTATTATCCAAAATAGATTGGAGCGAGTGGGCAACACCCATCGTTCCAGTCATGAAGAAAGCATTGAATAATAATAAATCTGAAGAACAGAGAAAAATTCGTATCTGTGGAGACTTCAAGGTGACGGTAAACCCGGTCCTTCAAACGGTACAGTATCCTCTTCCAAGGATAGATGATATTTTCGCCTCACTATCCGGAGGGAAACGTTTCACCAAAATTGACTTGGCACAGGCATATCTACAGATGGAGGTTGAAGATGCCGCTAAAAAATATCTCACGATAAATACACACAAAGGCCTGTACCAGTACAATCGACTAGTTTTCGGAGTAGCATCCGCTCCAGCTATCTGGCAAAGAGCTATGGAGCAAGTCCTCCAAGGGATTCCGGGTACTCAATGCTACCTGGATGACATCCTTGTAACAGGAGAAAACGACAACGAGCACCTTGCCAATTTGGAGCAGGTGCTCACTAGGCTGAGAGAACGGGGCCTACGAGCAAATCGCCCCAAGTGCGAATTTTTCCGAAATCAAATGTCATATTGTGGCCACATAATAAATAAGGAAGGGTTGCATAAGTCACCTGAAAAAATTGAAGCGGTCATAAAAGCCCCAGCACCTGAAAATGTTTCACAATTAAGGTCATTCCTGGGATTAATAAATTACTATCATAAATTTTTACCGAACTTATCAACTCTTCTACACCCTCTTAATGAACTGCTACAAACAGGAGTAATTTGGAAATGGAACGAAGACTGTAAACGTGCCTTCCATAAATTCAAAGACTTAATCACATCCGAAGAAGTTTTGGCTCATTACAACCCATCACTGCCAATCAGACTGGCGTGCGATGCATCCCCTTACGGCATAGGAGCAGTACTATCGCATAAATTCCCTGATGGCTCGGAACGGCCGATAGCTTTTGCGTCACGCTCATTGAACTCAGCTGAGCATAACTATGCCCAAATCGACAGGGAAGCACTCAGCCTGGTATGGGGAGTGAAGAAATTCAACCATTACCTACACGGACAAAAATTTACCTTGTTGACTGGCCAAGGTAGCAGCGGGAGCAGCGAGGAGGAGCCGGGTACAAATACCGGAGAGAGGCGAGGCCCGAGACCACTCGGAGCAGCGGGAGCAGCGAGGAGGAGCCGGGTACAAATACCGGAGAGAGGCGAGGCCCGAGACCACTCGGAGCAGCGGGAGCAGCGAGGAGGAGCCGGGTACAAATACCGGAGAGAGGCGAGGCCCGAGACCACTCGGAGCAGCGGGAGCAGCGAGGAGGAGCCGGGTACAAATACCGGAGAGAGGCGAGGCCCGAGACCACTCGGAGCAGCGGGAGCAGCGAGGAGGAGCCGGGTACAAATACCGGAGAGAGGCGAGGCCCGAGACCACTCGGAGCAGCGGAAGCAGCGAGGAGGAGCCGGGTACAAATACCGGAGAGAGGCGAGGCATACCAACTCAGCAGCGGGGAGAGAGGTAAAAGGAAATCAGTGTGTGACGTCATCAGGGAGCAGGTAAGTGATTGGTTGGTGAGTATTTCTCTTTTTTAAACTTAAACTCTGTAGTTTATAGTTACTAGGGTCTTTTCTGGTGTAGCAGGGACTGTTGGTAGACTATACAAGCGCCTTAGAGATATCTTAAATTGGTGATAGTAAATTAATTTAAATTAATTAAAGGGTAAGTCATGTCAGGAGAGCCCAGCCCCGTGATATGCTCCTCCTGCTCCATGTGGGAATTCAGGGACACTGCCCCTGATGACCACGTGTGCAGGAAATGCATCCATCTGCAGCTACTAGCAGACCGCATTGAGGCGCTGGAGCTGCGGGTGGATGGGTTGTGGAGCATTCATGATGCTGAGAAGTTCGTGGATAGCACGTTTAGTGAGTTGGTCACACCGCAGGGAAGGGTTGCACAGGAAGAAAGGAAAGGGGTGACCATCAGGCGGAGCAATAGAAGTAGGCAGGTAGTGCAGAAAACCCCTGTGACCATTCCCCTCTCAAACAGGTATACTGTTGAGATACCGCGGCAAACGTGGGAGTTGAGACAGAGCTATTGAAAACACAACTGCTTTATTCTGACCACATGGCAAACAGGAACTAGAAAAGCCCGCACATCCACTTAAATACTTCCCAGACAGGAAGTGCTCCCGGCAGCCTGTCCCTGCGGGAAACAAGTTGCTGGAGGAAAGGGCCCCCGGCTGGGGGCTTCTGCTTAGTCTGTCTGTGCCGCCGTGAGCGGATTATGTCCAGTGGTGGCGTGTCGCCACAGAGCTCCCCCCAGAATCCGCTTAGGAGGAGTGGACGAGTCGTGACGGTGGTCTAATGGTTCTGCCGCAGCGGCTCTGAGTGGTCGCCGGTCTGGTTGGTTGGGTCGGGCGGTTCACCGCCGGCTGTGCTGGCTTGCCGGGGCGACGGCCTCTGGCTGGAGGCTGGGCCACGGGGACCTGTTCCCCTGGTTCTGTGTGTGCTGGTTTGAGCCGGTCAATGGAGACTGTCTCGACCCTGTCGCCGAGTCGCAGCTTGAATACCTTGTCCCCGGTTTGTAGTACCTCGTACGGACCGTTGTACGGGGGTCGCAGGGGCCCGTGGTGCGCGTCGTGTCGCACGAAGACAAAGCGCGCCTGCTGTAAATTTGACGGGACGTGAGGTGCGAGTTCGCCGTGTCGGTTGACCGGAAGTGGGGCGAACTGCTGAGCGGAAGAGAAGGAGTCGAGCCGCTGCTGTTCGGCCGACCAAGACTTGGTAGGATCCGGAAGGAATTTGCCTGGGACGCGCAGCGGTTGTCCGTAGACTAACTCCGCTGCCGAGGACTGGAGGTCTTCCTTGACCGCGGTGCGTAGGTCGAGTAGCACCCACGGTAGGCGGTCAGTCCAGGTACTGTCCTGCAGGCCGGCGCGGAGTGAGGCCTTGAGTGACCTGTGGAAGCCTTCACAAAGTCCGTTGGCCTGCGGGTGGTACGCCGTGGTGCGGTGGAGCGTCACCCCGAGGTTGCGTGCCATGGCCGTCCAGAGTTCGGAGGTGAACTGGGTGCCTCTGTCGGAGGTTATGTCGGCCGGTACGCCGAACCTCGCAACCCAGGTGTTAACGAACGCCCTGGCGATGTCGGCTGTGGTGGTGGAGGTCAGCGGCACTGCCTCAGGCCAGCGTGTGTAGCGGTCGACCATTGTGAGGAGATAAGTTTGGCCTTGCGATGGTGGCAGGGGACCGACGATGTCGACGTGTACGTGGTCGAAGCGGCGGCTGGGTACCTCGAAGTCTCCCAGGGGTGCTTTGTAGTGCAGCTGTACCTTAGCCCGTTGGCAGGCGAGGCAGGAGGTGGCCCAAGTCCGAACATCTCTGCTAAGGCCGCGCCAGACGAAGCGCTTGGAGAGGAGTTTGACGGATGCGCGGGAACCCGGGTGAGAGAGCCCGTGGAGCGCGTCGAAGACGCAGCGGCGCCAGGTCTCAGGGACGACCGGCCTGGGTTGGCCGAGTGAGACGTCGCACGTGACTGCCGTGGCTTCGGGCCCGTGCGCGACCTTGGCTAGGCGTAGCCCTGGCAGGCTGGTAGCCGCCGAGAGGAGGTCTGGGTCCGTGAGCTGGGCCGCTGCTAGTTGTGCGTAGTCGACCGCGAGGTGATTCGCACAGACGGCGGGACGGGAAAGGCAGTCGGCGACCACGTTGTCTCTACCGGAGACGTGCTGAATATCCGTAGTAAACTCGGAGACGGCCGCGAGCTGGCGTTGCTGCCTAGCGGACCAGGGTTCGGTGTGCTTGGCCATCGCGTACGTGAGTGGCTTGTGGTCCACATACGCGGTGAAGGGGCGGCCTTCCAGGAGGAACCTGAAATGGCGGACCGACAGGTGGAGTGCGAGAAGCTCGCGGTCGAAAGTGGAGTATTTGACCTCCGGGGGGCGCAGTTGGCGGCTGTAGAAGGCAAGTGGCTGCCACGCGCCATTGACCCACTGCTCGAACACGGCCCCGACCGCGTGGTCGGAGGCGTCGGTGGTGAGCGCAACCCGGGCATCGGCCCTCGGGTGCGTGAGCAGAGTGGCGTCGGCGAGCGCGTTTTTGGTGGCGTCGAAGGCGGCTGCCGTGTCAGTGGTCCAGGCTACGTCCACCTTGCCGGATTTTCTTCGGAGGGAGTCGCATAGGGGCTTCATAAGGGCTGCGGCTCTGGGGATGAACCTGTTGTAGAAGTTCACCATCCCGAGGAACTCCTGGAGGCCCTTGATGGTTGTGGGGCGGGGGAATTGCTGGACGGCCTGCACCTTGTTGGGCAGGGGGACGGCCCCAGCAGGGGTGATGTGGTGACCGAGAAAATCGATCTCGGTTAGGCCGAATTGGCACTTCGCCGGGCTGAGGATGAGCCCGTGTTGGGCTAGGCGCCCGAACAGGATGCGAAGGTGTTCGAGGTGTTCCTGTTTGGAGGAGCTGGCCACGAGAATGTCGTCTAGATAGACGAATAGGAAGTTCATGTCCCGGAGGACTGAGTCCATAAGGCGCTGGAAAGCCTGTGCTGCATTCTTGAGGCCGAAAGGCATCCTCAGGAACTCGAACAGGCCGAATGGGGTGATGACGGCCGTTTTGGGGATGTCCGCGGGGTGTACGGGGACTTGGTGGTAACCACGCACCAGGTCGACTTTGGAAAAGACGGTTCGTCCGGCCAGTCGGGCCGAGAAGTCCTGGATGTGTGGCACCGGGTACCGATCGGGGGTGGTGGCGTCGCTGAGGCGGCGGTAGTCCCCGCAAGGGCGCCAGCCTCCGCCGGGCTTGGGGGCGATGTGGAGGGGCGAGGCCCAAGGGCTGCTGGAGCGGCGGATGATGCCGAGTTGTTCCATGTTGGTAAACTCGGCCCGCGCGATTTCCAGCTTGGCCGGGTTGAGTCTGCGGGCGTGGGCAGAAACTGGGGGGCCGGTGGTGGGGATATAGTGTTCCACAGCGTGCTTGGCGGCTTTGGCCGAAAAGGTCGGGTTAGTGAGGGCGGGAAACTCAGCTAGGAGTGCCGAGTAGTCGTCCGTGGCTCTGGCGAGGCAGTAGGTCGTCGGGCCGGCCGAACGGGCCGGGGTAAAGGCGCCGGGGATGGGGGCCATAGTGTTGATGTCGACGAGGCGGTGCCTCGGAATGTCGACAAGGAGGCCGTGGGCGCGTAGGAAGTCGGCGCCAATGAGTGGGCAGAGGACCTTGGCTGTCAGGAACTCCCAGCGGTAGCGGCGGCCCGCGAGGTCGAGCGTGACCATGCGGGTGCCATATGTGCGGATTTCAGAGCCGTTGGCTGCAGCCAGTGTGATACCCCGTGTGCCGCGTTGGATCTCGAGGGCGGAGGCGGGGGTGATGCTGTGCTGGACCCCTGTGTCGCACAGAAATCGGCGGTTGGTTCTGTCGTCAGTGACGTACAGTAGGGGCTCCTTCTGCCCCGCGGCCATCGCGGGGGCCGGTGCGGGGGGGTTTTGAAGGAACACGGTGGCGTGCAGCGTTGAGCCCTCGCGCCAAAACGGGTGTGGTAGTAGCAGTGACCCGGAGTGGTAGGGCAGTCGGGCCTAGTGGCCCGGGAAGACCGCGTGGTCGTTGCCGTGAGGTCGGGCGCGACGTCGCGAGCGGCCTGTGCAGAGAGCAGCCGGTCGGCCTTTTCGGCTATCTCATTCAGGTCCGTGGAGTCAGACTCCACAAGGAGCGGGCGGATGCTGGCGGGGAGCTGCTGAATGAAAAGCGTGCGAAAAAGGGCGCCGGGATTTTTGTCGTCGGAGAGGGACAGCATGTGGGAAAGCAGGTCTGATGGTGAAGCGTCACCAAGGCCGGGGAGGTCCAGGAGTTGGCAGTGGCGCTGGTAAGAGGACGTTTGAAATTTTTTAATTAGCGCAGCCTTCAGATGCTCGTACTTGCCCTCCGTTGGTGGATTCTGCAGCGCTGCCCAAACCTTGGGGACTGTAGCGTAGATGAGCGAGGCGACGAGGTAGTCGTACTTCGTGGCGTCGACTGTAATGCCTTTCAGCCGGAATCTGGACTCAGCTTGAACGAAACAGGCTTCGGCGAGGTTCTCCCAAAAGTCAGGTAATTTAACCGTGACTACGTTTGTATCCGCCATGCTAGCTTAGGATTCGTCCTGAGCGTCGGGGTCACCAGTGTTGAGATACCGCGGCAAACGTGGGAGTCGAGACAGAGCTATTGAAAACACAACTGCTTTATTCTGACCACATGGCAAACAGGAACTAGAAAAGCCCGCACATCCACTTAAATACTTCCCAGACAGGAAGTGCTCCCGACAGCCTGTCCCTGCGGGAAACAAGTTGCTGGAGGAAAGGGCCCCCGGCTGGGGGCTTCTGCTTAGACTGTCTGTGCCGCCGTGAGCGGATTATGTCCAGTGGTGGCGTGTCGCCACAATACCGATTTGGATACTGTTGAGGGGGATGACTCACCAGGGGAAGGCAGCAGCAACCAGCTTCCTGGCACTGGGGGTGATCCTGCTGCCCAGGAAGGGAGGAAAAAGAGTGGGAGAGCAATAGTGGTAGGGGATTCTATAGTAAGGGGAACAGATAGGCGTTTCTGTGGCCGTAGACGTGAATCCAGGATGGTTTGTTGCCTCCCTGGTGCCAGGGTCAAGGATGTCACTGAGTGGCTGCAGGGCATTCTGGAGGGGGAGGGTGAACAGCCAGAGGTCGTGGTCCACATTGGTACCAACGACATAGGTAAAAAGAGGGATGAGGTCCTGCAGCAAGAATTTAGGGAGCTAGGGGCAAGATTAAGGAGCAGGACCTCAAAGGTTGTAATCTCTGGATTACTCCCGGTGCCACATGCTAGTGAGTATAGGAATAGGAGGATAGAACAGATGAATGCGTGGCTAAAGGGATGGTGCAGGAGGGAGGGCTTTAGTTTCCTGGATCACTGGGTCTGCTTCTGGGAAAGGTGGGACTTGTACAAGTCGGACGGTTTACACCTGAACCAGAGGGGAACCAATATTCTTGCGGGGAGGTTTGCTAGCACTGCTGGGGGGGGTTTAAACTAACTCGGCAGGGGGGTGGGATACAGAGTGGAGCTATAGTAGGGGGTGATGTACAGCCAAATACGGAGGAAAAAACAAGTCAGCAGGGAAGGCAGAGCAAATATGTGAAGGCAAAAGGGAATATGGCAGGGCTGGAAGGCATTTATTTTAATGCAAGGAGTCTTGCAAATAAGGTGGATGAACTGAAGTTGTTGTTGAACACATGGGAGTACGATATTGTTGCTATCATGGAGACATGGTTGAGGGAGGGTCAGGACTGACAGCTGAATATTCCGGGGTATAGAATCTTCAGGCGAGACAGAGGGGGGTGTAAAAGGGGAGGGGGTGTTGCAATATTAATTAAGGAGTCAATTACTGCTGTAAGGAGGGATGATATATAAGCGGGTTCCTCTAATGAGGCCATATGGGTAGAACTTAAAAACAAAAAGGGGGCAAGCACTTTGCTGGGAGTGTACTATAGGCCCCCAAACAGTCAGGGGGAGATAGAGGAACAGATATGTAGGCAAATCTCAGAAAAGTGTGAAAATAATAGGGTAATAATAGTGGGGGATTTCAACTTCCCCAATGCAAATTGGGATAGTCAGTGTGAAAGGTTTAGGGGGTGCAGAATTCTTAAAGTGCATCCAGGAGAGCTTTTTGAGCCAACATGTAGAAAGTCCTACAAGAGAGGGGGCGGTACTGGACCTAATTCTAGGGAATGTAGCCGGGCAGGTGGTGGAAGTGTCTGTAGGAGAGCATTTTGGCGATAGTGCCCATAATTCGGTGAGATTTAAGGTGGTCATGGAAAAAGACAAAGACGGCCCGGAAATAAGGGTTCTAAATTGGGGGAAGGCCGATTTTAATAAGATAAGGCAGGATCTGGCCAAAGTGGACTGGGAGCAGCTACTTATAGGAAAATCCACATCAAAACAGTGGGAGGCTTTCAGAAGGGAAATAGAGAGAGTACAACACCAACATGTTCCTGTAAAGGTCAAGGGTGGGACCAACAAGCAAAGGGAACCTTGGATGACAAGGGATATACAAAAATGCATTAGGAAAAAAAGGGGGGCTTTTGGCAGTTACAAAAGACAAAAGACGGAGGAAGCCCTAGAGGAGTATAAAAGGTTCAGGGGCATACTTAAAAAGGAAATTAGGAGGGCGAGGAGGGGCCATGAAATAACACTGGCGAGCAAAATAAAGGAAAATCCTAAGATGTTTTATAAGTATATTAAGGGCAAGAGGATAACCAGGGAAAGGGTAGGGCCCATTAGGGACCAAAGTGGCAAGCTGTGTGTAGAGCCAGATGAAGTAGGTGGGGTTTTAAATGAATTTTTTGCCTCTGTGTTCACTATGGAGAAAGGCGAAGTAGACATAGAAGTCGGGCAAGGGGACTGTGACATACTTGAACATATTAGCATCGAGAGGGAGGAGGTACTAGCGGTTTTAGCAGGCCAAAAAGTGGATAAATCCCCAGGCCCGGACGAGATGTATCCCAGGCTGTTGTGTGAGGCAAAGGAGGAGATTGCAGGGGCTCTGACACAAATTTTCAGAACCTCTCTGGCCACAGGGGATGTACCAGAGGACTGGAGAACAGCTAACGTAGTACCATTATTCAAGAAGGGTAGCAGGGATAAACCAGGGAATTACAGGCCAGTGAGCCTAACATCTGTGGTAGGGAAATTATTGGAAAAAATTCTGAGGGACAAAATTAGTCTCCACTTGGAGAAGCAAGGGTTAATCGGGGATAGTCAGCATGGCTTTGTCAAGGGTAAATCATGTCTGACCAATCTGATTGAATTTTTCGAGGGGGTGACTAGGTGTGTGGATGAGGGAAATGCTGTGGATGTGGTTTACATGGACTTCAGTAAAGCTTTTGACAAAGTCCCACATAGGAGACTGGTCAAGAAGGTAAGAGCCCATGGGATCCAGGGGGCCTTGGCGCGTTGGATCCTAAACTGGCTGAGTGGCAGGAGGCAGAGGGTGATGGTCGAAGGTTGCTTTTGTGACTGGAAGCCTGTGTCCAGTGGGGTACCTCAGGGATCGGTGCTGGGTCCCTTGCTGTTTGTGATCTACATTAATGATTTGGATGAGAATGTAAAAGGTATGATCAGTAAGTTCGCGGATGACACGAAAATTGGTGGGGAGGTAAATTGCGAGGAGGAAAGCCTCAGGCTACAGGACGATATTAACGGGTTGGTCAGATGGGCGGAAAAGTGGCAAATGGAATTTAACCCGGAAAAGTGCGAGGTGATGCATTTTGCACGGACAAATAAGGCAAGGGAATACACAATGAGTGGTAGGGCCCTAGGAAGTACAGAGGGTCAGAAGGACCTTGGTGTACATGTACATAGATCCCTGAAGGCAGTGGAACAGTTAGATAAGGTGGTTAAAAAGGCATATGGGATACTTGCCTTCATTAACAGAGGCATAGAATATAAGAGCAGGGAGGTTATGATGGAGCTGTACAAAACACTGGTGAGGCCACAGCTGGAGTACTGTGTGCAGTTCTGGTCGCCTCACTATAGGAAGGATGTGATTGCTTTGGAGAGGGTGCAGAGAAGATTCACCAGGATGTTACCTGGGATGGAGCGCCTCAGCTATGAAGAAAGACTAAACAGGCTGGGGTTGTTTTCCTTGGAGCAAAGGAGGCTGAGGGGGGACCTGATTGAGGTGTACAAAATGATGAGAGGCATAGATAGGGTAGATAAAGAGGAACTTTTCCCCTTAGTAGGGGGGTCAATAACAAGGGGGCATAGATTCAGGGTAAGGGGCAGGAGATTTAGAGGGGATTTGAGGAGGAACTTTTTCACCCAAAGGGTGGTTGGAAGCTGGAACTCACTGCCTGAAAGGGTGGTAGAGGCAGGAACCCTCACAACATTCAAGAAGCATTTGGATGGGCACTTGAAATGCCATTGCATACAAGGCTATGGACCAAATGCTGGAAAATGGGATTAGACTGGACAGGGATTGATGGACGGCGCAGACACGATGGGCCGAAGGGCCTCTTTCTGCGCTGTAAAACTCTATGAATCTATGACTCTATGTCATCAACCCCTCATCTCCATATTCAACCCTAAAAAGGGTGTTCCCATTATGACAGCGCAAAGGCTACAGAGGTGGTCCCTTTTTCTAGGGGCACACCAATACAACATAGAATACAAAGGAACAAAACAGCATGGGAATGCTGATGGTTTATCGTGCCTACCGTTGCCAACGGTAGAAGAGGCACCTACAGTAGACCCAGTGGAGATGTTCCACTCTACCATAGTGGAATGTCTACCAGTAACAAATTCTGCCATTGAAAGGGAGACGAGAAATGACCCGACTCTCTCACGGGTCTACGATTTAACAGTGAAGGGATAGCCAGCACATGGCGAACCACTGTTGCCAGCATTCTCGCAAAGAAGAGAACAGCTGTCAGTGTGCCGAGGAACCTTGATGTGTGGATCCAGAGTGGTGATTCCACCCAAACTCCAGGATAAAGTGCTAAAGGAGCTTCCCGAGGGGCATCTGGGTGGAGTGAAAATGAAGAACCTAGCCAGGGCATTTGTATGGTGGCCAGGTATCGATGGAGACATCGAAGAAATGACCAAGAGCTGCCTAGGATGCCAGAAGGTCCAAAACGCTCCACCACAAGCCCCTCTACACACATGGGAGTGGCCCTCATCTCCCTGGCAAAGGGTACACATCGACTTTGCTGGTCCATTTATGGACTCAATGTTCTTAATCGCGGTTGATGCACACTCCAAGTGGCCGGACGTAATAAAGATGTCCTCCACCACCACGGAAAAAACCATCACAGTATTAAGAACCATATTTGCCAGGAATGGGCTGCCGGAACAGATCTGTTCTGATAATGGACCGCAATTTGTGTCCGAAGAATTCAGAAAGTTCTTAAAGAACAATGGGGTAAAGCACTACACATCCGCCCCATACCATCCCGCCACCAATGGATTGGCTGAAAGGTTTGTCCAGACCTTCAAGAAGGCCATAAAGACCATGGGTAATGAAGACATAGAACTTCAGCACAAGGTGGATAACTTCTTGTTCGCATACAGGAATGCAACACATATGGTTACCAACCAAACTCCCGCCATGATGTTCTTCAATAGAAGCCTAAGATGCCGGCTGGATTTGATCAAGCCCAACATCAGAAGGGACGTGGAGAACCAGCAATTTCAAGGCATGAATGAAAGGCCAAATAGAACCTTCCAGATAGGTCAACAAGTTTTGGCCCGGGACTACCGTACCGAGAAATGGCAGCCTGGAACTATCTGCACACGACTAGGACCGCTGATGTATACCGTGGACATCAGAGAAAGCATAATAAGGCGCCATGCTGACCAAATCATAGAGTCATCCGAAAAGGGACAACCTACACCACAACTCTATACGCCTAACGATGAAGTAGAGATACCCATATCCACCTCCGATCCGGTGATACTGGAACCCGATGAACCTGACACTGGCATTCAAGCCGAATCAGCCTTGCCAAAAGAACCTACTACACCACCAGAAACTACTACACCACCGAGGCGTTATCCGGACTGAGTCAGGAAGCCTCCAGAGAGACTGACTTATAATTAATTAATTACAGCAATGTGTACATTATTTTTCTTATAATATGTAATTAATAATTACTTAAAATATGATGTACTGGTTAGCTAAAAGGGGAGGAATTGTAGTGTATGTGCCTTTAAGAGCCCCATGTGTGCTGTAATGCCGGTAATGGCCACTCGGGCTATATAAGCCTGTACATTGTGTTATATCCATTAGTACCCCTCCAGACTTTGCTTAGTAAACACCTATGAACCAACTCCTGTCTTCAGTGTCTCTATCAACACACGGACACTACAAGTACAGTGCAATGTGTTTGGGTGAAGTGTGTGAGTGAGTGCGGTGCAATGTGTTTGGGTGAAGTGTGTGAGTCAGTGTGGTGCAATGTGTTTGGGTGAAGTGTGTGAGTGAGTGCGGTGCAATGTGTTTGGGTGAAGTGTGTGAGTGAGTACGGTGCAATGTGTTTGGGTGAAGTGTGTGAGTGAGTGCAGTGCAATGTGTCTGGGTGAAGTGTGTGAGTGAGTGCGGTGCAATGTGTTTGGGTGAAGTGTGTGAGTGAGTGCGGTGCAATGTGTTTGGGTGAAGTGTGTGAGTCAGTGCGGTGCAATGTGTTTGGGTGAAGTGTGTGAGTGAGTGCGGTGCAATGTGTTTGGGTGAAGTGTGTGAGTGAGTGCGGTGCAATGTGTTTGGGTGAAGTGTGTGAGTGAGTGCGGTGCAATGGGTTTGGGTGAAGTGTGTGAGTGAGTGCGGTGCATTGTGTTTGGGTGAAGTGTGTGAGTGAGTGCGGTGCAATGTGTTTGGGTGAAGTGTGTGAGACAGTGCGGTGCAATGGGTTTGGGTGAAGTGTGTGAGTGAGTGCGGTGCAATGTGTTTGGGTGAAGTGTGTGAGTGAGTGCGGTGCAATGTGTTTGGGTGAAGTGTGTGAGTCAGTGCGGTGCAATGTGTTTGGGTGAAGTGTGTGAGTCAGTGTGGTGCAATGTGTTTGGGTGAAGTGTGTGAGTCAGTGTGGTGCAATGTGTTTGGGTGAAGTGTGTGAGTGAGTGCAGTGCAATGCGTTTGGGTGAAGTGTGTGAGTGAGTGCAGTGCAATGTGTTTGGGTGAAGTGTGTGAGTCAGTGCGGTGCAATGTGTTTGGGTGAAGTGTGTGAGTGAGTGCAGTGCAATGTGTTTGGGTGAAGTGTGTGAGTCAGTGTGGTGCAATGTGTTTGGGTGAAGTGTGTGAGTGAGTGCGGTGCAATGTGTTTGGGTGAAATGTGTGAGTCAGTGCGGTGCAATGTGTTTGGGTGAAGTGTGTGAGTGAGTGCAGTGCAATGTGTTTGGGTGAAGTGTGTGAGTCAGTGCGGTGCAATTGTTTGGATGATTGTTAAACGTTGTGAAGGTTAAAAGTTTAACAGTCGAACTTCTTTGTATCTTAAAGCAAACGGAATGAATTGACAGGCTTTCCGATATAAACAGGGTGACTTTGAAGTGTCAGAAAAGGAATGCATTGCTTGTTTTCTGAGATGTAAAGTGTTTGTGTAATGGAATAAATGTTAGTAATGATGTCCCCCAAGAGTGGTTTAGTTTTAGGGTTATAAACATGGGTAGGAGGAATCCATTAGCTACAGAGAGCAGTTGGCAAAGCTTTTACTTCGAAGATGTTAGTAACTGTTACATCAGGAAGTCTCGTGCCGGGGAAATCGTTCTGAGGTAAACAACTGTAAACTGTTTACACAAATAGCCAATTTCAAAGGATTTGGGGAACAGATACATCATACAGTCTTATCTATGACAGTTTCCTTTGACGTATTCAAAATATATATATGGTGTATAAAGGAACATGGTATTCAACAGTTTGTCAGAGGGCTCGAAAGATAGAACTTGCAACCGTAAAGCCACTCTCTGTATACAGTTAAAGGCCGATCACTATATCAATAAAGTCAGTTCCATATACTCCACTACGAAGTCTCATGCTTACTCGAAATGTGTTGTTGTGAACCAAAGGAGAAAGGAGCTTGACTGCGAACAGTGATATGCCTGTCACAGTTGAATAGCTGTCAGTGTGTGCAATGTGTGAGATGTGGGTGTGAGTGTTGCAACAGTGGTAAAGTTGTGAGGGTGAAGTGAAGCTCTGACTGTGAGGTATGACTGGTGATAGGTAGAGGTTGTTGCTAGTTGAGTGATGGGTGCGTGGTGCATTGAGCAGTTTGAGAGGCTTGTGGTGCAGATGTTGGTATGTGGCATTTGCTGAAGGCTTCACTCACCCTGACCACCCGTGTGAGGTCATTAAACTTCTTCCTGCACAGAATGGTGGACTTTGGCACCACAGTACCCGCCGTTACATGGTCGGCTATCTCCTGCCACATTGTACAGCAGGTGTATGGCGAGGGCTTCCTGCCACTTTGGGGATAGAGTACAGCCCGCCTCCTCTCCATGGCCACAAAGAGTGCCTCCAGATCTTTGTCAGAGAACCGCCATGCTCTCTCCCGGTTTCGATGATGTGCCGGTGCTGGTGCCGGTGCCTGTTGGGGCAGCTCCAGTTGCAAATGCCCTGACAATGAGGTGCTGTAGCATCAATGCACCTCCCCTATAAGTAGTGCCACACATGACTGTGAATTAGACTGGCCCCGATATTGGTCCACCTGTTGAGCACTTAAAGCCTGAGAAGCGGTTTAAGTGCTGAAATCATGACTACAATCATGTTAATGAGGAGTGAGCATGAATTTTGCGTGCCAGCTGGAAAATTCTGAATTTGGCCTTAACACTGCCCGTTTCGTGGCTATATCCAATTTTTAGCCCAATAGAAATATAGAAGATAGGAGCAGAAGTAGGCCATTCGGCCCCTCAAGCCTGCTCCGCCATTCAATGCGATCATGGCTGATCATCCAAATTCAGTACCCGGTCCCTGCTTTCTCCCCATGCCCCTTGATCCCTTTAGCCTTAAGAAATATATCCAACTCCTTCTTGAATATATTTAATGTATTGGCCTCTACTGCCTTCTGTGGTAGAGAATTCCACAGGTTCACCACTCTCTGAGTGAAGAAATTCCTCCTCATTTCTCTCCTAAATGGCCTAACCCTTATCCTTAGACTGTGACCCCTGGTTCTGGACTCCCCGACCATCGGGAACATCCTTCCTGCATCTAGTCTGTCCAGTCCTGACAGAATGTTATAAGTTTCAATGAGATCCCCTCTCATTCTTCTAAACTCCAGCGAGTACAAGCCCAATTGTCCCAATCTCTCCTCATACGTCATTCCTGCCATCCCAGGTATCAGCCTGGTGAATCTTCGCTGAACTCCTTCCATGGCAAGAACATCCTTCCTCAGATAAGGCGACCAAAACTGCACACAATACTCAAGGTGTGGTCTCACCAAGGCCCTGTACAACTGCAGCAAGACATCCTTGTTCCTGTACTCAAACCCTCTCGCTACGAAGGCCAACATACCATTTGCCTTCTTAACTGCCTGCTGCACCTGCATGCTTACCTTCAGCGACTGTGTGCACAAGGACACCCAGGTCTCGTTGCACTTCCCTTCTCCCAATCTATTGCCATTCAGATAATAATCTACCTTCCTGTTTTTGCCACCAAAGTGGATAACCTCACATTTATCCACATTATATTGCATCTGCCATGCTTCTGCCCAATCACCCAACTGTCCAAATCATCCTGCAGTTTCTCGGCATCCTCCTCACAGCACACACGCCACACCCAGCTTTGCGTCATCTGCAAATTTGGAGATATTACATCTAGTTCCCTTGTCTAGATCATTAATATATATTGTGAATAGCTGGGGTCCAAGGACCGATCCCTGCGGTACCCCACTAGTCACTGCCTGCCACTCGGAAAAAGACCCGTATATTCCAACTCTTTGCTTTCTGTCTGCCAACCAGTTCTCTATCCATGTCAATATGTTACCCCCAATCCCATGTGCCTTAACTTTACATGCTAATCTCTTATGCGGGACCTTATCGAAAAGCCTTCTGAAAGTCCAAATACACCACATCCACTGGTTCTCCCTTATCTATTTTACTAGTTACATCCTCAAAAAATTCCAGTAGATTAGTCAAGCACGATTTACCTTTTGTAAATCCATGTTGACTTTGTCCGATCCTGTCACTGTTTTCCAAGTGCTCTGTTATGACATCTTTTATAATGGACTCTAGCATTTTCCCTACTACCGATGTCAGGCTTACCGATCTGTAATTCCCCGTTTTCTCTCTACCACCTTTTTTGAATAGTGGGGTAACATTAGCTACCCTCCAATCCATGGGTACTGTTCCAGATTCCATCGAATTTTGGAAGATGATCAGCAATGCATCTACTATTTCTAGGGCCACTTCCTTAAGTACCCTAGGATGTAGATGATCAGGCCCTGGGGATTTATCGGCCTTCAATCCCATCAATTTCCCTAACACCATTTCCCTAGAAATACTGATTTCATTCAGTTCCTCCCTTTCATTAGACCCTATGTTCTCCGACATCTCTGGGAGGTTATTTGTGTCCTCCTTTGTGAAGACAGAACCATGACTGTAAGGGACCTATGCTTGACTTCACCAATCTTTTTCTCTTCACATACCTATAAAAGCTTTTACAGTCAGTTTTTATGTTCCCTGCAAGCTTACCCTCATATTCTATTTTCCCTTTCTTAATTAATCCCTTTGTCCTCCTTTGTTGAATCCTAAACTGCTCCCAATCCTCAGGTTTATTGCTTTTTCTGGCCAGTTTATATGTCCCCTCCTTGGATCTTATGCTATCCCTAATTTCCCTTGTTAGCCACTAATAACTTAATGACTTCAATGTAAAGAAAATCATGTACATGGAAAATGAAGCAGGTCCTGATTGACAATAAATTGAAGCTATCGCAACAATGCTCAGAGGCCATGAATAAATCAAATCAGATGCTTGGATGTGTTAAAAGGTAAATATTGAGCTAACATAGTGAGGTAATCCTGCCACTTTATAAATCACTAGCTGGGGGTGCCCGGTGGTGCCGAGGCTTTTTCAAGGGCATGTTGTTGTTGGAAGAGAGAGAGAGAGCGCGAGTGGGGGGAGAGAGAGCGCGAGTGGGGGGAGAGAGAGCGCGCGAGTGGGGGGGAGAGAGAGCGCGAGTGGGGGGGGAGAGAGAGCGCGAGTGGGGGGGGAGAGAGAGCGCGAGTGGGGGGGGAGAGAGAGCGCGAGTGGGGGGGGAGAGAGAGCGCGAGTGGGGGGGGAGAGAGAGCGCGAGTGGGGGGGGAGAGAGAGAGCGCGAGTGGGGGGGGAGAGAGAGCGCGAGTGGGGGGGAGAGAGAGCGCGAGTGGGGGGGAGAGAGCGCGAGTGGGGGGGAGAGAGCGCGAGTGGGGGGGAGAGCGCGAGTGGGGGGGAGAGCGCGAGTGGGGGGGTGGGGGGGAGAGAGAGCGCGAGTGGGGGGAGAGAGCGCGAGTGGGGGGAGAGAGAGCGCGCGAGTGGGGGGGGAGAGAGAGCGCGCGAGTGGGGGGGAGAGAGAGCGCGCGAGTGGGGGGGGGAGAGAGAGCGCGCGAGTGGGGGGGAGAGAGAGCGCGCGAGTGGGGGGGAGAGAGAGCGCGCGAGTGGGGGGGAGAGAGAGCGCGCGAGTGGGGGGGGAGAGAGAGCGCGCGAGTGGGGGGGAGAGAGAGCGCGCGAGTGGGGGGGAGAGAGAGCGCGCGAGTGGGGGGGAGAGAGAGCGCGCGAGTGGGGGGGAGAGAGGAGCGCGCGAGTGGGGGGGAGAGAGAGCGCGCGAGTGGGGGGGAGAGAGAGCGCGCGAGTGGGGGGGAGAGAGAGCGCGCGAGTGGGGGGGAGAAGAGAGCGCGCGAGTGGGGGGGAGAGAGAGCGCGCGAGTGGGGGGGAGAGAGAGCGCGCGAGTGGGGGGGAGAGAGAGCGCGCGAGTGGGGGGAGAGAGAGCGCGCGAGTGGGGGGGAGAGAGAGCGCGCGAGTGGGGGGGGGAGAGAGAGCGCGCGAGTGGGGGGGGAGAGAGAGCGCGCGAGTGGGGGGGAGAGAGAGCGCGCGAGTGGGGGGGAGAGAGAGCGCGCGAGTGGGGGGGAGAGAGAGCGCGCGAGTGGGGGGGAGAGAGAGCGCGCGAGTGGGGGGGGAGAGAGGAGCGCGCGAGTGGGGGGGAGAGAGAGCGCGCGAGTGGGGGGGAGAGAGAGCGCGCGAGTGGGGGGGAGAGAGAGCGCGCGAGTGGGGGGAGAGAGAGCGCGCGAGTGGGGGGGAGAGAGAGCGCGCGAGTGGGGGGGAGAGAGAGCGCGCGAGTGGGGGAGAGAGCCCGAGTGAGAGCGCGCGAGTGGGGGGGAGAGAGAGCGCGAGTGCGCGAGAGAGCCGAGGGGGGGAGAGAAGCGCGCGAGTGGGGGGGAGAGAGCGCGCGAGTGGGGGGGGAGAGAGCGCGCGAGTGGGGGGGAGAGAGCGCGCGAGTGGGGGGGGAGAGAGCGCGCGAGTGGGGGGGAGAGAGCGCTGCGAGTGGGGGGGAGAGAGCGCGCGAGTGGGGGGGAGAGAGCGCGCGAGTGGGGGGGGAGAGAAGCGCGCGAGTGGGGGGGGAGAGAGCGCGCGAGTGGGGGGGAGAGAGCGCGCGAGTGGGGGGGAGAGAGCGCGCGAGTGGGGGGGAGAGAGCGCGCGAGTGGGGGGGAGAGAGCGCGCGAGTGGGGGGGAGAGAGCGCGCGAGTGGGGGGGAGAGAGCGCGCGCGAGTGGGGGGGAGAGAGCGCGCGAGTGGGGGGGAGAGAGCGCGCGAGTGGGGGGGAGAGAGCGCGCGAGTGGGGGGGAGAGAGCGCGCGAGTGGGGGGGAGAGAGCGCGCGAGTGGGGGGGAGAGAGCGCGCGAGTGGGGGGAGAGAGCGCCGAGTGGGGGGGAGAGAGCGCGCGAGTGGGGGGGGAGAGAGCGCGCGAGTGGGGGGGAGAGAGCGCGCGAGTGGGGGGGAGAGAGCGCGCGAGTGGGGGGGAGAGAGCGCGCGAGTGGGGGGGAGAGAGCGCGCGAGTGGGGGGGAGAGAGCGCGCGAGTGGGGGGGGGAGAGAGCGCGCGAGTGGGGGGGGAGAGAGCGCGCGAGTGGGGGGGAGAGAGCGCGCGAGTGGGGGGGAGAGAGCCGCGCGAGTGGGGGGGAGAGAGCGCGCGAGTGGGGGGGAGAGAGCGCGCGAGTGGGGGGAGAGACCGATGAAGCGCGCGAGTGGGGGGGAGAGAGCGCGCGAGTGGGGGGGGAGAGAGCGCGCGAGTGGGGGGGAGAGATGCGCGCGAGTGGGGGGGGAGAGAGCGCGCGAGTGGGGGGGAGAGAGCGCGCGAGTGGGGGGGGAGAGAGCGCGCGAGTGGGGGGGAGAGAGCGCGCGAGTGGGGGGGGAGAGAGCGCGCGAGTGGGGGGGAGAGAGCGCGCGAGTGGGGGGGAGAGAGCGCGCGAGTGGGGGGGGAGAGAGCGCGCGAGTGGGGGGGAGAGAGCGCGCGAGTGGGGGGGAGAGAGCGCGCGAGTGGGGGGGAGTGAGAGCGCGCGAGTGGGGGGGAGAGATGCGCGCGAGTGGGGGGGAGAGAGCGCGCGAGTGGGGGGGAGAGAGCGCGCGAGTGGGGGGGGAGAGAGCGCGCGAGTGGGGGGGGAGAGAGCGCGCGAGTGGGGGGGAGAGAGCGCGCGAGTGGGGGGGAGAGAGCGCGCGAGTGGGGGGGAGAGAGCGCGCGAGTGGGGGGGCGAGAGAGCGCGCGAGTGGGGGGGGAGAGAGCGCGCGAGTGGGGGAGAGAGCGCGAGGGGGGGAGAGAGCGCGCGAGTGGGGGGGGAGAGAGCGCGCGAGTGGGGGGGAGAGAGCGCGCGAGGTGGGGGGGAGAGAGCGCGCGAGTGGGGGGGGAGAGAGCGCGCGAGTGGGGGGAGAGAGCCTGGGGGGGAGAGAGCGCGCGAGTGGGGGGGAGAGAGCGCGCGAGTGGGGGGGAGAGAGCGCGCGAGTGGGGGGGAGAGAGCGCGCGAGTGGGGGGAGAGAGCGCGCGAGTGGGGGGGAGAGAGCGCGCGAGTGGGGGGGAGAGAGCGCGCGAGTGGGGGGGAGAGAGCGCGCGAGTGGGGGGGAGAGAGCGCGCGAGTGGGGGGGGAGAGAGCGCGCGAGTGGGGGGGAGAGAGAGCGCGCGAGTGGGGGGGAGAGAGCGCGCGAGTGGGGGGGAGAGAGCGCGCGAGTGGGGGGGAGAGAGCGCGCGAGTGGGGGAGAGAGCGCGAGTGGGGGGAGAGAGCGCGCGAGTGGGGGGAGAGAGCGCGCGAGTGGGGGGGAGAGAGCGCGCGAGTGGGGGGAGAGAGCGCGCGAGTGGGGGGGAGAGAGCGCGCGAGTGGGGGGGAGAGAGCGCGCGAGTGGGGGGGAGGAGAGCGCGCGAGTGGGGGGGAGAGAGCGCGCGAGTGGGGGGGAGAGAGCGCCAGTGAGAGAGCGCGCGAGTGGGGGGGAGAGAGAGCGGCGAGTGGGGGGGAGAGAGCGCGCGAGTGGGGGGGAGAGAGCGCGCGAGTGGGGGGGGAGAGAGCGCGCGAGTGGGGGGGGAGAGAGCGCGCGAGTGGGGGGAGAGAGCGCGCGAGTGGGGGGGAGAGAGCGCGCGAGTGGGGGGGAGAGAGCGCGCGAGTGGGGGGGAGAGAGCGCGCGAGTGGGGGGGAGAGAGCGCGCGAGTGGGGGGAGAGAGCGCGCGAGTGGGGGGGAGAGAGCGCGCGAGTGGGGGGGGAGAGAGCGCGCGAGTGGGGGGGGAGAGAGCGCGCGAGTGGGGGGGAGAGAGCGCGCGAGTGGGGGGGAGAGAGCGCGCGAGTGGGGGGGAGAGAGCGCGCGAGTGGGGGGGAGAGAGCGCGCGAGTGGGGGGGGGAGGGAGAGAGCGCGCGAGTGGGGGGGAGAGAGCGCGCGAGTGGGGGGAGAGAGCGCGCGAGGGGGGGGAGAGAGCGCGCGAGTGGGGGGGAGAGAGCGCGCGAGTGGGGGGGGAGAGAGCGCGCGAGTGGGGGGGAGAGAGCGCGCGAGTGGGGGGGAGAGAGCGCGCGAGTGGGGGGGAGAGAGCGCGCGAGTGGGGGGGAGAGAGGCGCGCGAGTGGGGGGGAGAGAGCGCGCGAGTGGGGGGGAGAGAGCGCGCGAGTGGGGGGGGAGAGAGCGCGCGAGTGGGGGGGAGAGAGCGCTGCGAGTGGGGGGGAGAGAGCGCGCGAGTGGGGGGGAGAGAGCGCGGCGAGTGGGGGGGAGAGAGCGCGCGAGTGGGGGGGAGAGAGCGCGCGAGTGGGGGGGAGAGAGCGCGCGAGTGGGGGGGAGAGAGCGCGCGAGTGGGGGGGAGAGAGCGCGCGAGTGGGGGGTGAGAGCGCGCGAGGTGGGGGGGAGAGAGCGCGCGAGTGGGGGGAGGAGAGCGCGCGAGGGGGGGAGAGAGCGCGCGAGTGGGGGGGAGAGAGCGCGCGAGTGGGGGGGAGAGAGCGCGCGAGTGGGGGGGAGAGAGCGCGCGAGTGGGGGGGAGAGAGCGCGCAGAGTGGGGGGGGAGAGATGAGCGCGCGAGTGGGGGGGAGAGAGCGCGCGAGTGGGGGGGAGAGATGCGCGCGAGTGGGGGGGAGAGAGCGCGCGAGTGGGGGGGGAAGAGAGCGCGCGAGTGGGGGGAGAGAGCGCGCGAGTGGGGGGGGAGAGAGCGCGCGAGTGGGGGGGAGAGAGCGCGCGGAGTGGGGGGGAGAGAGCGCGCGAGTGGGGGGGAGAGAGCGCGCGAGAGGGGGGGAGAGAGAAGAGCGCGCGAGTGGGGGGGGAGAGAGCTCGCGACGAGGGGGGAAGGCAGAAGGCGCGCGATGTGGGGGGGAGAGAGCGCGCGAGTGGGGGGGAGAAGACCGCGCTGCGAGTGTGGGGGGAGAGAG